>NC_134850.1:50595254-50908908 GCF_965363235.1 Mytilus galloprovincialis
AATGTAGTGATCGATAGGGAGCGTAATATAACGACTGGATTATTCGGGTTAGTTCTTCATATGATAATAAATTTTGAAAATGAACCATTATAGCATACGCACAAAAAAATAATTTCTGTCTAAATCCGTCTGTTTACTTGTAGCTGGCATTAAATAAGTTTGGTTACATGTAGTAAATTTTTTTTTTATCAGATTTTTTATTTTTGTCCTGAAATACATTGCTCAAACGTCTTCATATGTAAATTAAAAAAATTGAAAAAGTACCAGATAGCAAACGCACAAGGGTGGTTGCATGTAGTAAAAAGTTTATTTTCTTATTGATTACGTGTTGTCCAGTAATACATTGCTTAACGTCTCCATATAAGAAAATAAATTTTGAAAAGTGCACCACAAGAAACAAAATAATGTGTTTCGGCTCCATACCTGTGCGAACGCATGTCCGTCGTCGCCCGTATTCTGTCATTTATTAATATGAACATCAAACTAAAAAACCTTCATTAGATATAATATATTGTTCTGGAGACAAATTTATTATTTTCAAGAAATAATTACAAAATACACTTGAGAAAAAAATACTTCTTCATTCTGAAAAAAACAACAACAATTCATTTTTTTAAAAGTATCCAACTTTACCAATCTTGTCCATTAAACACAACAAATAGCATGATTCCCGTGTAATCAGTAATGTAATTTGACACGTGTCAAACGGTTCATTGATTTTCGGCACATCAAAGAAATACGGGCACGTGTCTGAATAATGTTGAATATCTTATTCATCTAAGATTATTTTTCTACAAAAATTGAAATTTATACATTAAATATCATTCTCTACCATAATATGAAAAGAAATTACATGTAACAGCACCCATCTAGTCCTTAGTGGCATGTAATTAAGGACTCCTTAGCAGTGTTTAGACGCACCCCGATATGTGTGCATTGTTTTGTCAAAAACAGACCATATTTATGTAAAAGAAGTATTCTTCATTCGTTTAAATACTTAAAAGTTTACATTTTTACAATGTTGTCAAACTGCTATATTTTGGAGCCAAACAGGGGTCTTACTGGACCTTCTCCTTTAGTAATGTAGTAATACCTTGTTTTCAACAAACAAAACCTTCCTATGTTGCATTCTGGCGGTTCAGACGGTGAAGACGGTGCAGACGATCCAGTATGACCATAATAGCAAATACCGAGTAAAACAAGTATGACAATAAATTGACCCAGAAATTCCTCACACTACAAGTTAAAAGTTGAAATCAATTGATCTGAAAGATATGTAAAAAGCGATAATATATTTGTAAGTATTCTGGCGGTTACTGCACATCACCTTTTTTTCTAGTTTTACATCACAAGATGTGTTGCTAGGGGAGAAAATACAATTATGTTGTCAAGAAATGTGCATTTCATTGTGTTACATTTAATTAGTGTATACGTGTAAAATTCACTGCATATGAAAACAGGTTGAAATTCAAATTGAGATCGATTTAAACTGTATATTTAGCATTTTTAATGAGTTTATCTCCATCAATTTTATTGGTTGCCAGGCAACAGAATATATGAGATATATCCCAAACGCCACCATTTTCAGAAGTTCTTTGGTATAGAGTTAACATGATGAATTAAATGACATTTGGGGATGGGGTCAAAAATAGCCCTTAGTCCCTTGTAGCTTTGTTACATTTTTGTTCATGTATTGACGATGAACTTAGTTTTTTTCTCTTTGTCTTACCTTTGTTTTAAATTTGTTCCATGTAGTTTTTGGTGTATATCTTGTGTTGTAGTATGTAAATTCTGGCATTTTCTTTGATGTTTTGTCATCCTCCTTTAAATCATCATCGTCATCAGTATATTTTGTTGTAAATACATATGGTTCAGTATTGTATTTGTAATGCCGGGTTTTTAAATTTGATGTTGAAACGATGATAACTATGAAATATAAAGATAAAGAGCATTTTTGAGACAAATAAACAGCCAGCTTAGATTTAAAAACATGCTTGTTCAATGCACGTTCAATCCATATCAAAAATTCTTCCAGAATAAAAAAATAATTGTCGTAGTTATCAAACGTCAACAAGATCATATCCAACGCATTTCCTTGATTAATAAATTTGCCTCAAATTGGATATTTCTTGTCCGATTATTCTAGAAAAGCATATTTGAAATTTAACTCCAAAGGGAGTCTTTTCACAATTAAAATAATGGTTGAAGGATAGATGTAAATTGATCCTAGCAGACAGGAGCTTATGCACGATATTTGATGGACGTTAGCATATCTGTCTATTAAAGGACAGTACTTTTGAAACGAGAAACCTCCTTTTTACATATGAATATGTTTTTGCTTTATCCATAAAGTTTTAAACTGCAACCTATTAATGTCAAACAGATGGACAGACCAGAGTATTGACATTAGAACAAACGCGTAACCTTAAAGATGTATATTGACCGTTGTCAAAGATAAGCGTATTATAGATTATGGGACATCAAATTCTGTTAAATTTCTATATGTTGCAAAGTATCTTTTATAAAATACGTTGGATAATCCATTCAACAATGGCGTTAATGTTTAATTTCGTGTTGTTTTACAGGAAATGAGATTTTTCTACTGTGCAGCATAAACAAAATGCATTATTTTGGGGCGAAAAACAATTCGTTTTTCAGTCCAAACAAATCATAAAGAAATCAAATTGCAAAATGGTTTTTTAATCATTATAAGTGTGTTCTACAACCCTACAGAAAACATTTAAAAGAGTAATATGTATAAAATAAAAATAGAAAAAAAGATGTCAAAAGCTCGTCCATCAAAATTAAATTTGTTAATTGCTGATATATAACGATTAACGATGGAATAATTCTTTTTATTTGACGGATTTGATGAAATATTTGTCAAGTTGATTTCTAAGATATTTTCCAATTTCCCTTTATCCAAAAGGTTAATTTGACACGATATGACAAAGATAATCTCACTATGTAAAATGAATAGAATAAAACTTTACGAATGTTGGACCAGCAGATATTAACACTAGTAAGATATTTTGTTTTTGAAAATATGTAGTTGATGCAATTGGACACACACTCGTTGTTACCTGGCTTTGCTAAGGCACACTCAACTTGAAAGTTGTATACATGGCGCTTCTCTGGATCTTTAAGTGTTTCATATGCTTTACCCAATACTAAAATGGAAACATATTTTGAAAGAATATAATTAGAAGATAATTGTAAGACGCAAAAAAAAACCCTTATCAGTGGCGCGCGCTGGAATAGAAAAAGTTAAAAAGGCAAAATAAAGTACGAAGGCGAAGAGCATTGAAGACTAAACATTCCTAAAAATGTTGCCAAATAAAGCTAAAGCAATCTATTCCATGAGTAGAACAGCCTAACTTTATAAACAGCGATTGTTTTTATGGCCATATCAATGATAATCATGTCAACACAGACGTGCTGACAACTTCACTTTGGAACTGAAAATATTCTGTAACGAAACGGTTTCAAACGAATTGAGAACATATCTACCCTAGAAGTGTTATGCATAAGGAATTAGTGAAACTGGCAAACTCTGTTCTAAAGCAGAACTGTCAGGATCAGTCTTTAGATAAAACTAATCAAATCGCTTTTACAGTAAAACTTTAACATTTGTTCTATAGTAGAACTCACAAGAATGTGTTGTAGTATGAAAGGCACTGATCTAAATAAAGTAGATCCGAGCAGTTCTGTAATCATTATGTGATCATTGTGTGAACATGTTTTCCTTGCTGAGTACAACAAAAAATAACAGTCTCGGATATGAGATATGACAATAAATGACAAATAGTGTAGCAATTATAATGAGAAAAAATACGGACAGAAAAATTTAATAATAAACGAAAATCAATATGAGCGACAGAAATCAACGGCAACCTCTGAATAGCAGGTTCGTTAAAACTTTTTTAATTGTAGGTGTCTAACAAATTTTGTAGGATAGAAAAGTGCCTCTTAGAAAATCTTCCAATGATATATGCCAGTAGAACTGTTCTAGAGACCAGGTCCTGATGTATTTGAATAGACAACAGTTTGTAAATCAATATTCGTTAGGTTTATTTTGGAACGCGTAAAAAAATGGAAAGCATTGAAAGATCACACGATAAAAAAGCGTATCATACAGTAAAGAACCAGTAAAAAGAAAACCAAAGTCTATTAAAACAACACGCCCCCCCCCCCCCCAAAAAAAAAAAAACCAACCAAAAAAAACCCCTGCATATTCAATAAAAAAAAAAGTCGAACTATAAAGATGCACCGGAACGCTGGTTAGTTGTTCTCGCTCCACTGGTACCTGGGGCTATCCGCCTTGTTACTCTCATTATTTACTGATAGGTCATATCCTTTGATCAACTATATCGAAGTCCTTCTTGATAGTGGTAAGTTGGTAACATGTGTACAAAACTGTCCACAATTTTCAACTTAATAGAATTTATGTAATATACATAAATTCGGTTATTCTAGTGGAAAGTTTTAATCTCGTCCGTTGCAGTGCTTTCCTTTATAAATTCATATGTAGTCGATAAGATGTATAGTGGTGACGTCAATTTGACGTTAGAGTTCTTTTTAACTTTGAGCTGCAAGTGAACAGACGTGTAATTACAATACAGAGAGAAGTATTTTGAAAATACCCACACTCCCTCCACTATATATAGTTAAACTTAAACCATGTAGTTTTGTTTGGGTACTGCTCTTTTGTTCTTTTTATTTTCAGGTACATGTATATACGAGTTGAGTTCCAGTATGAAAAATTCTTCTCCATTGATGATTTGCCATGTGATGTCAAAAATTGCAGTAGTCAGTTAGATGTTGGTTGTATAGAAACATTTGATCGTTAAAAAGTGAAAAATGTGTTTGGCAACTCAATACTGCCAATAAATCTTAGTCTTACAAGCCATCTCGAATAACAAATCTGTATAATACGCATTGGATATTTTTAATTTGTGAAAGAAGTTTTTTGATTTTCCAAATGCAAAAACATTCTTTATGTATAATATTACATTACTGCCGTGTACAGTTAATTCAAACTAAATAGTTATTATACTAGTCAACAAAAGAAACGATACACGACTTTGAAATAAAATTTATCAAAAAGTATTTAATATAAAACAAAATGAGATACAAAATTTTAAAAAGAACTTTCATTTGCAATGTATGCACATGTGATAATGAAAATCAAAACTTGTCGGAAGTATCTAAATTCCGTGTAAATGATCAAAGGGTGCAAATTAGTTTTGCAGAAAGTTGAAAAAAAATCTACACATATTTTTCTAAGCACTAAATTAAATTTCAAATGTGTTTATAAATATTCAATATGATGATCAAGTTATGTTCATGATGTAATTAATGGGTTGAAATATCGATTTTTTTGGGGGAAAAGTGTTTTTTGAATCTCAAAAAATGCAAAAAAAATTTTTTTTAATTTTCGTCTCAAATCAATGCTTTAGATATGAAAACAACACACAGTAAATTTGGAACATTTCGGATTAGTTTTAAGATTGCTACCGCTTTTTGAATATCACTTTACACATACTGTCTATGGTAAATCAGTTGATAATGTATACATGTTAACGATTTCTCGTGGGACCGAACTTTGCTTAACAAATAAACGAAGAAACTGTATGATTTTTAAAAACAAATTGATGGCAAACACTGTCTTTCTCTTTAAATGAGAGGTTGGCAACATAAGTTGGATCGTCTGTTTTTAAAATTTCCGTTTTATGTAAATTTTGTAAAAAAAAAAAAAAATCACGAAAAAACGTCACAAAAGCAAAAAAAATTTTTTAACGGATTTATATTTCCAGTATGATTAAGTATTACTACCTTCAATATTGGTCCAATGAACAGAAAACTTTATCTTTAATTTGAAAAAAAGTCTTGTATCGTTTCTTTTTATTGACTAGTATATATTAAACTGCTAAAGTTTCATTTGTTTCTAAAATACTGGTTGCAAGACTCTTTTTTATTTATTACTTTAATATGTTTGATAGAACATAATGCAAACAATCAATAGTATTAACTTACTTTGAAATGCCCTTTCGGAGTCTGGAGCGCTATTTTTATCAGGATGTATTTGTAAGGCTAAAGATTTATAAGATCTCTTAATATCATCTGTAGATGCTGAGCTCCCTAGATCCAATACAGTGTAGTAATTTCTGCTTCTGAGTACTCTTTTTCGTATAAAAAAAAAAAACAATAAACAAGGTGAAATGTATTGATATTGGTCTAATCTGTGAATTGAAATGCACTTTTTTGTGTTGTGGTTGCTTTGAGATTCATTGGTGCAGATGTTAAAACTGTGCAAAAAAGTAACTTACGAGGAATAAATATACTGAATAAACGGCTCTTGGATATAGACACGTGTCTTATAGTTGCACACCTGTTTACACTGAAGGATATTTAATAGTGTTCAACAATTAGAATACGATTTCTGAATTAGTTTTTAGTTTGGGGTCGGGAAGCGTCTATGATCTTCGACATTTAGTCATGTTAAATTGTTAATACAATGAATCATGCAGTCGAAAATGATAACAAAACGATATATTTATTAAATTATAAATAATATATTGAGCCTGATATTCAGTAGTTGTCGTTTGTTGATGTGGTTCATAAATGTTTTTCGTTTTCTCGGTTTTGATATATATTACGCCGTTGTTTTTTTCCCGTTTGAATAGTTTTACACTAGTCATAATTGGGGCCATTTATAATTTATAATTCAGTGTAAGCCAATGCTCCGTGTTTCGCACTTATTTTGACCTACAAATTGTGACTTGGAAGGATATTTGTCTCATTGGAACGCATACTACATCTTCTAATATCTAATAAACTGTTTTTTGTCTATATAAAATATCAGGTCTATTTGTACGAGGCTAAAAAATATGTGCAATGCAAGCTTTAGCGAGCTCATACTCCTGTTACTGTCTTTATCTTGCAATGAATTTTGTACACTGTGCTTGCTTTGAAAGACATTTGTTGCATATAATTTCAATTCAAAATATGTAAGTTACTGTTTTAAAAAAAATCACAAAAATACTGGTCCCAAGGAAAATTTAAAATGGAAAGTCCCTACAATTACAAACCAAAATCAAAGCTCAAACACACCAAACGAATAGATTACATCTGTCATAATCCTGACTCGATACAGTGACCTATAGTTGTTAATTTCTGTGTCATTTTGGTCTCTTGTGCAGCGTTGTCTCATACCACATCATCTTTTTTAAATTGGTACATGCATTTTCTTATGTAGAAAATGGTGGTTTAAACTTAGTTGTATTTCTAGGTAAACCTCTCACTTGTATTACACATGAAGATTGGCGCGGTAGTTAACTGAGTTAATCCTACTGTTCGTGTGTGTCTGTTAGCAGTTGAATGGTTTTTTTTCCATATTGGTCTTAAGAATTGCTTAGCAACAAAAAGAACGTAAATTAATCTAAAGTGCACATCAGGTCACGCAATACGTCATTGAAATACCACTGCAAAACATAATCTTAAGTTACTGAGGTTCATACAACATGAATCTACAGCAATATACAAAAAAACAGTTTGGCAGTACACTATCAGGAATTCAACAAGAGTTTAAATGCCACCACATAATCAATCATTACATAACTAAACCCTACCTTTGCAGTTTATTTATTTATATAGATATAGGAAGATGTGGTGTGAGTGACAATGAGACAACTCTCCATCCAAATAACAATTTAAAAAGTAAACCATTATAGGTTAAAGTACGGCCTTCAACACGGAGCCTTGGCTCACACCGAACAACAAGCTATAAAGGGCCCCAAAATTACTAGTGTAAAACCATTCAAACGGGAAAACCAACGGTCTAATCTATATAAATATATGCATGTTTTCTTTACTGAAAATTTCAATCATTTTTTTCAGGACTGAAAATTTCAATATTGTTTCAGTAATAAATATTTTAGTCATTTTTAAAAACTGTGAATTGCAGTCGTTTTTCAATTCTAAAACTTGCAGTCCTTTTTATTTTCTGTGTTTACAGTCATATTCACGACCTAGTTGTAAAGTTTTCAGATTAGCATGCATACAAGTATTATCTTTTAAAACGCCATTGCTTTAATATTTCCTTCATTTCAAACCGTAAAGGCATTTAAAATTCTTTTGGTATACTATAATGTGCCTGTTTAAAACTAGGTCTTGATTTTTGATTGTCGTGGTCGTCTGGTGTAAATGCGTGGTCATAACTATTTCGGACTAGAAACATTTTGACCACTCAATTGTAATGAACTCTTTAATGCAGTTCACATGATTCTATAGCCAGGACACTTTCTTCTAAAATCATAATGATTTGTAAAAAATCAAAGTAATTTTAGAGAAAATGCATACATTTCAAGATATTTTTAAACATAAATCTTGTCTTAGTTAAATTAATTTCTGGATATTATCTCTAAGTAAACCTTAGGCCGTGTTCACATTGACCTAAACTCGGTGTTGTGTAATTATATTTATCAAAGTTGTACATATATCGATACAGTTTGTTTTGTTTGGTAAGGAACATGTGTTTATGCTATTTATAGAAAGGTCTGTTTGATTGGATATATAAAGTATGCGGGAAAAATTGTATGCACGGGTGGTTTGATAGTAGTTAAAGTCATTCGAGTCATTGCAGTCAAGTGCTCTAGATGCTTTTTTCCAAATAAATAATTATGAAAATTATTTAATTGCAGGTTGATAGTCCAAGAAGAGTCGCAAATATTGATGTTGCAGTGCTAGTTAGAGACAGACAATTTTCATAATTTTCATTGATATAAAATGAATTACGTGTACTTATTACCTGAATAAAATGCACTTGACTTTTGCAAGTGGCTACTCCCATGTGAGAGTTTTGTATTATATTGATAAATGTTTTATGTTCGGTTGAGGTTACGAATTAGAACATAAGTGTAACTCACACGTAAACTAAACAAAATTACGTTCCCATTGATAAAACTCAATGTTTACATGTAGCGTAAAACATGTTTTGTCTACATGCAGTCGATACTCGATGTAGGCCTTGTGTAGATTAAGTGTACACAAAACTAGGCATTTAAAACATTAGTTTCACCATGCATATTTAAGGAAGAAGCAATTTTTGAATAAAATTGATATTTATAGCAATTATTAATAAAGTTCTTTACAGAAATATTTGTCTAAACTTGATATATTTTTTTTTTTAAACTTAACGTAGCTTTGTTAAGCACTTATCAAGCCTCAAAGCACCATCATTGCCGAACACATAATTGATTTGAAAATTAAGGTCTTTCCGAATCGACTTGACTTGCACAGAAATGTTTGCCACTGGTCTTTACTCAAACAACGATTTACTCATAAGTGTATTACTTAAAAAGTGTGAGGTAAATGTATTGTTTGTCTAGTACATGTATCTCGGATCCGTTAAATGACCCTTAAAACTAAAAAAAAAATTACCCCCTCCCTTTGCCAAATGCTCCTTGGAGAAGAAATACCATTTGAAATAAACAGAAAAGATAGGAATATAGTGATCCCTAATATGTCATTCCTTTTTCTCCTTCAATCTCTGTACCGATGTAATGCATTGGCTTTATGAGAATAAAAATATATATTCTTCGCCTGTAAGCACGCTGCTGCAGCCTACGTTTTCTAATGCTTAATCGAGACATCTTTATTATTTTTAAACTACTGCAAATCATCAAAATGGCTTAATGGCTTAACTTTAAAAAAAAGTTGTATGGGGGGGGGGGGGGGGTGGGGGCTGTTAATTTATCTGAACCAGAAATTTTTCCGCGCAACTGTTTAATTCCGGTTTTTTCTCGATGCTGGTAATCAAAATTTATCAACATTTAACACTATAATGTATGGGGAAACTCTTGATTAAGAATATTTTTGTATCATCTGTAGGCCCTTTTTTTTTTATCCAATTGGGGTTCGTAATATTCCAGTTTACAAGTGTGAACAAATCTTATGTACAGGTAATTAAACAAGGTGTATAGATGTGAACAAATTTAATGTGAAACAAATGTCCAGTTCATTAAACTAATTGTAAACAAGTTTACTGTACATGGCGTTTGGTGTGAACACGGCCTTAGTCATGTAAGTTTTAACATATTTCATGGTTCTTATAAATGACGAATATTTATCAGGCTTAAACTTTTATTTCAAACTGATGTTAGCCTTTTCATTGTTTATAAGCAACAGGTAACCTAAGCAGGGATGATAAGTCACCTAAGTTTTATCAACTAGGTACAATGATACCAAATTTAGTCATTTACACCAGGATATTGTTGTAAAAGTGTTAAATCATCCCTTAAAACTTCCATTAAGCATTTCCAGCATATTTACCCTTTTCATTACTGAAGAATGTATATGAGAAAGTCAAACTGCAAATTATTCAATATAAATGTATAAATTAACCATCGTTTATTCAAAAAATTATGCAACGGCAATTTTAAATCATTTTAAACAACCATTTAAATTTAAATGTTATACACGTATTGATCAATTTTTATAGAAAATTTCCACTATCTCTCAAACACGTTTTGTCATGGGGAATAGTCATGCATCGTTAACATAACATAATGACATGATCTTTAAAAATAACAGCAATATTTTCAATACCTTTATTATCATAAATTTTTTTAAGAAATGTTTTTATGATCTTCTGGGCGATTAATTTGGGGGAAAAGGTTTTTGTGTATTAGAAGAAATAAGAGTGACAAATAAAAATACATTCGTTCTTTAGATTAAAAGTTGGTAGAAAATGTTATTATAGAAAAGTAGATGTGATATGATTGCACATGAGACAACTCTCCTCAAGAGACCAAATGACACAGAAATTAAATAATATAGGTCACCGTGCAATGAGCAATAATGAGCAAAGCCTATACCGCATAGTCAGCTATAAAAGGCCCCAAAATGAGAATGTAAAATTCAAATGAGAAAACTAACGGCATAATAAGATATTTTGGTCAATAAAGATAAAGATTGTATATCGACTCAAGATCTAGATGTCTTTTTTGTTGGGTTGCTGTTTCATTGACGTTTATCACCTCGTATCTCCCTATATACAAACAAAACAATATGTTTTGATTAGCAAAAAGTAAAATAACAAAACAGCAAAACCAAAATTATCAATCTCATCAAACGAATGGAAATCGACTGCCATTTTGTATGGTGGATTAAACCTGTTTTCAGAGCTAACTAAAACTCACGCTTATTACAGAGGCGAGTAAAATTCTATCAGATTGACAACAATGTGTGAACAAAAGATACAGACATAAGAGGTAAAATGGTTAGAAATAGGGGTACAAAAGTTAACATTGTGCTTTAATTATTCTTTATCTCTATAGGTATAACAAACAAATATGTCAACAAAGTAAAAACCAAATGGTGTATAATAGACAAAGCGCTCTTACTTGAAAAAATGAAAGACAAGAATACCAAAAAATGAAGAAAATTAAACTCAACATGAAGGTCAACTATTAACAAAAACAAGTAAAAAAACACTATAAACAAGGTCAGTACCTAGACTCTATACTTCTAGACCATCATGTACTATTTGTGAAGTTGATACGGAATATTTATCAACAAGATCTTTTTATCTGCCGATGAATATTTTTAGAAAAAGGATTATATGTTCTTTGACATAACCCTGGTTCATCAACTCTCTGCTCAGACAAGGGTGATATTCAATAAATTATGAGTAGCAGCTGTAAATACCGAAACAGTTGGGAAATGTATATCCCAAATGCAATTGACGTTCGTATGATACTACTAAAATGGGGGAAATTGGTAATTTAAAGATTAAATCGTCTCGTTTGTCATAGATGTTGTTGCAGAGATTACCTCCAATTTCAATATATATGTTGTCAATAAAAAAATACAGCATAATGATAACTTTTCCCTCTGTGAAGCATGTTTTATCTTCTGTTTTTTATCACTATTTACAATTGAAGGCAAAAGAAGTTTACCGCTGTTCAATGGTCATAGTTCGATTTAAGCAACAAAAATCCGGGCAATAAACTAAAACCGAGGGAAACATATCAACTATAGAGAAAACAACGGAACAATAGAAACACTGAACTAGAACAAAAGTAAACGCCAACAAACATATGAGTGGATTGTAGATATCAACTGCCATATTACTGACTTACTGACGATTAGGATCCCAAAGGAATACATTTATAGCGTATGCAACCATTTTTATACCGGTAATAACTGTGGATTAATTTCATTTAGACGCAATAGCAGTTTGATAAAAGCAAATACAAATGCTTAAGTATTTCTAATCTTTATTAAAAGTACTTGCACTAAAGAAAATAGTAAAGGCGGGTTCATTCCTAGTTAGACGCATGCGCGCATGCTTCCTGAATAACATATAATCGAAAATTAGTTATTTAGTTCATTTTAATTTAAAGAAAACAACCTGGATTTACACTTGTTTGTATTAAAATACTATGGTATGATTGGTAATCTGGTAATCAGACACAAGCCCTATACAAAATGACAAAAAAGAAATAAAGCTTACCATACAAAACTTTTACAATCAGAAAAAAAACTGTACATGTACAAACATCAGTAAGAAATAGCCATGAAATGACAAATGTTAAACAATACATACAAGAAAACTAATGGCCACATCAATGTTCAAACGGAAAATTAAGATATGCACCAAAAAATTACAAGCCCTGTTTTACATGCTTCTTACTAAGGACCAACACATTCATATGGTAGTTGTGTTCTATATGTGCGGTGCAAAATTTTCTCATTGCTTAAACCAGTGGTATTGATTCAAAGTATTAAATCCAGAACAAAGTAAAAACACTGATGTTGTGAAATTCAATTAACATAAAAACCAAAATTAGCGATGTCTATCTACATATAATTATACATTGTAATATTTACAATGAATCATTTAATAATTAGAAAACAGAACCTACAATGTACATGTATAGCTGCAGATTCTTATTATTTTTTTAAATATAAAATGTAATGGATAAATGATTGACTGTGTTGCAATAAAACCAAGATAACTCAGTGAAGCTATTTATGAACATTAAAAAAGTTGTTGTTGACTGCAACAAAAATCTAGAATAAGGGATAGTAATATTGCTGTGTAAACATCCACTCCATTAGTGATTGATCCAAAAGCTAAATGTTCCAGAAAGTAGAAGACCTGGCCATGGATACTACATGTTTTGTACATGAACAAACATTGTTAATAAATGTCATTTGTAGAGCAGGATCTGCTTACCCATCCAGAGCACATGAGCTCACCCCCAAGTTTTGGTGGGGTTCTTGTTGCTCAGTCTTTAGTTTTCTATGTTGTTTTTGGTGTACTTTTATTTGTCTGCATGTCTTTTTTAGTTTTAGTCATGGAATTGTAAGTTTATTTTCGGTTTATGAGTTTGTTATTCATGTGGTATCTTAAGCTCCAATATTACAATTTGTCTGTTTTAATATGATTGTCTTAAACTTCTTTATCATAGTTCAGTGAGAATTTGTGAGTGACTATATAGCTACTCGAAGAATTGTTTGCTATGTTGATTCTCTATTTTAAGTTATATGCTAACTATTTTTGTATGTGTGCAACTATATGGTCATAATGCCAATCTAACAGTTCTCATTTGACCACATAATCATTGATAATTCACAAAGTTAAGTATCCTAGTTCAAGTCAGTATCTCATATATGATATATATATTTAGCATAGCAAATTATATTATTTGTACTATATTGTAAGGTGAACATATCTGTCCGGCAAGTATAATATAAACACCAGTCATTTATCAATAATTCAACACAACTTGAGGTCCTCTGATGTTCAGTACTTCAGTACTTTGATAATTTCTTGTTTATATATCTATGCAATTCTGAAAAGTGTTTAACTTAGGTCCCCTTCCTGGTACTCATTTGTCGTTAGTCTTTGAGTAAATAATTATATTCGTTATATTACTCGTGACCTGACGTCAGACAATCAATCATTCAATGTGAAATATGCGTATTCTTAACACGTCTATATTACCTGTCAATAATTTAATCACCTACGCTTGCAATCAACCAATTCATCTATCAACCAATCAATCAACCAATTCGCCAATGCATCCAATGACCAAATTGTTAACAGATATTTTGCATAAACTTTATCAACCAAAAAAATATTAAACTTAGAACAGATGGAATGACTTTCGTTATCAATTGTTTACTTAAAGTCATAAGAAACCTCAAATTAAAAAAAAATATGCATATGTTTTTTATAACTTAATGGATAGTTTTCATTATACAACTTTTGTACATATACTTTTTTCTGAGGAAAAATCTTTAATTTGTCCTCATTTAGAAGAAGTTTACTTATTTTTTAATTGCTTGCTTCCAGCAATCAATTCGCCAACCTATTTTCCGTATGCATAGTGACCCGAGCGTAACCCTTCTCGTAAAAATCCGTTGACCACAATACGCATGGATCTGTCATTGAAATAAACAAATATCTGATTATACATTTTAAACACGTGCTCAATACCCATGCTTTTTGTGATTTGTTTACTATAAGGTGACATTCGGTAAAACTCGGCTTCAAAGCACGGCTTTTAATGAGCAGCCATATTTGTTAAATCATATCAAACAGAGAGAAAAAAAAATGACGATTTTATGATATATTTGCGAAAATAATGATAAAATCGTGCACAGAGGACTAAGTTTATGATGTATACATGCATTGGTTCAAGAATTGGACAAACATTATTTTTCACCAATCACTCGTTTCATATGACTTGAAAGTCATTATGATTATCAATTATTCATTGGATGCATATAACAAAATCAATGTACCTAGTATATAAATCACAAAGTACTAGTAAATGCTTTTTAGGTGAGACTTTTAAAATGTCTATAAAGTTAAACGATTCAAAATTTATGAATGCAACAATACATAATCATTTTCATTCAACTGAATAAAAATGAAATCAAACACAGTGATTAAATCTATATCAAATTATATATTATATATATAGATCAATGTAATTGTAATTTCCATATCTCCAAATAGGCTGAAGCTTTCAGCCTTTATATTTATAAATGCCTTTTGTGCATCTTGTGATTGGAAATTTTTAACCTTTTCAATGAAATAGTCATTACTTTGAAGTATAAATATCAATAGTACACATACTTCGCTTTAACAAACAAAACACCAATTTGTTTACGTTAGTGACGAATATAGAAAATGAATTCAGCCATTATCAGGAATTAAATAGTTCACTCCATAAAATTGCCGGTAAATAAAGTCCAGTAAGGGGTTTTCAGAAGAAGACTTTTATTTGTAAAATCTAGATATCATGCTACAATCATGATTGAAATAAACAGTTGGTTTATAGCAAATATTTCATATATTTGTCCATTTTTATTTTAAAATTGAAACGCATTTTAATATGCACTTTAGTTATCTTGTTACTTTGTTTTCTATAAATGGAAACAATGAACAGAAATTAACAATAAAGGCGACTGCCGCTTCTGAATCAAAATAAGAGATAACAAATGAGCAGTAAAAAACCGAGAGATGTTATCACCACCGAACTAAACGAATAAGGCGCGATGGTGGATAGTGTGCAGTCACATCAAAATTTGGTATTAAGTTTGATCCAAATAGGGAACTATGTTTTCGTGCGAATTAATCGATTACCAATTCCCCCGGATACCTTAGGGAACCTGTTACCTCAGGGCCTACATCAGTGGACACTCTTCCACCTGCGGACAGTGTATCAAAGGCAATCATACGGGTCTCATTTCCTTATTAATATTTTATATATACTGCAGTTTGAACTAAATGCATACCTACCCATTTTGGTCTCAACTTTCTTCATATCAACATTTTACACTGTTCAATTACAAGGAATTAAAATAACATACGGCGCCATTCCCGAATCAATCAAAAACTCCCGAACTGCAAAATTGAAATTTATCAATGATCGAACAGCCACCAACAAAAGCATACATGTTTTTAAAGTTATAAAAGCGCGGCAAGAGTCGTCCGTACACCCGCACTACGGTTGTAGTTCTCATAATTAATTGCATAATGTAACCGCCAAATAACCCGGGAACAGTTTCACGGACCTGTCTTAGTACTAAGTACTAAGACATGTCTAGATGGTCTTATGACATATTTCAGTCCTAAGTGGGTTTCACATAGTGGTCCTAACTTAGGACATCTCTAAAGTTGGGACTACACGAGAGGTGTCTTATGATGGTCTTAGGATAGTCATACGTTTATTTAAATAATTTTCACTTTATTTTCGATATTAATTTTGTAAATGATTTATCTATTATCTGTGGCTGTGGCTCAATGCAGCGAAACATGGAGGAAAGTCACAGAGCAGACCTCCATGAAAGATTTGCATGAAGCCACCATTAGTCAACCTCCATCAAAGTTCATCCGCAGGGTCCTCTCAAAAGCACTCGTGCACGCCACAAAGAGCACTCACTTGCTGCTGATTTTTTATTTTTATCCAATTAGTAAAAGAAAATAAATTTCCTATGGAAAATAACTCTATTCTTCTTTTCCCGAAGACGGTCAGATTTATGTCAAAAAGAATAACGTCGGAAATGTAGTATCGGGAAACAATGTAATGTTTCAACGTTGGAACCAAGATATCTAAAGCAAACAGAATTTTGGATATCAAGGTCCATGGCGATCAATTCTGATAGTATCTTTTGGCTTGGAACTGAAAAATTAAATCTTAGGGATCGACCATTCCGCGCTCACACAATATAAATTTACTGTGAAAAAATATGTAGTCAGTTTTCCAAAACCCTCTTTGTTGTTTACCAATACCACATTTCTGATGTTATTAGCTATAGTATTCTTTTTGACATACATCTGACCGTCTTCCAGAAAAGAAGAAGAAAAATATTGTCTAACAGAAATTCATTTTCTTTTCTCATTTGGATAAAAGATAGAAAATCAGCAGCCAGATTAATTTTTTTAGGATTTTGAATATCTGTTGTGAAATCGTAAAGAATAGTTACTGTAGTGTCATAGTCTTTAGGTCTCCTTGAAGCTGTATTATCATTTGATGTTGAAGATGCCAGTGAGTTTTTCATTTGAGAGAGCAATCGGGCTGGTTTTCGAGTGACTGCTTAATGCGGCATGCATGAGTGCTTGACAGGAATCTGGTGATGAACTTTGATGGAGTTTGACTTTTGGTGGCTTAGGGTATTTATTTTTTGTATGGAGGTCTGCTCTGTGATTTTCCTCCATGTTTCGCTGCATTGAGCCGTGACTTTTTTTCAGACCATGATGGTAACTGAAAAGGAAAAGAAATCATTTTCCAGCTTTAAAACAAAATATTTTCATGAGTCAATTTTTCCTTTTTATCAAATCAAAAGAACATGTTTTATAAGACTAAAAACAGGCAAAATGAAGTTCCTTCAGTTTGTTATGTGTTTTCATAATATAGTAGATGTGTTTGAACTAAAAAGTACCAGATAAAGACCGATGTATATGCAAATCTATTCATTTTTTATTAAAAGCCTCTACCCATTGAGACGCAAAATCTGACACCCCGAGCGACACTCTGTATTTTGGTGAAGAACTAGTTTAAACCGCAATTAATTTTAAGTAAGAAGCTGGTATTTGGTTGAAATCCATGATAGGAATTAAATTCTATATAAATGATACGGTTGGAAGGCGTCTAATATAGTTTTTTATCCAGAAATTTGCATATGAAGTCTCAAAATCTGCAACACAGAAAACTAGGGAGAGGTGTTTGAGGAAACAGAGCACTGAAAGCGTCTGCTTATGCTTGTAAGATCTAAATTATGTTTCAGTTCCTTCCGTGCAATACATTATATAGTACAAAGAATTCTAAAAAAACAAATGTTGATACTTGAACTTACTTTGATAGTTTTTCTTCGCTTCGAAATTGCCATCCCGTGTCAAACATAGCCGACACCCCGCATTTGGCGTTTTATACGGTGCTTTACTGCTCCTAATTAAATCTATATAGGTCGACGAATTATCAACAATGATCAACAATGATTCTTTCTATTACTGTAACTGATAGTTACAAAATGAATTCAACTCACTTTTACCACAAAAAAAAAGATCATTACTTTATATTTTTTCCCCTTAAATTTGTATTTGAATTTTTATATCTAAATTGGTGCATTGTTAATAGATTATTTTTATATATTACACTACTATTTTATATTAATTTTACATATTATTTAATGATTGAATATTAAGCATAACGTTTAGTAATTTATTGGAACCACATACTACATTTACATGTATGTTTCAATAAATCCATGTTAATATTTGAAAATTTCAAAAACTTGCGACAGGTTTAAGATATCTGAGCTAAGATCATCCTAAGACAGCTTTGAGACGAGGTCTGAGATATGTCCTAGGATAGTCATAAGAGTATCATAAGACATGTCATAAGACATATCTTAGGACAGGTCTAATGATAGCTTCGTGAAATCGGCCCCGGTTTAAAACGCGTTCTCTATATGATCAGGAGATATTTTGCACTTTGAATTTTTCAGAAATATGAGAACGAACTATTAGAAAATGTTTTATGAAGTCAAAACGATTCCTCCGACTTGTCAGATGATCGTTGTAAAAATAAAAAATATGCTTATTTCTGTAAATCTTGTCTTGTTTATGTTATTGTTTATCTATCTTTTTATTGTTCAGTTTTTGAGATATATAATAGACAAAAAATAAAATCAATCAAAATTGGTCATTTAGAGGAGCTTCTAAGATAAGTCATACAATTTATGGTTTTAGTCATATAAGTGTTTGTTTTATATTGTTTGTTGTGGATCATCTCTGTTCTTATCTACAATGTCTGTCTGTAGGACTGATGTCATCAAAAGTTCAAAACTCCATATCTCTACAATATGTTTTCAAGTTTTAGAGATTTTCATTTATCTTCCTGAAAATGTTTGTGAATTATACATGTGCCACTTTTTACATGTTAACACATGATTATGAAAACCATTACTAGATGGAACTTATTGTTTTACAGAAAAAAAATTCTAAGCATACTCATTAGTCCATTAGCCTTGCAAAGCATTGAAATCTAGAAACGAACATGTCAGGAGGAACGAAACGTCCAGTAAGTCCTGCCGGAGGACACGACGCCAAGAAAAGAAGAATTGATGATTGCATGCAACCAACCAGAGAAATCAATAAGAGATGTGGTAAGTCAGTCATTGATGTCGTCCGTCCGTCCGTCCGTCCGTCCGTCCATCCATCCATCCATCCATCCATCCATCTATCTTATCTATCCATCCATCCATCCATCCATCTATCTTATCTATCTATCTATCTATCTATCTATCTTATCTATCTATCTCTCTCTCTCTCTCTCTCTCTCTCTCTCTCTCTCTCTCTCTCTCTCTCTCTCTCTCTATCTATCTATCTATCTATCTCATACCATCCATCCATCGATCCATCCATACATCCATCCATCCATCCATCCATCTTTCCATCCATCCATCTATCCAACCATACATCCATCAATCCATCCATTAATTCATTCATTCATTCATCCATCCATCCTTTTATCTGTCCGGCCGTCCGTCCGTTCATCCATCCGCCTGTCGATCCGTCCGTCCATCAATCCGTCCGTTTATCCGTCCATCCATCCGTCCATTCATCAATCCATCTCCATCCATCCATCTATCCATGTATGTATGTATGTATGTATGTTTATATTTTTTTAAAGGGAACATGATATCGGGAGAAGATGAAAACTACATGAGATTGTGCATGATACTTGATATTTGTAGAAAGGCAGTTAAAGTATTTTTTGATGAACAGTTTGATTCTCAATGTTTGAAGAAGACTATACGGAAGGCATGGAATACATCAAAGCAACTTAAAAAGACAAATGTTCTTTCAGAGACACAGTGAAACATATTGCAAGGTATATTTACACATGCTAAAATTTGTTATGTATATTAAGTATTGTATTACGTACGTAAGTTGATCCAATTTGATTAATAATACATGTCAATAAATCAGCATTACGGAAAGCGATATCTCCTTATATATGCATGAAGCAATTGTACAGAAGCTATAGCTTAGGATGCTGAATTGGTACTAGAAAAAAACATGATTTTTTTTTTCACTGTTCGTTTTTTAAAGATGAATTCGAAATTATGCACTAAAATATATTGGCTTTCAGAAATAGGACGTTTGTATACACAATGAAGTATCTATTTTTCCCTGTTGGTTTTTTTTTTGTTTCAAAAATCCTGTGGCCCTCGTCTCATCATCATTTAGGATGGAGAGGAAATAATTTAAATATTTAAGCTTTCTGATTTCCGATAATATTTTTACTTTTTATCTCAGGTATGAGTAGTTAAAGGTGATCAGTTATAGTCAACCTAAAAGCATAACGCCCTAATGCCAAATATGGCGGCCATCACAGTTCTTTCACAATTAAACTAACGTAGTTTCTTATAACAAAAACGTATAAAAGTCCATTTATCGCGTTACACTAAATTAAACAAATATGTCCAATAATATTACTTCGAGAATCCACAAAAGAGTGTAGTGTTCTCTTTAATCGTTATCTTGACTCGTGTTTCCATACTTACCTTGCATAATGTTTGTCACGGAACTCAATTGAAGTTCTTGGTAACTTCTTTTATTGTCATTCTCTTTTCGTGGTCTTATTTGAATTCTCTATCTTTAGCTTCAAGCTCCCAAATCGCTTCCAAGTCATGTTCCTCTTTTTTTTTATGTGAAATAAGTACATTAAAATACTTGACTCTGTTGATAGCTGTTGTTTTTCTGAATATAATGGTTCAGAGGAGTAAGTAACAGAGTTTCTAATTGACTGCGATGGGTCCGTTACCTCGTACAACTTTATCCATGAATAAATATCGGCTCCAACTAATAACGAAATTTCAAATGTATTCTATTGCGTATCTGTATATGCGAGATTAATTCGTTTCGAATAGTTAATGTTTCTGTCAATGTAACGAATGTGGTTCTGTAACGGCGTAGCTATCATAGGAACGATTGAAACCTCTACACATGAATTAACATGAATCTCACATGAAATTCACGTTCACCTCAAACGAGCTTATTCATGAAACTCACGTAAAAATTTCATGTGATTTTCACGTAAATTGTTTGTTTTTTTATTTCACTGGAACTTCTCCAAAAAAAAATGGTATTTTTCCTGGTTTAACGTAAATTTGAAACTTTTGATATTTGAACTACTTTATTTTTGAAACTCACATTAACTGTTTTCACGCGAGTTTCGCATATAAGCTCGTTTGAGATAAAGCTCATGTGAACTTCACGTTAGATTGACATGAATTTAAATTCACGTGAAATAGATGTGATTGAAATTTGTCTGTGTATTTGGATTCTATGGTCAGTTTCAGTTGCAACATAAACTGTGGCTTTATCAAGTCGCCTATCATTAGTGTTGGTTTCACCGAATGATGATTGTTGAATAATGTCGGCTCTTTTTCTCGGCAGGTTTAATTTCCGCTCAAAACTCTCCGTGACATAGACCTTTGAGCGCCTTCACCAAACAAAATGTTCTGAATTGTACAATGACGATCTGACCAAACGGAGGCCATGGCGGTTTTCAGCAGTACATTTGAGCGAAACTATGCTGACCAGTGAAAAATTGTTGAATCTTCTTCATCTAAGTATTCTTCACAAGATTCACTACAGCTGATGTAAAACGCATATATTAATTCTTACACCATAATTATACCTGTGAGTAAAACGGTTGTCACATCTCGAATGCGGTGTGTTCATTTTCACTTCAGTACAGTTCTGTGCGACATGAGCGTTTTGATTTGTATTCCTTTATATGATGTGTACCGAAGCAGTTGACACATAAACTGTTAAGTTAAAGGAAAGTGAGTCGTTTATCTAAATCGCTTTTTTTCGGGCAATTGGCAGGCGAATTAATATCTTTGCAAAAGATGCACAGCTTAGCTGGTAACTGCTCATTTGCATTTCTAGTATTGTTTTTTCTTTGTGGTTTAGAAATGGCGATAAAAGGTTGAATACGAAACATCACTTTCTGTTTGTGTAACTTGTCCAGCTTCTTTTTTTTTCTCTTTTCCTGAAGATCTCGTAATAGCCCATTTGTAGTAATATACTCCCGAGTGAGATGTTTTCTATTTTTTCCAGACAGAGTTTATAATTTTAATTGGAACTAATAAATCACCGTACGGATCATGTGTTTGACCAAGCGATTCAGATCCTCTTAATAAACTCTCCATTTTGTCGTACAAAATCTCTTATAGGTCATTTTGAGGCGGCGTAATATCATGCAGTGATTAATGAGTAATTTTTTGAGTCCGTTCAAATCTTTCTATTGGAACATTTACGGCTTCGATGTAATTAGCGTTAGTAAGAAAAAATCTGGCAATTGTCTGAGCAGCTTCGTTTTCTAATGGGGCCTTCAAATAATTAAGTTTTTGAACATAAGCTAATGTTGAATTGTAATGAACTGCTGATTCCTAAGAATCCAAAAAGCTTGACAATTATAATGTATTGCCATTAAATGTCGGTAAGGTTAATTTTGGCAAATGGTGATTGCTATATATAGTAGACGGGACAGCAAATTTGTCTCCCATCAAATTCACTTGACTGTGGCAATGATGGGACAACATTATTTATTTGTACAATTTCAGGCGACCTAGTAGGGATAATCGGTGGACTGTCTACATTTAAAACTTCATAAGATGAATGTAATGTTTGATTGGAAAAAAGATGTGATGTTTGAAGGAAAAAGGGTGTGATGTTTTAGCTAAGTTGTTATAACAATATAAATATGCTTAGTCGTTATAACAAGTTAGCTTAGTCGTTTATCAAGGAAGCTAAATTGTATAAATCACTTAGCTAAGTTGTTATAACGACTTACCATTTTTATCTTGTTATAATAACTTAACTAAGTTGTTTAAATGACTAAGTAACTCGTTTAACCAACTTATCTATCACGTTTAAACAACTTATCTGTGTTGTTATAACGACTTAGCTAACTTGTAATTACTAGTTGAATTACCTAAGTCGTTTAGACAACTTAGCTAAGTTGTTTAAACGAGATAGCTAAGTTGTTCACACAAGTAAACTAAGTTTTAATAACAAGTTAAATATGCTAAGTCGTTATAACAACTCAGCTATGTTTTTATAACAAGATAAATCAATTAAGTGGTTATAACAAGATAGCTAATATGTTTTAACGAGTTAGCTTAGTTGTTTAAACAAGTTAGCATAGTTTTTAAACGAGTTAACTAAGTCGTTAAGGTTAAAACGCTTAGATACGCTAAGTTATTATAACAAGTTAGCTAAGTCGTTTAAACGAGTTAGCTAAATTGACTAAACGAGTTAGCTTAGTTGTTAAAACAAGTAAGCTAAGTCGTTCATAGAAATTAACTGAGTTATTATAACAAGATAAGTTAGCTAAGTCGTTATTACGACTTAAAACTAAAACTTCACTCCGACACTAACCGGCTTTCGTACTTTTTTATCCAACGAAATTCTACTATCTCAAATTTTTAACAACTGTTAACTGATTTCAATGGAAAATGCATTTAATTTCCTTTAAAATGATATGATATGTACATTTGTTTGAGTTGCAGGTAGAAAATCCGAAACGATCTAAGATGTCCGATGACATGTCCCCGTAACCGTAATTTGACGTTCGCGTTAATATAACGTCAAACTGAATACGACTTTTCTTGCATTTTTGGCAAAACATAATTTCACGAAATGGTCTGTCTATAAGTTCCCGTTTAATATGCATCAAAATATAGATGTGCATTGTTTCAAGGATATGTCGAAATATTTAACTCGGATACTTCATAAAGACAAGGCCCAGGAGCTATAACAAAGAGATAACTTACTAATGATCACACTCCCACTTTATGAAAGCAAGATACATTGAAAAAGAAAATGCCATCAAAAGTGAAATTTTCTTAATTATCCTCCTCAGTCAGATAGTATATGTATGCCTAGCGTTGCTAACAAACGATTCGAAGCTATACACATGAATGAAATACATATATGATGGATGGCACACACACACATGTAGCAGCTAGATCCAAGGTATTAATTTACATACACTCAACTCTTTCGAGAAAAAAATCAAGCAATCAATCTGCTGTGTGCAGATTAATTATTTTTGTATAAAGTAGACCTTTTTTATCTTCGCAGAACGCCACAAAACAAAGCTTGCATATTGATTTTTACATCGCGATGACCGTGAGGGCATTCCGATGTATTGCTGTCATAGAGATTTGACTTTTGTTTTTAACTGGTAACCGATCGTATAAATACGCGGATGTCATCGAGTGCAAAATAACATTTCTTATCGCCTGTTATTAATTCATTTTGTCAATAAATACTCATAAGAACAGAAATTAATCATACGAAAATATGTTGTCGTTAAAACATTTATATGCATTAAAATATATGCACACGTACAGAATAATTGTGATAGCGCATGTGGAAGAATAATTATCACAAAAAAGTTTTGTGGGAAAATATGAATGCCTTCTCAAATCGAATCTATTGGAAACATCGAATTGTTATAGAAGAGTGTCCACCATGCACTTGTACTGCACGTTTTTTAGAATCGCAGAATATAATGATATACAATTGGATGAAAATTATACATACATGTAATGTGTATAGAAATATTAATATAATGTATAACAATAAACCAGAGTATACTGATTTGTATAACCACAATATAATAGATATTTAAGCAGTGAGGTTGAATTCCCTGTCCTTTATTCATCATCCACGAAATTGTCTCAGAAAAAAATAAATATCTGTACATAAACCTAAGTTTCAGGTTTAGAAATGGGATTTTTTCGAGAGACAAGCGCCCGTGACAATCCACAAGAACTTGCGGTCATCCGATTTCAGTACTTCAGTACTTTGATTAGTTTGTAAAACAATGTATAAAAGAAACCAAAAAGATTAAAACCGAAAACATGAAAATAATCAGTTTGGAAACGGTTTCAAAAAAATGTCAAATAAGACTTAAGCTTGAGTTTGTGAAAAAATATCAGATGAAAGGATAGCTTATGAAATATGTTTCCGAAAGCAAAAACAAAACAATACATAATCACCGTTCTCATTTTCATAATAAAGTTGAAGATGCGGCCGTATAAGACCAACTGATAATTTCTATTTGCAATCAATAATGAGCAAAACCCTCACCTTAATATAGTCAGCTATAAAAGATCCCGAAATTCCATGAATTCTCTTTATTGTCACTTAGGGACGACATCAAAAGTTCAATGTAGGATAAAATTCTTAATTCAGATAGTTTTTTTACTGACCCCCCTACCCCCCTCTTAACTTAATTTGGGAAAAATAGATTGACCCATATAGATATATGTAAAATCGATGAAGGATAAACAAAACTTACTGCATCTACAACATTTTAGGAAAGACTGTGGATTCATCAGATTTCGACATACCATTGATGATCTGTCTTTTACGAAATTTGGCTAATGAGCGCATCAGTGATTTAATGCCACTTGAATCTCAGACGGAAGAAACTGACGAATTGGCAAGAATAAAATTCCACAGAAATACAATCGCCCATATAAACAGAAGTAACCTTTCAGATGAACGTTTTCTGGAAATTTGGGATACTATTTGTAAGGTAAGTTAATTTACTATAATAACGAACGCTTTTATATACCAACCACTGTATTATAAATGCAACATTGTTTAAATGTATTGCAATAACAAACTATAAGTTTAATCTTTTCGTATTTTTAGGGATGAGGCGAGATCAAAGGATCAATCTGATGGGAACATTCATTTTTACCTTCTGCATTCTCTCACTACGCAAGAATTAGTCCATTTGTATTTTTTAATTGAAGTGTTATATAACTTTCGTGTCGGGGCCATATATAACCGACTATATGGTATAGGTTTTTCTTATTGTTAAACCGGTGCATTATTATTTGTTAGTTGTAATTGGATTTGAACAGACTTTCAGAAACTGCTACTAATCGTTAAGGGAAATAAAAAAGAAGGTAACGGAATTATATTCAGTACGATAGCGTATAAGGGTAATTCTTTTCATTTGTCTATATCTTTGTCGACTTTTATATTGGAATTATTAACTATAATATTTGATTTTTGAAACTTTAATCTTGGAATTAAGAACGTTATTCTTAGAATTTCTAACTGTTGTATTTGAATCATCAACATCAACTTGGACATTTCAACTTCAATCTCGAAATTATAACTTTAAACTTAGAATTTTCAATATCAAAGTTAATAATTACGTTGGTTGCAATGAATTACATTGATTTCCCAGTGAAATAAAAACCGATAATTTCACATGTGAAATAAACGTGGTTATTTCACTCCTCTTACGTCATACAAAATAGGCGCTGTCAAGACGTCGATAACGTCGGATTAAACAAAAATTGCGAATTCGTAGAAAAAAGATATACTTCATTACATTTTCTTCTTTAATTTCATAAAAAAAAATAAAACTATTTGCCAATGTAATAAAAAAAAATTCATATATCGAAAAATATTCATCTCCTAACTGAACAACACTGATAATTTACTCATGCGCTGCACGCATTCGTGAATTATTGTATTGTTCGGTCACTCGTTGAATAGTTTTGCTCTATTTGAATTCTTCAATGAGTTATTCTATAAAAATTCCAATTTCAATATTGGAAAAAGTGTAATTACAAAAATACTGACCTCTGATGAAAATTCAAAACGGAAAGTCCATATCCAATTGGCAAAATCAAAAGAGTGAAAACATTAAACCAATGTATAACACAAGGGAGACGGATTAATATAAGAGAAACCTTGTTTTCGAATCCCTATGTAATATTTTATCACTGTGTATGTCATGTATATGATTTTTTGAAATAAAATATGTTTAAAGTAATGTATAACACCTATTAAATTCGTGATATGGTGCAGGCATTGGAAAAATCTTTGAAATGACAGACTGTTTTTCTTCCAGTCCATAGTCTATTGTGTTTCATTGTATACTTAATCTACTTATTATCTTTTTTGCGGCTATGTTTTGTTTGCTTGGTAAAATGTAAAAAAAAACCAAAGGTGCATATAAAGTCTTTTATGGCTTCAAGTGTCCATGTAAGGAGGGGGGTACTTCCTATTAATGGATAGACGTGAATATGCCAAGATATGGGTCATTAGATTTTATATATATGACAGTTTTAGTGACAGTTTAAATTGATATCGATGTGCATTGTTCTTTCATATCTTAAATTGGATTTGGGGTATGTTCTACATAACTTATATAAGTATGCTATTGAAAATCTTAGTTCAATGACCAATTGTAAAATATCAAAAAGTCCATGAATCTAATTAAAAAAAAAAACCATTGATCATTCTAATTTTGATCCATGAATACATAAATATAGGTATCAAGTATAAGTGAATGTTATATAAAAGTAGGTACAGGTTTAAGGCAAAAATGTCATACTCCTACCAGACAATCGCAACCGTTCTGATAGGTCCTTATCCATTGGTAATATGTATGATGTACATTCATTTATTACAATATACAATATATTACTGAATACAAGTATGTTCATCGATGTTACAATAGCAATCACTAACAAAAAATAAAGCTCATCAAACAGAAGTTCACTGTTTGACAGATGCGAGATTTCAGAGAGTTAATTATCTAATCTTTGTGATTCAGAGATTGACTCAAAAGTCGCCGTAAAAATATTAGTGTCAGACTAATGACGTTCGGAGTATCAAAGTTGTAATTTCCAAGTTTAATGTTAATAATTTCAAAATAAAAGTTGATAATTCCAAAATCAAAGTTGATAAATCCAAGATTAAATTAAAGTTGATCATTATTTTAGTCGAAAAGTTGAAAAGGAATGAGTAAGATAAGCAACAAGAAAAAAAGAACTCACAGGAAGATTCAAACACATATTCCTGACTTGGTACGGGCATTTTCTTATGCTGAAAATGGTGGATTACACCTGATTATAATATATAGCAGAAAGAAGTCCCTAATATGCTTTCGTTCTTTAGTTATCAGAACACAGGTAGTGCTTCCGTTCTTTAGTTATCAGAACACAGGTAGTTCTTCCTTTATTCCCATTATGATAACGTGAAGAACATTGATAGGAAGAGAGATAAAAAAAAAGTATGAAATTCAGTTTTTTTGTCATGTTGAATCCGGTATCTGAAGGTTGTGTTAAAATCTGGTATCACAAACATGTGATTTTTTGGTACTTAAGAACTTACATTGTTTAAAGGGAGAGAAAATAATCTACTTTATGTTCATAACACATGACTTCTGTTAATTTGAAATCAATGCATGATTATACCATGGAAGTATTATATTGACAGGAACTCCAACGAAAAATTAGCACATTCCTATCCCACTGATTTCTTTAAGAAAATAAAAGGTTCCGACTCATTTTGTCAAGTACGTGATAACTCCTTTGTGGGGTATCTGCGATGCCGCCTTCGCCTGTTCCTTTAACTGAAGCTGGTCTTATCACGTGATTTGATATCGATTATCTTATCTACCTACCAATGTAAATATACACGGAAACTCCCGTGGTTATTTGTGAATCGCCACATGAATAACAACACCTGTGTCCGTTCAATAAATGAAGAACAAAGCTGAAAAGATCGAAAAAATCGGTCCACATTTAACAGAATAAACTAAGAAAATTAACTGCATTCGGAAAGAGGGCAAGCTTATTTTTAGTTTTGTTGAGTATGTTTTAATCATTGGAACTTGGAAATCGGGAAAAAATCCGATTATGAAAATTACATGATTCTGAAGTAGAGTGTTTGCAGAAAATAACGGGATGCGCGTGGAGTGTGCCAGATATTGCCAGATAACACAAACTTTAAGTTAAAGATTGAAAACTTTTATCGAGTGTTACACAATATTTATGGTTTTCTCTATCGTAAAATATCGTAAAATGTTTTTAACTTATTTATCAAATATGTTTTAAAGACTCAAAGAGGTTAATAATTAATTACACGCATGTGATGACCTCTACATAGCAATATCAGGTTACGAGACATGCAGATGAATTGTTACACCTTTTATGATAATTCCAAAAACTTAAACATTCAACCTAGTCCGAGATTACTTTGACGCCTGACAGATTTATTTTTACAGATGACTTTAATATTTCTGAATGCATTTAAAGAGATCACCACGATGAGCCCTAAGTAGTTTATTTTTTTTTATCATGGAAACCAAATTAGAATTTATCTATGTGTTTAAAAGTTTAACAGTTCTGAAACATCTTACACCGTATGCTAAGTAATTTATGTTTCTGTTTCTGTTTCTTGTTTAATTGCATTATATATTTGCCATTGGACTTTCAGTAAACAATAAATCAAAATATTTGATATTTTTTTTCGGATCAGAGCTCTTTAATCCCGTACGTGTCAAGCCAACGGCCCTCTCATGAATAAAAATCTTACTATTCTAAAATTGATTGCAACTTAAACTGAAATCTTTTTATTCTTAAGTTTTTAATTTTTCTTTTTTTATATTTGGTGAAAACAGTCGCGGGGATTTCGTTTCTTTTCTTTTCAATTGGTTTTAAGCAGCACTACCCGTAAAAACTTACATATTTGTCATTCACAGGGTCGATAAATGTCATTTCCTTGACAATGAAGTACACATCCGGTTATTGCGGTATGTTCCTTAATTACAATCATTCACGAGGTTCCAAAAATTTGATCGGAACCCATGCATCCATTGACATGTTGAGTTAATTAACAGATACTTAACGATTTTGCGGCATCGCACTATAAACCTTTGAAATCCGCTTGTTGGAGTTCCTGTCAATATAATACTTCCATGATTATACCGAAAACATGTAGTTTCTGTGTTATTTTCGGTGATAAACTTGAGTTACTTTGTTTGGCCTTTTTATTGTTTTTGAAATCGAGCGTCACTAATGAGTCTTTTGTAGACAAAATACAAAATTTAAATCCGGATTATCTATGATAAGTTTATTTACCAAAGCTGGTTTTAAGCAGGTCTCTTGTGAAGTCTTAAGATACCTTAATTTACACTGATTAAAAAAATACATGGTTGCTAGACACTTTTCCTTGAAAAACATGTAAGTGCATAAACTATTTTCAGCTGGAGATTTTCAGTTTGCACACGGACACATATGTACGTCCATGGCAAGCAAAGAAGGACGAAAACTTATTTTAAAAGGATTTTTGATATCAAGAATGCATTTTTTTATATTCAAAATTACTTCAATGATATTCTAGTTTAAACAAATGATTTAAAAAAAACTATTTTTCTGCCATCTTTCGGTATCTATCGTTATATTACATTCACTTATGGTTGTCAAGCTGTATCCGTTATCTGCAGTTTGTGTAGAAACACTGGTATAACGAACGTGTGGTTCCTGGTACTTAAAAGCGCACTTTGTTTAAGGGGAGAAGACAATCTACTTAATGTTCATAACACGTTCCTTCTGTTTTAATTTGAAAAATCACTTAGGTCTGTTCCATGTTCCTTTGGAATTTAAACTAAAGATGAAAAGCTGGATCTTCCATCACTGTATTGTATACCTAACTACATAAGTGTCATTTCGCAGATGATATCGGATATGATAACTTTTAAGGTAACTTTTACAAAAATTTTCTCCATTGAAACCACAGGGCCAATTTTAACCAAACTTGACAACAATCATCACTAGGATATCTAGTTTATAAAATGTGTTCGATGACCCCCGCCTGTCGATCAACATGGCCGCTTTAAATATATCATAGGGGTAAAATGCAGTTTTTGGCTTATATCTTCGAAACTATAGCATTTAGAGCAGATCTGGTATGAGGTTAAAATGTTCATTAGGTTTAGAACTATCAGCTCTAAAAAATGTCAGAGAAATCCGACAACCCGTTGTTAGGTTGCTGCCCCTGACTTGGTAATTTTAAGGAAATTTTGCGGTTTTTGGTTATTATCTTGAATATTATTATAGATAGAGATAAACTGCAAACATCAATAATGTTCAGCAAATTAAATAAAATCTGCAAATAAGTCAAATGACCAAAATTTTCAGTCGAGCCCTTAACATGCTTAAGGAGTTATTGCCTTTTTCTTGTAAATCTTAAAATATTTTTAACTTCATTTTTGTACTCTTTTACAGAAATCTTCTTCCCTGAAACTACTGAGACAAATAAACCAAACTTGTCCATAATCATCATAAGGGTATCTAGTTTTAAAAATGTGTCCAATGACCCTCCCTTTTAACCAATATGGTCGACATAGCAAAAAATAGAATAGAAGGGTTAACCATCTGACAGATGGCAAAAATGTTCATCAGATTTAGTTTTATCTGTACTGAAAATTTCGAGTGTCGAATCGGACAACCTGTTGTTTGGTTGCTGCCCCTGAATTGGCAATTTCACGGAAATTTTCAGTATTTGGCTAGTATCTTAAATATCATGTTAGTATCTAATATTATCTAATATCTAAGACTATTAATTATGCTTCAACCTTATTTTACATGATTTCAAAAGCATCAGTAAATACAGGTGAACGACAAGGCTCTTGAGAGCCTGTAGTTTAATATTAGAAAACGGTTCTCATTTATTAAAAAAATAATTCTTGATATTAAAAAAATAAATTCTTTATATGCAAAAAAGTAACTATCCGTCCCCTTAGGCTTGCTATTCATGTCTGGTTAATCTTTTGTGAGGTCAATAGGCTCTAATTATTATACGAAACATATTATTGATTTGCAATGCAGCGCATAAGTTATATATAGATTATTTCAGTGGATTGAATGCGATATTATATTCATCTTCTCTAGACAGTTAAACAATTAAAAAAAAATCGAGATAGGATAAATGTCGTATTGTCGTGAGTAGATGGTAGACCCTGCTTCTCTAATAACTTTTATACATTCCGTCATTGTGCAATGTGCAATGGTAAATTTTTGTTTTAATATTTGGTTGTTTTATAGTGATTAACAAAATCACACATTATTAAATGCTGTACCCTTTTTATCTCTTCGGGGCCCGATTGGCTTCATGTGAGCTTATATGCCATCAGTTAGCGTCTGTCGTCGTAAACGATTTAAAATTCCCCTTTCTGAAACTACCAGGCCAAATATTCACAAGGCTTGCATTTCATATCATGATTGTTTTGATAATTGAGGATTGTTGCTCACAAAGAAGCTATTAAATCAAGAGTTACAGATGGTGATGTTTCCCAATTCACATTCAATTCATTCAATTCAATAATTTATTTACGTCTCAACTCATGTATAAAATTACACAATACATTTATAAAAGATACATTTTGTATACATAAGCCAATCTGTACAGATTTATGAGAGACGATCATCACTTAAAAGAATATGTTTATGTACATACTAAATATTAAACCTGAATGGTAAAATTATACAACAAAAGTATTTCATTATTATTTACAATATAAAACTTCTCGGCGTCGTTTAAGAATAAAATTACAGGTTTTGGCACATAATCTTATAATATCTTGATTCGAAAATAAAAATACCATTTTCTGACAATCTGTAAAACTATTAAAATGTTCATCAATTTTAAGAGACTCAGTAAAAAGAACTTGTCTAAGATCATTATAAACAGTACAATGTAAAATAACATGATATTCATCTTCGACAGTATTAAAACAATTAAAACAACATCTCTCTTCACATATAATCCGGCTGGCCACGTTATTACCGATGACCTTAACATTGTTAATAACACTTCAGAGGCAAGGAGAATGACAGGGCTTCAACAGTGGTAGTGATCATGACAGCTGCTCTAACAGTGATAACAATACTGATGGATTAAAGAAATATAAGGCAGAATCAGTTTTCTTGTACTACATTGTACTGATGAGTGGGAAACCTCGTCACAAAATTTTGTCTCCCCTGTAAACACTGAAAAATAAGATCTTCTCAATGTTTGTCCTATATTAGCAATGACGCTATCAATTATGAATTCAGGGGAAAACGTTCTTGTAAATAGTAAAACAAAATCATTTTTTTTTATTGAGGTATATCTTCTGGCCGAAAACTTTATAAACAATGCTTTTAGATAAATAAATGATACCATTATTGACTAGGGATGCCAGTTCTGCATGATTATTTGGACGTTTACATTCTGATCAACTGATGAACGTCAAACGCGTGATTCTACGTTAGAGTTAGTGTTAATCTAACTATTTGCCTATCAGGAAAATGGTTTGATCCCAGTATTTTAAATCTTAAATTGTTTTGGGTTGATTTAACATGCATAAATAAAATACATAAATAAACAAGCAATGAATGATATTTTTTAATTTACAATTATGCCTTTTTGTGCTGTTTTGTTAAATATTTGTATGTTCTTATACTGATCAAGATTATAGCACAATGTTGACTGCTGTACCCCTATTTTTAACATTTTTACCTATTATGTCTGTTTGTTTTTTTTACGCATCGTTGTCAATATAATGGAATTTGATTAAGAAATCATTGATGTAAGCTATCCTTTATTGTAGTTTTAACATGGGTAGACGTTCTAAGTTATTTTTGTCCGAGCGATAGTGAGGGCTAAAATAACACGAATATAATGCCCACCCATGTTAAAACTACAATAAAGTATAGCTTGCATCAATAATTTCGATTCTGATTAGGACAATTAATGTAATTTCTATGTCCGGTGTGTTTAAGTGTAGAGCGTTTGTAAAGAATCTTCCATGAATCTCCCTTTTTTGTTTGTAAACAAGTAGACAGCTGCCAATCTGATTTTTCAGAGGGAGGAGTTTTAAACAGCCAGTATGAAATATGTCAATTTCGAAGTGCAACACATAACAGTCATTATAAATGAATTAGTATCTTGCAGTAGTCAATAACTGTACGCATGCACAAACAAATGTTATTGAATTAAGAGCATGGGTTCATTCACAAAGCGAAAGAAGCACGTTCTATAAGAATGTGACTTTCATGCAAATGCTAGCTATAAAACACGGTTCAATTCACAATTTTCTACATAAGAAAATGTCTGTACTAGGTCAGGACTTTGACAGTTGTTATCCATTCGTTTGATGTATTTGTGCTTTTGATATTGCCATTTGATTAGGGACTTTCTGTTTTAAATTTTCGTCGGAGATCAGTATTTCGTTTTAGTCATACGCTTTGTCATCTTTTTTTAAAAGTCGTCCTTCAACTAAAAAATAACTTTTAGCCGGATGAACAAACAGACCGTTGGTTTGAATGTTATGTCAGCATCTGAAGTGTTTAAAGACGCTTCAGCTTAATGTTTGCATTCATGGACTTAGTATTCTTGCACCATTTCATCAAGAGACAAACCGTCTGTGATTTTTGATATATCATAAATTTAGTTATGCGTTTGACAAAGTCGTGAATTGATCCAATACCACACACAACCTGAGATGATGTTTTTTACACAAATTCTTGAATCAGAATGTTTTTTTACTCATCCCCTTTTTTTCAAATTATTAATGGTTGCATTATGTACTTTCTACAGTTGTTTAATATCCGTTTTTATTGTATTTGTAATTGTCTTGAATTGGATTTGGAATTCTAATTGTCTCGTATTGTCTTTTACTTGCCGCATAGCCCTTCGTTTTGTTGTAGCATCGGAACTATGACTCGCATATCAGGTTAATTGTAATATTGGCGCTGATGTTTATATCTGTAGTTCATCAATGTTGAAGTAGATCTTGTTTAGAGCACTTTATTGGTTGTAGTCTTAAACCAACAAGCCCTTTGTGTTTGTGGTCCATTAAGGTATCATGGTTTTTAATACAACATTCTTTATTTTATGGTGTCGGTGTTAATGTATGACGCGTGAATAAACCTCTGAAATGAGTAATACTGCAATCGTTCAATTTGAGCAGTCAAAATGCGTTGACTGTATATTTCTATGTCATATACAGTCACTGACCCGATATCACTTTTCCTCATGAATATTCAAATAGAAAATGCCGAAATGATATTTAATTATTTATACGATCTCTTCAACCTGTTTTCCTTTCAAATGCATACAACGTTTCCGGTATCGACTCAACCTATTTTCTTTTGCAATTATTGGAAATAATTGGTTGATAGTTAAGTCCATACTCAAACGATTTCGTTCATCATCGAGTGTGAGTTTCAACAGGTAAATATGTACATTTCATTGTGTTGTATATTTCTCCACGAGCAATATATCAGGATTTTTTATATATATTTAAATCAAATAAATAACTTTAACGCATTTAACAACAATTGAAAATGTTGTTTTAGATTGCAGTATAAAGACACAGCCTTGCATTTCCCTGTTGCAAAACTTGATCATGCCAATCTGTAGATAAATGAAAAGTAAATAAATGCGACAAATAATCTCTTTTATACTGCACTCGTTCTATTTGAGCAGTCAAAATGCGTTGACTGTATATTTCTATGACATATACAATCACTGACCCGATATCACTTTTTCTCATGAATATTTTAATAGAAGTTGCCGAAATAATATTTAATCATTCATACGACCTCTTCGTTCTGTTCTTGTTTCCAATGCATACAATGATGCGTGGAACGACTCAACCTTATTTCTTTTGCAATTATTGGAAAATCATATCTCATTTGTTTTTAACCTATGAATCATTGTGTTATGCTTATGGTTGATATTTTAGTCCATACTCAAACGATTTCGTTCACCATCCAGTGTGGGATTCAACAGGTAAATGTACATTTAATTGGGTTGTATATTTCTCCGCAAGCATGATATGCTTTTAAAAGAGATTTCCCCCTATATTTAAATCAAATAAGTAACCCCAAAGCATTAAACAACAGTTAAAATGTTTTTTATATTGCTGTATGAAAACAATAATAGTGCATTGACTATTCGGCCCGAAACGGGGAAATAGCTCGGCAGAGCCTCGCACATCCCCGTTTCTAAGCCTCATCCTTATATCGTTGATATGTTAAGTCAATGCACTATTATTGTCTATATCTTAATAGTTTTATCTTCTTTCTCCAAAAACATATAGTTCCTTACATTTTCTACATTAATTTCATAAAAAAAGCCATTTGCCAATGTAATAAAAAGAATAACTATTCGCCGTATCTGAATATAAAAAATAAGACAACTTTTGACCGAACGCCGCTATGGACCATGCGTCGTTCGGTCACGCGTTGTCTTATTGTTGATATTCATATACGGCGAGTAGTTTTACTATAAGTATTCCTGTCTCACATACTTTTACAACCACAAATCTTTAAGGCATTTTTTTAAATTTTTTGTAATGTCCATGTGATAAGCTAATAATGACATCGGCTACGATGAACTGTTTGTCATCGTTCGCTGAATGGGCTTCTTATTAATTTTTCATTTCACCTGGTATTAAGATCACTACTAATCACATCTAGCGTTCTATACGAAGGTTGTAGTATAGTAAGACAAGTTTTGTAATCGTCAAATGGAAGTCCATTTCGCTTTCTTGGTGTTTTAACCATCGTCAATCTGATACGAGTTCATTTTAATGCAAAGACCTAATAATTCAGCCATCCACTTACCCTTTACCTCAACATTCATCTTTAGTCTTACTTATGATTTTTTGCTCATACCTGTTGGATTTCCAAACGAATTATTTTCTTTACGTGTAAAACTTGTCTTGTATGTGGGTTATCATGTCCTTGTAAAAGTTTCCCGTTTGAATGTAATTGGCTTAACTGTCTGAATCAGTAAACAAAAGTCGTGGTCTGTTATCATACTTTTTCGTATAAATTAATAATAGAAATCATACATAAACATCTTTGATAAACATCACTCGACAAATCAAAGTAAGTATAAAAAAGAAGATGTGGTATGATTGCCAATGAGACAACGATCCACAATAGACCAAAATAACACAGAAATTAACAACTAAAGGTTACCGTACAGCGTTCAACACTGAGCAAAGCCCAAACTGCATAGTCAGCAATAAAAGTCCCCGGGATGACAATGTAAAACATTTCAAACAAGAAAACTAACGGCCTAATTACTGTAAAAATTTTAAAAATACAAATAAGGTTGGTTACTAATTTTTATGCTTGCTTCTCTGTGATAATCAATTCTACACAGGAAAAATTGCAAGATATGTTCATATATGAAAAACATATTTTTCATATGTTCAAAACCATATAAAAACGTATGTTGAGAACCCTCATGAAAAACATATATTTTGATCATATGAAAATTATATTAAAAACAAAAGGTAAAGAGATGTCTATAAAAAATCAAATTATCAACATATGTTTTTCATATGATAATCATATGAAATTCAAATGAATAACGCATGACTATAAACATATGACAAGCATATGTTCATTCAAAAGGAATAATGCTGTATATATACATACGCATTCATAGATCAGGTGTTGGGCTTCTGAGAGGAATATTAGTATCAAGCCTGAAATGAATTGATGACTTATCCCCATTTACCGGTATGGAGGCAAAACGCATTCGGAAAAAATACTATATCAAACTTGCTTGGATGCATTATTCTTAAGTTATACTACAACGGAGATCCATAGACATGCACAAATGAATATGACACCAGGGTTGGGATATCTCTTTTTTCTGTTGTATCTAATATCTGGTATTCTTTTTTTTCTATAAAAAAAAATCTATCGAAAACACAATCCTACTTTTAGGGACAAGTAACACCTGCCTACCCTTTTCTATAATTTCCGAATTAAAAATAGCCGAACAATTTATATGTAGAATCGTGCATAATCAACTTAGAACTTATTTAAACCAAACTTCAAAAAACAATAAATTCAGGATCTTTTGGAATCATACATGTAGATGTCTAATGAATTCAATAACAATTGGCCCGACAATTTACCTTACAGGAAATTTATAGGCAGATCAACAAAAGAGATAATCGTTGTCCCCCCTCTCCCAAGTCCCCAAATTCCTTTAAAATAGTTTGGTTTAATTTTTATTCGAATGAGTTCTTTTCATAAAACAATATATTCTAAAACTACTCATGCTTTATATATCTCCTTCAAAACACGAATACATATCTTCATCATTATATTTTGGCCGAACAAATAGGGAAAAACCATAAAAATACTATTTTCCCGGCTTGCCGGATGAATAGACATTTTTGACTCTTTGTTCGGCTAGCCCGACGAATAGCCACTGTCTATTTTATTTGTGCCCAAGAGCAATAACTCTAATATATATCTCCTTTGGTACTTTTAGTTTTTCTACAAAAGTACAAGACATTTGAAATAACTGAAAATAACATGATCGATAGATTTTCATTTCCAAAGTAACAACCTCTAAAAATAGAGTTAATCAAACTCATCTAACACCTTGTCGGTTAAACCGTTATTATGAATTTCATAAAATTTTTAAATGAAATGATGGCCTGCGATTGCTTACAATGTATTTATCCGTACATATTGTACATTTCAAAGGGATACAATTGCTGTAAAACAGTTCCAGATATAAACAGTTGATAAACATATATTACAAGACCATCATAAAAAAAAGACAGATTGATTCACAGAGGCAAATCCTGAAACAAAGTCAGCAGCCTGTAGTTCAGTGGTTGTTGGTTGGTGTCTGTATGAAAACTTTAGTAGCCGCTGATATACTTTTTATATGTCAAATTTGAGTCAACTAGGTGGGCAGTAATTACATGAAAAACCACCGATAAATTAGCACCTGCAATGAAACATTAAAAATTCACGAGAAAACTTAATATTGTATATTCGATTCGATTGTTAATGAGATTACCATCCAACAGAAACAAATGTACGTTGATTTATGCAACTATAAGTTACTGTATGGCCTTCAACAATATAGGACATAATTAAATTACATTCTTCGATTTTGTTTATCTAAGTTCGACAGCTTCAATTCAAAACAGTTTATTTACTTACTAACGAAGTCCGAGACATGTGTTTTTTTTTTTGTTAATTCATTATACAAAACTGTTAATCTTTTGTAGTTCTATAGTAATTTGATCGTTTTTTTCAATAAAATCCAACATACATTATCGAACGTGCTGTTGTGTGACAACTTTGCGGCAAAGCAAAGAAAACCAATCGAAAAGCTCGATTTAACTTGCAAATTCATGGTTATTAAATAAAAATTATAAGTCTTTTTAAAAGATATCGATTTATCCTCTAATTTTACCATTTTTCAAAGGCAATCAAAGGGCTGTCAGATGAGTTATTTATTGAATGTGAGCGCTTAAATGACACAGGTCTGGATCTTCTAAACAAAGATATATTACTCCTCATCAATAATGCATATCAAGAATTGTCAGAATTCAAAACGTTGCATGAGGAACTTAGGACAAGATTGAAAATACACAAAGAAAAGAAAACTAATCCAGTTCCTCCAAATCTCAGGGGTAAGTTTTGAAATTTGAATTGTACTTTTTTTATACTACATTATTTAAATCCAAATTGTATGTATTTTTACGTACAGGAGTAAACACTGTACCCATTGTATGTGTATACCAGACAGTTTTATGGTTTCTTTCTTACCGACAGACTGCATTTTCTTTTTGTTATAGTATTTTCATATACATAAATTTATCAGGGCTTTTACCGAAATTTCGTATTTTTTTTAACAAAACAATGACTAGGAATAACGGAGCAAAGAAAACATATAAAATACATATTTTCTGCCTATGAAGTATTTTAAGACATATTGACACCACTTATAGTAAAGACGCGTTTCTGTTTTTGATAATAGAACATTATTAGCGTGAAACATAAATAAAAAACAATCATAGTTGACCTTTATCATTAGTGTTCATAAATACGCAAAAAGACATGAGAGTAATCAGTTAAATATACAATATTATTTCGATGTCAGGAAAATATATTTTTTTTTGTGTACGAGACTGAGAAACTAGAGTAAAGCGAGGTTCTATCGAGCCCTTCGCCAGTTTTGCCCCGAGTACAAAAACGTTTATATTTTTATGACATTGACCTGATATTGTTTTTATACTGCAACTTAAATTTATATACATTGATAGCTTAATAAATCGTGACACAAATGTCAATTTATTTTCCCCTGATTATGGAAAAAGAGTTCCATGATGAAGTTGGCATTATATAATATATAGCCTTGTTACTATATTAAGGAAACAATCACAACTAGTTGCAGTATAAAATAATGTTCTTTTATAGTTAAAATTGATAAGCAGTTAAAAGGTTGGAGAGAAGACGATGAAAATTATTTTGTAAGTACTAAAGGATCTGAGGCAGTCATTGAATCGATTAAAGAACAACCATGTGTAGCTGTTACCGGAAGTTTTGGAATTGGCAAAACTGCAATCATCCATAACGCAGCTTTATTAATGCGTTTAAATGGTTATATTGTAGTTCCTGTAACAGATCCTTTAGAAATAAAGAAATACAACCATCCTATAGAAAAGAACTTATTTGTAGTCGATAACTTTTGCGGTATAAATGATTTAGAGGAGGAAGAACTTGAGGCCTGGAACAACTGCGCTGTTGAGTTTGATGAAAAATGCAAATTATTAGTATCGTGCAAACTGCAGGTTTACAGAGCAATACGACATGGAACACTGAATAATATAACTTTTCATGAATGCAATTTGCTTTCAAATACGTTATGCCTGTCTCTAAATGAAAGACAAGCAATTGCAAGAAAATACAACATAAACATACGTGATATTATGGCCTCTATTGAATTTTATAACTGTTTTCCTCTTTTGTGTAATTATTGTACTATAACCAACATTATTAACGCGAAAAGTTTTTTTATACACCCAATTGAAGTGTTCAAAACACAGTTTGAAATGTTACAGACTCTAGGTGCCAACGGTAAATTCTGTGCTTTAATGGCCCTATTAATGTTCTATGATGATATTCAAAATACTATGATAACAGGAGTTATACAGTGGAACGTGAAATATATTATATCAAATACAAGTAAAGCCTGTAAATTAGGTACGGAAGATTCATGTATCACAATACAGAAAGAACTTGAAAACTTGATCGATACATATGTCGTAAAAAGGAGGGTGTTTACCATGCTCTAAATGAAAGGATATTTAATTTATTATTACATTATTTTGGTAACCAAATGACAGAACCACTAATACGTTATTCGTGTACCTCGTTTATGAGGGAAAGGTTTCAGCTGTCAGATCCATTAAAGTACAAGGAAGATTATGGCATGTTTAGATATGTTGGTAGCGAACAAGACGGTTTTAAGGTACATTCCTGTACAACATGGGATAAAGTTGGTCCAAATGCAGTTATTCTAACTGATATCGAATCTCGAAAGCTTTATGTTGATCGAATGCTAAAGGATTTGTCAAATGGATATGTAAGTGATGTTTTTAAAAATCCGAATAGGTTTCATGTATTTTTTATGGAATACTTAAATAATAGAGATGGAATTGAACTCTTGCATAATTGATGGCTCGACACCTATGATTGCACACTGTCGTAGCACGAAATATGTGCATTCTTCAGACGAAAAATTAAACGATATTTTTTTGCGATGGTTAATTGATAATGGTTGTCCTTTAAATGTTGGCAATGTTCAGGGTGAGACGGCGATTTTTCATGCTGCCGTCAGAAATAACCCACGAATGATAGAAAATCTAATCCACAATAAAGCCGATACTAATATATGCACTAATGAAGGACATTCGCCATTATATGTAGCCTGCCTGCATGGTTACAGTCAAATAGCAAATATTTTGCTTATATCCGGTGCTAACTGTCATACGATTACAACGACAGGAGATACACCTTTGCACGCTGCTTGTCGTCATGGACATACTTCTATTGTGATTGAATTACTTAAACGCGATGCTGATTTAAGTATGAAAAATTACGATGGCTATTCACCACTCGATCTGGCTCGTCTAAATGTTCATCATGATATTGTACAAAATATAATGAGACATTCCAATACAAAATGAAGGAAATGTGTACCGTACTTTGACCTATATAATGGTTTACTTTTATAGATTGTTTCATGGATGGAGAAATTCCTTGAAAAAAATATTTAGAAAGGAAGTAAAAAAATCTTGTTTTCATTTAAAGTTAAATAGGGTAAAATTAGATTTTTATAAAACAATCTTCTTGTATTTTCAACAGAAATAAAATGTTTGATTTTAGTTTTTGCTGAAGTTATTTTTCAAATTTATATGTTCCTCTCACCACCACCAAAAAATATATGCCTTATGGAAGTCGTTCGTCTGGTTTTGTCTTACTTTTATAGATCAGCTAATTTCGTATTGCGTAATAGAAAAGCAGGCTACATCATCGTAGTAATAGATGAAGAGGAATTGAAATATTCAACAACGCATGTTTACTCATTTTTATACTCTGTTATGTCTTCCCATATTTGCCTTCTCTGTATATAGTATTACATTTGTTCCGCACATGGAACTACCGTTATCAATTGATTAACCCAAAGGTTTTCTAGGGTATACGAATATTTTCATCCATTATACTTTTTATCCACTGACAGTAAATTCGAAGCCGAAGGTGTGCGTTCGTTTAGCTGTGCTGGATGTATAAATTTTACAGTCACGTCATGTCAGAATGAGATTTAATTTTGTTGCCTCCTGAAGATAGAATGCGACGCTCTCTGTAGTTATGAACCTCCTTGTTGCATTTGTAGGTATCCTGTTACCCGTTCGAATAATTGTTCTCTGTTTGCATCCCAAATACCCTTTTTTTTGTGGCATTCTAAATTCCCCACCCAAGTAATTTCCGGTATACTCCGAAATGCAACACTTTCTTTGTTAATTCGTTCTCATCCTGCTCATTCTATATTTGCCATTGAACATAAAGCTACATGTAACAACAATCAATCAAATAGTCAACCAGAAATTTATTAGTTAAAGGAGTCCACGCAATTTGTAAAGTTAGTATCAAGTGAATGATGTAAACGAATCTGAAAGGGATTTATAAGGCTTTCTAGTGCTATTAAATCGTTTTTGCCGAGCCTGTGACTGCTGTGATCCGGCAGCCGTGATGGCGTTGGCGTAAACTTACCACGTTAAAGCTTGATATTTCAGAAGGAAGAAGATCTGAATGCTTTATACTTTGTATACAGATGCCTTATATTATTAAGTTTCCGTCTGTAGTATGTCCAGTGTCCTTGAACGCTTGTACTGGATCACGAATAAAGGGATTATCTTTCTCTTGCATAAACACGAACCATATGATTGTTTTTTTATTTTTAAAATATGGCATGTGACATTTGTTAATATATCCTAGGAAATAACAAAGCGCTCTTGTCAAAGACTCATTACATCAAAGGTTTATATTAGTAATGTCTCGGACAAGTTCGAAAACAGTACCGATTAATTTTTTCAATCAAAAATGTATGCCCCTAGAAAATATCAATTATATGAACACTTGCATTGCAAGGCATTATAAGAGCTATCACGTGTACAATTCTTGCAAGATTTTTATAAAATTTATAGTTATATGGCCCGAGACCACAATTAATTCCCCTATCAGTTCTTTATAATATTTTGTTGCATTAAAAAAAAATTGCCCTGTTGTTTTGGTCTAAATTTAAAAAAGTCCAAAAGTATATCCAATTTTCAGAAAAAGTGCTGTTATATATCATACAAATTTGGTCAATACACATCTATACCCCTATAGTCAAGTCAAGAGATATTCCGAAAAGTGTAAATATTACCTTTTTGCACCTGGCCTAAACACTCTTTCCATATCAAAATCCGTTAAAACAAAACATCCAAAACTTTATTTCAGCTCTCTTCTTTCATTTCAACCCCAGAAAAAGTAAGAAATGCATGAGAAAGGGAAAGAAAAAAAAATAAAGAAAAAATACACTATAATTAAAGGGAACTATATTCGTGGACAACGAAAAGCAGGATCATTAATTGTGGTCTTGGGCCATATCTGCAATGTCTCAGACAAGTTCGAAAATCAGTACCAATCAACTATATTTTGAATAGTTGTAACCCTTTGAAATATCAATAATATTGAAAATTGCATTAATACACATGGTCTCATGTAAACTATTCTTGCTTGATTTTTCTCAAATTTTTTTCAGTTATGTCTCGTACAAGATCATAAAGCAGTGCCGATCAACTATTTGCCGCTTGGAAACATTAATTGTACGGGAAATTGCATCGTAAGCGCTCTGATTTGTTCAATTATTGCAAGATTTTTATCAAATTGATATCTTAGGATTATATTAGCAATGTCTCGGACAAGTTGGAAAAATTCATGTGTGAATTCAAGTAAAGGGTGATTCGAATTGCACTTCAGTGTTTCTGTTGTTTCGTTGTTTTCCTCTTATAGTTGACATGTTTGCCTCGGTTTTAGTTTGTAACCCGGATTTGTTTTCTCTCAATAGATGTATGACTTTTGAACAGCGGTATACCACTGTTGCCTTTATTTATCAAATGCGAGTAATCTCAGATCTGTAATTTGTGTCTTTTTGTTGTTTTGAGGGATGTACAAATTCCCTGCAACGTCCTGTCTGTGTTTGTGTTAGTAGTTGTTTCTGCTTTTCATCGATCTAATGAGTAAATCCCTTTTCAGTTGGTTTTCATAGTTATTTCTGTAGGTTTTTTTCCGTGTGAAATTCTCTATGCGTAAATATAGCTACAATACTATGTGTACGAAAATGATAAACTAAGAATTGTTAGACAAACGTTGATCACTATATAAATTTTGGTCACTAAATTTTAAATAATTCATATTGAAAACGTGGTACTATCTTTATAATCTTAATGTTCATTTCACCTTTTTCGTATTCGTCCAATTAAAGCAGGCATTACCTGTTGTTGTTCCGTTTATATCTTCCAAAAAACGTAGTGTCGAGCAGCAGATGGCCGGAAAGAATTCGAGTAATCATGGATCCTAAATAAATGATAAATAGTCTCCCTTGCAAAAATTATATTGCAACGAGCCACTGAACGTCTGTTCAACGTCAGATTTTAATAACATAATTTAAATGCTTGTATGCATTATTTTCTATATAGAAACCAGGTCTTGCATTCAGTGTTGAATTAAAAGACGAAATAGGTCGTAGATATATTCAAAACAGGGTGCTTTTATTTTTAACATGACCAATTTCTTTCTTTTATGCTTTGAAATACAAATTATAAGGAGAGAAAAAAGTAACTTATCTCGCAATCTCCATGTATTTATCTTTCTTTCCATGTGTTTCTATCCATAAAAAGTGCACAGTTAAATGTTTAACCAAGATTTTCAAATGGTGAAATTGAAATCATCCCTTCGTACACTTTACTGGAGCCATCACGAGTTTGTTGGTCGTTATAGAATATCGGATGATATCATATATGTTCCTTATGTCGTTACTACAATCCTATTCCCTTTTCACGAATGTGAATACCGAATAAGACTATATACCTAGTTTATAATACCATGAGCAACACGACGGGTGCCACATGCAGAACATGATCTCCTTACCTATCCGGGGCACCTGAGATCACCACGAGCTTTTATGGGGTTCGTGTTTTTAGTTTTTCTATGTTTTGTTGTGTGTCCTATAATTTGTCTATTTGTCATTTTCTTTTTTAGCCATTGCGTTGTCAATTTATTTTTAATCTATGAGTTTGAATGTCCCTAATGTATCTTTCGTCCCTCTATTAATGGGATATTACACAAATTCGATGAAAGGTTTAAAACTCTATCAATCATTTTGTGGTGTATTTTTTCATTTACTTTTCCATTATTCGAGAACGAATGTCGAAAATATTACATCTCACTATCGAAAATAGCAATAGGTGTATGTAAAACAGTAATCTCGACTTTTCTCTGTACGGTGTCCGTCCGTGTACTGGATATAAGATATCATTTAGTCCAAATATGTTTTCCCGAGATACACTTCGAAAATGCTTCTATATCCCGATATAATGAATAAAGCCATGTTCAAACGGTTTTACAGATTGTGGTGTGCTGTTTCATATTCAAATGTCCGAGGTTTGGGGTACGCTGAACTCTTAACCCTGTCTCTTTCTTTATGTGCATGTCCTGAGTAAGGAGCCTTAAATTCGATGATTGTCTTTAGTTGCTGTTTGTCATGGGTTTTTTTCTATTTGATTTGACATAATTCAAGGCCGTTGTTTATTTTTTTTTTTTTGTTAAAATATTCGTTTAGATAGTGTTGGATAGTTGCCTCATAATTATAGCAATCATACATTGTACAATGTACGTTATCTTCACATTTTATATCCAAGAATGTAATCCTTTATCTTGTGTAATCTCTTTTTATAAACGACCATATGTCTTATTTGGGACACCGAGCTCATCGCCCTTGTTCTTAATCACAACCAGGAAGAATGATGACTGCATTTTCTGATAGACGAGAGGTTAAAACTAATCCCAGCAGTATAAATAGGAACATGGTGTTCAGTGGTTGTCGTTTGTTGGTGTGGTTTATAATTGTTTCTCGTTTCTCGTTTTTTATAAAGATTATACCGTTGGTTTCCCCGTTTGAATGGTTTTAAATTAGTAATTTTTGGGACCCTTTATAGCTTGCTTAGTTGCTGCTCAGTGTGAGACAAGGATTCGTGTTCAAGACCGTACCCCCAACTGAAAGGGTTTACTTTTTAAAAATTGCAATATGGATGGACCGTCGTCTCATTGGCACTCATACCACATCTACTTATATCTAATATGATATTTATATCAAAGGGAAATATTTCCGCTGTATTATATATAAGTATCAAAAACAAGCGTCTTTCAGTTATTTTAAAGGAGCATGTTCTTTTAAGTCTTTAATTTGGTGGAATTTTTAATCAAATGTATATCAAAGGTTATTTAAAGCAATATGCCTGAAGTAAAACTGTTATCAGGAAATTGAAGAGCCAACATTTAGCATCGAAGAGGAAATAGATAAATAACCACAGGTAGGGTGAACGTATGTTTGCATAGGAAATAAACACATTTATTCTAAAACCTATTGTTGTTGGCATGATACGGGTTATGTTCTCATATATTGTATGATGGTATGATAATAAAGCGCTAACGGGAGGAATTGTACTTGATATTCATATGATGAAGACATAATCTTTCAATCGGTTCAAATGAGGTCTGGAGCTGGCATGTCAGTAACTGCTAGATGTAGTAGTCCTTTGTAAGTTTATGTATCATTGTCATTTTCTTTCATTTGTTACCTATTCTGACATCGGACTCTTTTTAACTGAGTTTTACTGTGCGTATTGTTGTGTGTTTGAATTTCTACATTGGCTAGAGATATAGAGGGAGGGTTGAGATCTAAAAAAAAACCCACTCATTTTTGTGCCTTTCCCAAGTAAGGAGCCCCTGGGCTTTGTTAGTCTTGTATGATTATTAATTTTAGATTCTTGTGTATATTTCGGCGTTTAGTATGACGTCCATTATCACTGAACTAGTACACATTATTGTTTAGGAGCCAGCTGAAGCACACCTCCGGGTGTGGGAGTTTCTCGCGCTGCATTGAAGACCTAGTATTGGCCTTCGGCTGTTGTCTGCTCTTTGATCAGGTTGTTGTCTCTTTGACCCATTCCCCATTTCCATTTTCAATTTTATTAAACGAGAGATCTAAAATTGTTACATTTTCTATAAATAGGTCATAGAAGAAACACAAGTTCGAATGAATGATTTATTTCATTGTGTAGTGTATAGGGTTTCCAATAGATGGCCCGTAAAAATAGATAGAGGTGGGTTTACGCCCACAACGATATCTGCGCTTCGAGCGGTATGCGAAATCCACACATTGTCACCGGTATTCAATTTCAGAATCAAAGTCATAGATCCACGGCCATAATATCCTGTATGATGAATGTCCCCGATAACAGTTGCTACTGGCGTACCATTGTGTTTCAGACTTAACCAAACATTATGCATGTGTGTTGCTACTGTGAGAGAAAAGTGGTAGTATCCAGGAACAGTTGGAGTAAAAATTCCAGTGCCTGAATTATATACGTTGTGTGTATTTACCCACGTTTTATCGAAAATGATTACCTGTTCGGCATTTGGGTTAGTTACACTCTTGGACAAATAGGCAGAAAACATCACTGCTCCTAAAAAAGTGTTAAAACTTATTGTCTGAATGAAAGAAGTCCTAACTTAAAAGAGGGGCGCAAGATACCAACTAATAGATCGAAAATAAATTGACAACGCCTTGGCTAAAAAAGAGAAGACAAACAGACAACTATTAGTACACAAGCACAAGACACAACATAGAAAACTGAAGACTAAGCAACACGAACCCCGCCAAAAAATGGGAGTGACAGGTACAGTGAAAAAAAGAGCAAGGCCAATACCGCAATTTCAAGCAATAAAAGGCCCCGAAATGACAAATGTCAAACAAGAAAACAAACGGCATAATTTATGTACAAAATAATGAACGAAAACCATATATGTAACACAGCAACAAACGACAACCACTGAATTACAGGCTCCAGACTTAAGATCGGGACAGGCACATACATACAGAGTGTGGCATGGTTATATGTCTGTTTTCTATTATCAACACGTAAACTTGTCAACTGATAAATGCACATTCAATACTAAAACAATAAATTTTCTGTATTATATCCTTCATATTTTATCTCATAAAATACAAAAAAAAACCAGGGAAGTTCAGTGCAGATAACAGAGGAGTCCCTGCTTTTAACAAATTCTTTTATGTATTTTTTTATATTAATCTTACCTGGTGGGGAGGTATTCTTCAATACCAGTATTTCCGCTTTTATTTTAAGTAAATCTTGCTGCATTGTGTAGACGGTTGATTGTAGAGGAGCCTCTGGCCTTTGTTAATCTTGTATTATTTCAATTTTAGTTTCTTGTGTACAATTTGGAAATTAGTATGGCGTTCATTATCACTGAACTAGTATATATTTGTTTATGGCCCAGCTGAAGGACGCCTCCGGGTGCAGGAATTTCTCGCTACATTGAAGACCTGTTAGTGACCTTCTGCTGTTGTTTTTTTCTATGGTCGGGTTGTTGTCTCTTTGGTACATTCCCCATTTCCATTCTCAATTTTATTGTCATATGTTTTCGAGCTCCATTCTAAGACTTGATTCCTGGTTTATTATCTGATGTAAATATGCTGCTTCAGTATCAGGGAGTGTTGGTGTGATCGGAAGTCCTTGTTCCAATAAGGCATTGGAACATATAAGATATACCGCAAACTGTACCATTGTCAAGACAGTCGCCATGTTGAATTATTTTTATATTGGTTAATGTTCAAAATTCTATATAAGGTATTGATAAGAAAGTAAAGAAAGTAAGAGTTTCGAGTACATGACGTCTTATCAAACATACAAATACTAGACGAACCTTCATATCGCCAATAACATTGTACAAATGGATTCATTGTCGTTTTACTGTTACCAGCGAGGTTGTACATAATTTTCATCTTACAAACATGTATATGGAATCATATTCACGTAATAATGTTTTCTTTCTGTATAAGAAATAAGAAATAAGATACATTTGCGATATACGTTTCCTTGTCAGTATCGACAATTTTACTATGTAAGTGACTAAAACCTATCTATTGTTATTTAAAATTCACCAAGGATTTTTTTCCTGTTGAATGATTTACTAGTTTGCTAGGCTCATCGCCCACTAACAATTAAAGAAGTTCTTTAAGCCGGGGTCATACATTCACAATTTTTACTGCCGTCCTTAATAAGGCAATTCCCGATTAAAAGTAGTCAAAAGTCTGATCAAGATCCTGTGAATCTTTGTTGGAAGTCCAGACTTTAATTTAGATTTGTAAACATTTATTAAATCCCGACAAAATGATATATTATTATGGAAGCGTCCAAAATTTAGCCGTTTACAGCCGAATGTGTCCCGATTATCCCGTTCTCAATCTGATTCTTATCCGATTTGTATTTTTCACATGGTAAAAAATACGACCGAATGTATCCCGACAGCCTCCCATTGCTATCGAATGCAAGCCGACAGAGATCAAACAATGATAAAACAGTTAAGTGACGGAAGATGGCAATGGAATAGCAGTAATAAATTTCTCCAGAATATACACGTTCCAGAGAACCGTCTAGATATCTGTATAGTGACTCTGTGCTTATGCATCCCATCATACTTTGAACGACAAAATTATTTTATTTATTTATATTATTTTTACTTATGTATCTTGTCATACTTTGAATGACAAATTTATTTTATTTATTAATACTACTTTTACTGTTAAGTCTGTTTTTTTGTGATATACATTTTACGTGACTCTGTATTTATGTATCCCGTCATACTTTTAACGACAAAACTATTTTATGTCTACCTGTGCGAATCTTAAACGCGCAATTTTACACCAGTACTTAAAACCTTCCATCCTTTATGGGTAGTATTTACATAGATAAATAAAATCGTAGAACATAAGCAAAATGAGGATGTTAAATTTGATGTATGCCTTTGTGTGCTTCTTCGTTACATTTGTTGTTTTTTTTTTATAGTGATTAAGATGATAACAGAATATTGACTGCTGTACCCATATTTTTGACATGGTTACCTATTGTGTCTGTTTGTTTTGTTCACGCATCGTTGACAATATAAGGGAATTTGATGCGACTGTCATACAAGTGAGCGGTTTAGCTAGCTATAAAACCAGGTTCAATCCACCATTTTCTACATAAGAAAATGTTTGTACCAAGTCAGGAATATGACAGTTGTTATCCATTCGTTTGATGTGTTTAAGCTTTTGATTTTGCCATTTGATTTGGTTCTTTCCTTTTTGAATTTTCCTCGGAGTTCAGTATTTTTGTGTTTTTACTTTTTGTTTCAATGACAATTTCCCTGGTAAATAGTTTTCAATCGTGATTCTTGGAGGATTTTGTTCATTTTTCGTTGACATCCCGTCGAACGATAGTTTGTATGTCAAGGAAAACATACCTTTTGTTCCCCTCATTTCATATTAACAAGTTTTTAATTATTCACTTAATAACCAATACCTATTGCTGGCGAATTAAGAGAGACGAAAGATTGCAAAAGAATTTTTAATCTCAAAAGTCGATAATGAATGAAAAACGCCATGCCAAATAAAAAAGACGATAGATACAAAACACAACATAAAAAATTAAACCCTACCAATAAAAGATATATTTTCAACGGAACACTGAATACAAACTAAATCAGGATATTTCCTCTTCAAAGAAGACAAAACCCCATCATCTGGTTCTGTACAAGTTACAAATATTGTTTATATGCACGTAATTATATTTTACATGTTATGCACTCAATGTGGTAAAGTTATCCCTTTATGTTTGGCATCTTTATCAATTTATCTACGTAGATAAAATTAGCAACATTCCACCAGCGCCGGCATACGGAGTATATATCTCCCAATTGATACGATATTTACGGGCTTGTATTTCATTCTTTCCTTGATAGAGGGTTGCTCACAAGGAAGCTATTAAACCATGAGTTTCAAATGGCGAAGTTGAAATCACCCCTTCGTAAGTTTTACGGACGCCATCGCAAGTTGTTTGACCGTTATGGCATAACCGTTTCACAGATGAAATCGGATATGTTCCTTTATGTCATAACTACAATCACGTTCCCTAATCACGACCTACCGAATTATTCTATTTACCGGAATTGTAATAACTTGAGGAACACGACGGGTGCCACATGGGGAGCAGAATCTGCTTACCCTTCCAAGCACCTGCGATCACCCCCAGTTTTTGGTGGGGTTCGTGTTGTTTCTCTTCGTTGTAATCATTGACTTAATTGTATTCAAATTGTACTTTTGTTTTTTAGCTATGGCGTTGTCAGTTTATTTTCGATTCATGAGTTTGATTGTCCCTTTGGTATCTTTCGTCCCTCTTTTAAGCATATATATATTGTCTTTGTTCATTAAAATTTGGCTTTAATGGTTCGATAAACATAAATTGCACTTCGGTGTTGAATTTTGTTATTTCAATTGTAAACATATTCAAGTTTTTCCTAGTAGCAATCGTCGTGTTATACCTTATAGATACTTTAACGAATGAAATTTCAGATATGAAGCATCTGATGAATAGTAAATCAATGTTAATGTCACTTGTTTAAACCAGATCATAGCGCAGATAAGAAACAGACGAACTGATAATCAACAGTCCACAAAATATTAACGATGATGGTGACTACTCCTGCTGGGTCTACACTTCATATCTTTAAAACAATACAAATTAAATTTTTAATTCTTTTATTAAAAGTTTCAGAAGTTAGTAACTGATGGTAAATTTTTAACAATATTCTGATTAGTTTTTACATGTCCTGCAGAAGATGACCAGTGAATAGGGTTAACGGTGGGTTCCCGCCTTTTATTCCATTTGTTATCCTATCATCTTTACTGGACACCCACATATTGTCGCCGACATTCATTTGATGTATAAGTGTTAAGCTTCCTCGTCCAAAATAATTCGCATGATGAATATCGGCTATGAGAGTAACCACACGTTTTCCATTGTAGATTAGGTTAACATGTGTATTAAACGACTGACTGGTAACTGTTAAGGAAAACAGATAATGTCCAGAAACAGGAGCTGTGAATATTCCACTTCTGGTATTGTAAACGTTGTTAGTGTTCGTCCATGTTTTGTCAAATACGATAGTTTGATCAACATGTGGATTATTGATAGTTGTAGAAAGATAGGCCGAAAACATAACAGTGTTTCCTGAAATATTCAAAACATTTTTATCCACTTTTACAAAATATATTTCAGGTATTTAACAGATTAATGCATTATGTCGTACACAGACATCAATTGATATTTTATAGTGTGTTTTTCTATGTTGTGATGTTACACTATTGTGTCGGTAAGGTTGAAGGTTGGTATCTATTATAAAGTTACTTTAAACCTGCATGCATTTGTTTGTAACTGTTCTAAGTAAGGAAATTGAGATTCAGCCGTTGTCGTTTGTTGATGTGGTTCATAAATGTTTCTCGTTTCTCATATTTTATATAGATTAGACCGTTGGTTTTCCCGTTTGAATGGTTTTACACAAGTCATTTTTGAAGAACCTTTATAGACTACTGTTCGGTGTGAGACAATGTTCCGTGTTGAAGACCTTCTTTGACCTATTATGGTTTACTGTTGTGACTTGGATGGAAAGTTGTCTCATTGGCACTCATACCACATCTTCAAATATCTATGTACATGGTGCACGTAGCCACACTATGTAATATATCATGTATATACAAAAGAAACTACAATTGCATTCTATCGTTTTTTACAACAATAGTTCAACGCCTGTTGTCATGCCTCGGTTACTTCAAACTCACAGTTTGTCATTCGCGTATCTTTATTTACGAAACAGTCTTTTTTTAGTTAAATAATATTAGTCAAGTATTGAATATAATACTATGGACTTGTTACCAAATTTTAAATTCTTACAGTAACTGTTGATTCAAAACTAGTAAAATTAGTCGGAGTAAACAACTTTGCTTTCAGAGTGTTCAATGTCCTTTTAATTGAAACAGAGTATTGTCTGTTTCATAATTAAGATTATGTGAAAGTGTAGTGAAGAGAGAAGACAATTTTAAACTATCAACAGAACTGAAAAGGCAAGTTAGAGCACGATATAATATCTTAAACATCCAAAGAGTTTTTAAACACCAACATAATTAATTCTACTATTATAGGAAAATTAATATAAAACTTGAATAGTTGTCAAACACTTTCTAGAACCCCAAAAGAAATTGTATGTGACCCTTTTGTACTTCAGGGTAGCAATACATAGTAGTAACCGCAAAATGATCAGAGCAGCAAATCTGTCCCTAAATAAAATTAAGAGTAAAAATGCTCGTAAGCCATATACATTGCGATGTAACTTACGATCATTTTTAATTGTTGGATTTTTGTGAAAAGAGTCGCTGGTCTTTAGATTACATAGGTTACAAATACATGTATGATTATCTTCTATTTGGCTTGCTTTATATTGATTTTGAGTACGTTATTGTATAGAATTGTCTGGGATTTTTTCCCTAAATGATTCTCTGATTTATTCTTAGCTAGTACACATCAAAGTGAAGAAAGTTAAGTTATTACAAGAGAGACTATGTAGAAATACAGTCCCATTAAGCATCACAGACCGATTTGAACTGGTATGAATCAAAATTTTAAAATTTGCGGAGAGTTCATTAATTACATCAGAGGCTGCGAATTTACACATTCGAAATGAATAGCACTACAAGATTTGAATTGTTTTTCTCATTTCAAACTTTGACGAAGATTAAGTTATTAACATCGTGGCTGCGTACTTGTATTTCCCAAATGAATAGCACCTTGCGATTTATACTGCATGGTACACTAAAAACTTTCAGTTATTTAAAATTACATCATATACTGAGTAGCACTGCAATCCAAAGGAAAAGCACTGAGTGAATAGAAGAACACCTTTTTATCGTTCTCATTAGGTGCCAACGTTTTAAATTTTCTTATCCAAAACATTTCCCGTGCTAGTCTATCCTCCCTAGACCAAGCTTAAGCTGTGTTGTGGTCTGTGATTGTAATGATAAGTCGATTGAGATCTGCCTTAGTGAGACCCGGGTATTTCAAATGCCGACTGAGAGGGAGGTCTGGCTTGCATTCATAGTCACTACGGTGACTGTTCTGACTCACCAACATTCTCTTTACCGCTTTTACACTGTAGAAGATACACAGTATTATAGTCTTGCAATTGACGTTGCAAGATATGGTGTATTCCGTACCAGCACAGTGGTTGATAAGAGTCAGAGCATTAAGTATATGCTTGCAAATACATTTGTAATACATAGTTATACAATTATGAAAGATGTTTTCAAACAAATTCGCTCAACCTACTGATTTATATATAGTGGTCGTCAAAAACTTGCAGTGATGTGACAGTTTCTTTATGACTTTGAGATGAAGAACAGCAATACGAAGGGATTGCTCTTTATGTCTTTTATGTCTGAACTGTAGTCTAAGAATTGTAATTGTGAAATAAAAAGGTGAGAAAATAATAAGCGAGAAACAGTCATACAAATTCAAACCTGCAGAATGGTTTATCGTGGACATATTCCGTAATAAGGCACTATTTTCCAGTTTCAATCTTGACACATCATGTTGAACACTGGAAAGGTTTCCCTTCATAATATTGTTTTCATTTTTCATTGCCAGAAATTCTTTCTGGAAACTGTATACGCTAGACTGCAGACTGGTTATTTGTTTTTCAAGTTCCATTCGCAATGCAGATTCCTGGTTTATGATCTGATGTAGATAGGCTGCTTCATCAGCTGGCAACTTAGGTGTCGAGGGAAGCCCTTGATCTAGTAAAGCTCGAGAATTTCCATGCCATATGGACAGTATTGTAAGTACTATAAGAACGGACATGTTCATTATAGGAAAAGTTTACTGTTATGACATGTTTGTAGATATATATTCATATATAGGTGATAAGAAAGGGATCCAAGTGCACTATAATACGTAGCTTAATTTTCGAATTATAGCGGAGTTTTGTTTTTATTTAAGAGGAGAAGGATAACTTTTGTTCTCGTTGATCACATATTTTATAGAAAAGATTTTTTTAATGGATATTTTTTCCGTTTTATTGTTTTTAGGGTCAATGCACAACTTCTTATAAGTTTATACATTTAACCAAAACGCTGACATGAGATTGTGTAACTTTTCAGACAAAGTGAAAAGCATGACATGGTCTGACGAGTATTACATACATGTCAGTGTATTTGTCTTCAAAGTACTTCGTTGATATAAAAAAAGAAAAATATTCAAAATGGAAATTGTAAATTGTAAGTAACTTACTGGTATACTATTTGATAGTTCTTTGACCCTAGAGTCTCTCTTTTTATCTGAGTTCTTCAACAGAATAACCTTCTAGATCTATTATGTTATGAAAGTACTGCAATATTAATCCATAAAATACAAGAAAGTAGTGGTATATTGATGCACTATTGACAACACAAAGACAAATAGACACAAAATAAAGACAGATAACTACGGTTATGTTTCAGTTATAGATTGAAATAGATATTGAAAATTGTTTCAACTGAAATACTGGATATTGAAGAGATAGCAGTGTATGGAAAGCATGTATGTAATTTTTCTGTCGTACATTGCATTTTTTTGTACATTTTTGCTAATTGGTATTTAAAATGGATGTTCATCTTTTGAGTATCACGAAAAGCCGTGAAAATGTCGAATTCCGCTTTCAAATTATATTTTGGTTTTAAGCATAATTATCAGAAAATTGGCTTCTGGAAAGAGAAGTGGCTGGTATCTTGATTTGCTGCTAAAAGTGGTTGCCTGCTTAAGTCTGGTAATTTGAAATTGGTATTTTAACGAACAAGTATTCTTTACAATCTTTCTAATTGTATATGGACACTGATACAAATGACAAATGACAAAACTTTATTATCCCAAAAAATTGTTGTTCGAGATGATGAAAACTAAAAATATAACATAAAACGATGTGATAGATTTCATACATAGATAAATGATGTCACTTAAAACTGTTATACATTAACCGATTGTAATAAATGTACTTGTCCAGAAATTTTTGTACAACAAAACTATGCTTTTAATAAGAAAATATATTAGAAACGAATTTTACATATATTATATGTTTCCCCTTTATTGTATGCTGACAGTACAATATTATTATAGTCAAAATCTGGGGCCTGTTTATCGAAAATATCCTAAGTTCCGTCCTAAAAATAATATTTCTTAGGACAGGATTTAGGATGAAGTTAGGACCGACTTACGACACGTCTCAGCATGCATATCGAAGATATCTTAGGAATATTATCTTAGCTAGGACGTCCTAACCGATGTCCTAAGTATTGGCGGAAAAGGAAATACAAATGAAAAACGAAAAAATAAGATATCATATCATATTTAATCAATATTTTTTGTTTGTTTAAATATGTTTAATTAGAAACTTATTATTAACCGTTTTAATTTAAAGGTAATAATATTTTTTGTATAATAATTGTACATTTAAACTGTATAAAACAAAACATCAGACACAAATAATAACTACGTATTATATAAAAATTTAACAAATTAATTGTAATTTAGATATGTTTAGTCGGTAAAAATCATTCCATTTTTTTGAGGGAGTTGAATTCGAAGTGTCACGGATTCATTCTTTCGAGGGCACATCTCGTGCATTTTTCATATAAATACGGAGAATTTCAACTATATTATTACTGCTTAAAAAAAGGTGTGAAAATGAATCAAATACGAAATTCGAATATATCCTAAAGTTATGACCATCTTAAGACACCTAATTTGGTATCCTAAAGTTATGACAAAAGTTCCTTGGATTTTCCTAAATTGTGACATGTTTAATAAACCCACTTAGGACTAAGATGTACATGTAACCTAAGTTGGTCTTAGGACATGTCCTAATCCTAAGAGAGCTTCAATAAACAGGCCCCTGGGGTGGTGTTCTCGAAAGTATCCTAAGACACATCTTAGACCAATTTAAGGATGGACTTAGGATCAACTTAGGACACTCTTAAGTTGTGTCTCGAAGCTATCTCAGACGAATCTTATGTTAGGACGTCCTAAACATATCCTAAGTAGAAATTTTAAATCGTTAAAGACTTTTTTTTATAAAACATTTATTAATGACGAAAAAAATTAATAAAATTGTTTACGAATTTTATAATAAATGTGTACAGAATTTAATGCATAATTACCAATGTAATTATATAAAAAAAAAATTATTCAAACTGGAAAACAATTTGTTTTGAAATGAGAATTAAATTTGTAGTGTAATCGTATCGTGAAACACGAAGTACAAAGTTTAAAATCATGCACAATTTCTTCATATACCGATGATGCGATTCATTTCATGTTCATTTTCAGGCAAAATAATGAGCAAAAAGCGAAATCCAAACTTTATAATGCTAGGATGAAGATATGATGCTCTTAAGACACCTTATTGGGTGTCCTAAAGTTAGGACGAAAAATGAGATATATCATAAGTCAAGAGAGCTTCGAGAACACGACTTAGGGTAAAGATTTGTCATAAGATAGACTTACGACACGTCCTACTCCTAAGATACATGTAGCTTCGAGAACACCATCCCTGGTCACGATGTTTGTGGGATAAAACGTAATGTAAACAATAAAAAAAAATTGTACTTTCAAAAGGGAAAAGTAACCCGAAACTTTATATTTATACTTTAAATTGACGTGGATTGAAACTTTCAAAAGCTACAATCCGAAATTCAACTTTTTTATATTCATTACTTGAGAGATCGCTGGAAATCGGGAAATATAGTTATAAATGATTGTGACCGCTATATGACGGCGTCTTACTGAGGAAAAAAGGCGATAGAACCAAAGGGATATTAGAACTCATTTTGTCAAAAAACAGACAAATAGACAACAGTACATAATAAACATAAAACTAAAGACTATGCAACACGAACCCTCCATAAACCGAGAATTAACTCGTATGCTTCGGAAGCGTTTGGGTAATCAGATCTGAACTGATTGGTATTCTAATATACAAGACCGGAAAAAAGCATGTCGCTTCCCTTCATACGATGACACTTCGGAAATTAAGTCGTATGATTTCCAAAAAGTTTTTTATTGTCATTTTGGATCGTAAAATAGCAAACCACAGTTTCCGAATTTGTCTAGTTGTTAAATCGAGTCAGCAAAGTTCTATTCAACAAAATTTACCAGATTTACATTTAAGGCGAAGTGTACGTAATTGCACGCCTCTAGCGGAATACGGGATTTAAAACGTTCGTCGTTAGTTACGCAAGTTATCTCCCTTACTCCAAGAAAGGACACACGAAAGAGAAACTACTTTCTTCGGTCTATAATGAATCCAACAAGCACGCCTGTGCTGTCTTTAACCTCATAGAAATTATCTAAATAACTCCAATTAGAAATCACAGCATTCTGTACGTTGTTCTGTGTGCAGCCTGACTTAAAAACATTGTTTTAGACGCGTAGGAGAAGGCATTTCGTGTTTATGATATCAACAGAAAGAAAAAACGCCTCACAACAAAATTATAAACAAATAAACAAATAAACATGTAACAATTTTTCTTCTATTGATATCAAATTAATTAAAATGAAACCTGAATTGACCCAACAATATCGTTTTAAAAAGCCGTAGTCTTGAACGAAAAACACAGTACTCAACGTAAAGTTTTATAATAGGTTACACATAATTAATGAAAGACGTGTGAATTTAATTGTTTAATTAAAAAGACGTTGAAATATTCGTATTTTGTGCAATTGAAAATTTAAGGACAGGATTTATATTCATATAAGAAATCACACGATACCAAGAGAATAATTTGACCACTTGTGCAAAACTTACCAGTCGGAAGAACAAAGACGGAAAACAAACAAAAAATAAACAAATTATGCCCCAAAAATTACTCATTAACTTAAAAATTTTCTTACTCTAACATTTATCTTAAAATAAGTAAAAATTATGTCATTCAACTCCCAGTTTTCAACTTTTCTACATGTGCAGAAAATAAACAGGTGTCTTCGTGTCTTCTATTCCGTCCGCAATTTATGGGAAAACTAAATCTAAATTTAGAACCATATTGAAATTGAAAGTACACATGTAAGATAAAATATAACATGTCATTTCTTCTTTCACAAATTCCAATTTCGAAGAGATATATAGCGAAATCTGTTTTCTTTTATTGTGCCTGTGTGCATCATTCAAAATTAGAGAATGTAATTTTGAAGTATCAAGTCTCAATCCAAGATTATGAATGAATAAAATATAGAATTACGGTGGGGGGGGGGGGGGGGGTATGACCTTTATCGGAACTCCGGGATCGGGTGTTTTTAAGCTCGGGATTTCGGGATTGACCCTTTCGGGATCCGGGAATTCTATTTCCGAATTTCGGGTAGTTGGGATTTAAATTTTTTTTAATTCGGGACCTCGCCGGATTTCGTGTTTTTAAGCCCGGGATTTCGGGATCTGGATCCTTCCTTCCCTCCTCCCTCTATTATGGTTAAAGAAAAAAGGTCAGGGCAGTTTTGTGATACTTGTAACTGCAATTTTTATATTTAGTGGAATGAGAGGTGAAATGTGTTCAGACTATTACATTTCGATTTTTTTTTTTAAATTTAACCAAAGTTTACTGCAAGGGGTGTTTAACGACCTCGATGATTATCCATGAGGATCTCGCACTCGGTCAGCTCTAGGTTTTCACCTAGTTCATGATCATACAAGAATTGAGAAGCCTGTGGTTTACTAGTCTTATAATATGAGACTTTGGAGTTCATATAATTTACATTCAACGTTTTTATCGAATATTTCAAGGCTTTTTGACTATCAATGTTGATCCCCTCTTCCAATTGATTGGATAAAATGAATGGATTGCCGCCCCTATTTCTAACTGAAGACCTATAAACTGACTGGTATTCCAATTTGTTAAAAGAAATAATTGGTATCTCTATTGATTCAATATCGTAATGCCGAAAAACAATCATTTGTTTCCACGAATTCCGAACAGCTAGAAATATATTTCCGTTTCAATTTGAGTAACTCGAATAATTCAAGCCCTTTCCATGTCCGATTTTCTCCCATACGAGAAATGTAGCATTCGTACATCAGCTGAATAAAACGACTGAATTATTCGGGTTACAATTTGTGTAGATCCCGAATGCACATAAAAGTAAAGGTCCAGTCCGACTTTCGGAATGGACTGTTGTAGATTTCAGGTTGATTTCTAGAAATAAAAATCATACAAAAATGTTTCACGCAAATATTTGTCTTCAGACGTGTAAAGTTATACAACGGTTACTAGCCGGTTTGGATTGTGATAAAAAGAAGCGCATGCAATGCATAAAATATATAATGTCGTGGCTCAGGGATGTGTTGAATTATAGAAATGCTTGTGCGGCACAAAGATTAGATTAATTTACCCAAATGTACTAAGAATTACCACACAACTTAAATTTACTTAAATATTGATTTGTTATCCTGTGCCAGACAGATGGCTGATATTCTGAGAAGAGACCTTGACGAAATGAAGTTTTATGGGAACAAAGATTTTGAAAACACGTTGCAGTGTTTAGATTTTAACAAAAAATAAGGCACCAAAGTCGAAAATAGTTCTAGTTCATAATGAAGAAAATGTCAACCGTTTTCTAGCTTGGCGATCTCCGCACGCACCCGAATATAATAGACAAATACAATACAATAGTACACAAAACGTAGCATAAAGAACTAAAGACCGAGCAACACGAACTCCAACAAAACAGTATATATATATTTCATACAAGTATAGGACTATATGAAGCGTCGTAACTGTTGCGGCGACGTCAATAACGTTGTCGTTGTTTTTTGTTTATTTACACTCAAGATTCAACTTTAACAGGGTATAGCTTGAAAAGTAGCACGGTTGCTAAGGACTTTCTTTGCACCAATCGATTCCTCAGACATTTTAGAATCGTCTCATAAATTTAAAAAAAAATCGATTGTCTAATATGATAGAAAATCTTGGAAATGTAACAATTCCTGCCGAATTTCACGATTTTCCCTATATATCCTTTGTAATTTTGATGTATGATGCTGGTAACTTCAACAGTTCGTATCTCAAAAACGAAAACGGTTACCCCCTTTTTTTATTTTATTTTCCGATTTATTTTTACAAGCAGAATCTACATGTAAAATTTAAAAAGAATCCATTGTGTAGTTTAATTACGTACACTTCGCCTTAAACTCATGAATTTGAATAAACTGACAACGTCGTGGTTAAAAAAGAAAGAAATAACAACCGACAACAATCGTACACAAAACACAACAAAGAAATCTAAAGAATGAGCAACACGAACCCCATCAAAAATGGGGGTGATCTCTAGTGCCGTGTTGTATAAGCAGGAAAAGGCGTACTATGACCCATATTTCAGTTGAAACAAATAGAAACTTACTGCTCAATCTATCACATGTTCCTGTACCAAGTCAAAAGATAGTAATTCATTGGTTGTTGTTGGTTGCCTCTTGAATTAGTTCACGTTGATCTATTGTTGTCGTTGGCAGTTGATTTTCATCTTTAACTGTTTCACATTTCGTCATGTCTTGGTCTTTATTAACCTACTGTACATGTATATTAGCAAGCTTTTATTTAGATTGTGACCATGGTTAAAACGACGGGTGGCACAGTCATTGTAGACGCGGCAGGATCTGATTTCCCTTCCGGAGCACATTGGGAGTCGGGATGCTTAGTCTTGAGTTTTCTATGTTGTGTTTTGTGAACTATAATTGTTTGTTTTCTTGTCGTCTTCTGCTTTAGCCAAGGCGTTGTAAGTTTTATGCAATTCACGAGTCTCTAGTATCTCTTTAACCCCTCTTTACAAGGTCGAACGTTCACATATAGTTGCTTACTTCCTCGTGCTATGACGGTGGTGACACGCTTTTAGATGTTGGAAAAGGGGATAAAAAGTGCATTGGATTTGGGTAGTAAGTAGTTGTAAAAACAGGGATGCGGGGGGGGGGGGGGGAGATACCAACAAAAGCATGATTTGTGATTAATATGCTTCCGCTGTCACCCCTCTTTTTTTGGTTTTGATTGATAGCTGTCTCAGTTGCTATCAATTTATAGTTTCCTTATTTTTCTTATTTTCATATAAGTGCAGGTTGTCTATAACCATTGAACCATGACTATTTTAAAGTAAAACGTAAACTGTTTACAATAACACATTTTTTTCTTTATACAATCTGTGTTGTCCATCCCGAGTTATCTCTGATAATTTACCTGCACCTGGGGAGCAATGGCGTATAGAACTTTGACATCGTTTCTACTTGTCTGTGTTTCCTATTCATTATGCCAAGGTGAGTGATCTTTCATATATATGTAGGTAAATATGTGTCATTTATAAAAATAATACACATTTTCATATCACTTTACTAAATTCTAATGACTTGTTGTATTGAGAAAACTATTAAGTTTTTATCATAAGTCTATTCTATGATGTTATAGTTCAAACTATCTGTGCATTGAGGGTTATATTAAAAAAAGAATAAGCCATTGACTATGCTATAATTTTTTTTGATTCTTTTCAAAATACTGTTTTTTCCCCTTATATATATATAGATGAATCATGTTATGAATTCAAAACGTTCGCGAGGGGAAAAACTCTGTCAATATCAAACAGGAGCATTTCTGTTTAAAACTTTAATAAATCGTTGAAGACCTAGATAATCTATGAACAATTTATATGTTAATACTCTTCTGGGGGTATTTTAGTTATTTGCGTCGTTTGGTTACCGGTTTATTCCCAAAACTATGTATAGGAAATGTTATATGTTTTGTCATGGGTAATACCTATATATGCATTTTAAGTAAAGTAAGTATACCAGCTGATTACTATACAACATAATGTTCGAGAACTGTAGTTAACATAACCATTAAATAATATTGAAATAATATTGAAATTGATGCCCCCCCCCCCTTTCCACCTTTTCCGCCTTTTTAGTTTTTGAAAGCTATCATTTTGTATTAATCATAATATCAAGGTGTAAATAAAATTCACCCAATACTGCTAACGCGCTTTGTTTGTGTATACATCTTTTACATATTTTTAAAACAAAATTTAGTACTATAAACGTTGATTTGTAGTGTTAACTTGGAAAGGACATATATAACATTACTTCATAATGTCTTAACAAATACATTCTTGATCGAAATCTTGTAAGAAAGGTAATACATGTACATAAAATTATCACGTAGTAGTAGGTTGAATAATCTGTCAGTAAATGTGTTCTGAATAAAACCTGGCCAGATTATGTTTATTCCTGATTATCAATTTATAAACAATATATAATAAATGTTATTCAGATACTTTGTAGGGTGTGCGAAAAACGACACGGAAAGTAAATAAATAAATTCTATCGCATAGCTTGCCTCGTCAAAAAGCAATTAAGTGTTCAACTGTAAAAAATGTTTGAGATTGTAGACATGCTTTATCTTTATTGACCACGTGATTAGAATGGTGAAGAACAAATTTAAAAGCAAATAAACATGCATGATTAGATAATAGATCATTAATTTATCAAAATATGTTTATAATCATCAAAGCAAAGCTACCCAAGTACCCTTCAATAATGGATGGTCAATTCAATCAAAGATGGGATCATACTGTTACACAATAACTTTGAAACAATACCGCTGTCCAAACCAGTGTCCGAACTATTTACACCAAATTTTAGTTTTCCTTCAAACAGACAGGAAGGTTACCATTATTTGTTTTTGATTAATATTTTGTCAAGGGGGGATGGAATAGGTGTCTCAAATATTTGAACAATATGTATAAACGTCCAAAATAAGCCTTCTTAAAAAATTATCGGACGGTGTAATCAGTTTATATGTAATAGTAGCAAACTGTGCTAAACATCAAATGTTGTATGTGGCAGCAATTGGGACTTTCAAAGAAACTTATTCATATTTAAATTGAAAAATAGAATGTAAAAAAAAATGTTTGATAAGCAATCATATTAAATATTACTATAAAAAAAGTAGAATTAGCGTGTTTCAATCAGCAAATGTCTTTTGTTATGTATAGGACAAATAGATCCTCCCGAGACAGACTGGGACAAACTAGCAACTGACAGTTTAAACAAGGCACTCAAACAAACATACAATACTAATTTGGCGAAAAACATTATCTTATTCATCGGAGATGGAATGGGCGTGTCCACCGTTACTGCAGCTAGAATATATAAAGGTCAGAAACAAGGCCATCCTGGGGAAGAGATGATTCTGAAATTTGAAGAATTTCCTCATGTGGCATTGTCAAAGGTAAGAACGTGACCAACCTTGTATTGTTGGTCATGAAGATCAACATTCCTACCATTTATACGAAAGATGAAAATAGTTTTGTTAATTCAATTAGTTTTAGAGAATTTTATCGTAGCGGTAAATAAACAAGTCACTATTCAGTATCAAATTCTAACACAGCTTTGAGTTATTATATACAAAAATAAGATGTGGTATGATTGCCAATGAGACAACTCTCAACAAGAGACCAAATGACACAGAATTTAACAACTATAATAGATCACCATACACCTTCAACAATGAGCAAAGCTCATACCGCATAGTCAGCTAAAAACGCCCAACTTCTGGTAATTCTGCATAAAAAGTGGGGAACAATCATTATGTATGCTACACTTAAAGTTCCTAGCTTATTTTGTCAGTTATGGTGTATTATTACTACAATAAACATTTAGCTTCGTATAGGTATTGATATCAAACGGGAACATTTTTGACTGGTGTCACAATGTAAAGGAATTATCAATCTTTATATTCGTAAACATTCTTTTACAAATTAATTCACCATGACCTTAGATGAAAACATTCTCTCTTAAATTGCACTTTTATACGCAATATCATTTCATGTGTAAACAACGTAATGAAAACATTTTTGTTGACCCAATTCTTTTCAATATATATTACCATTAAGATCACCTAACATTATATTCGGTTTAAGTTCAAATTGCCCATGCTTTTTATTTTTATTGTAGTATTAAACTCCTTTACCTCGTGTGCGATTTATTTTTATTTTTAAAATATGCATTACTGATAGAAAAAAAAATGGGATGATTATCAAGATATTTATTGAAATCTTGAGTAAAAAATATTTTGATTATACATACGTTAAAATTTAAAACCACACACAATGTTTTTTTACTTTTTACATATCATTGATAGAATTGCAGCTATTTATCAATTATGGACTTTTACTAGGTCAAAACGTTATACACTAGCTGTTTTGTATAATTTAATTCAGAAGTCAATATATATACATATATATATAGTATCAAACAATGCATTTGTGTACTTTCAATATAAAAAAAAAGATGTGATATGTTTGCCAATGAGATAACTCTCCACAAGAGACCAATATGACACAAAAATTAACAACTATAGGTCACCGTCAAACGAGAAAAATAACGGCCTTATTTATATAAAAAAAATAAACGAAAAACAAATATGTAACACATAAACAAACGACAACCACTGAATAACAAGCTCCTGACTTGGGACAGGCACATACATACATAATGTGGCGGGGTTAAACATGTTCAAACTTTCAAATAAAGTTTTTTTTCTTTCTTGGAAAAATGCAGAAGTTTTTTTTTTGTTATATGGATCTTTTTCTCTTTTTAGTGTGTGTACTTTGTCCTGAATTCCTAAACATGTACTTTTACTGATATGTCGTTTTTTAATATTGTTTTCTTCTTCATCAACAAACTTTAATTTTAATTTTATAAGACATACGGAAATGATAGGCAGGTTCCAGACTCTGCACAAACAGCCACGGCGCTGATGAGTGGATATAAAACAAACTTCTACATAGTTGGCTTCAATGACAAGGTCACTGAGGGGAATTGTTCTGCTGAAACTGAAGAGAACAAACTTAAATCTATTCTTCATCACTTTAATGATGCCGGTAAGTTTTTGTTTGAGTCAGTAAATGTTATATCTCTAAACGGTAAACCGCTCTTCTGTTAATTCGGCCGCCTTACTATGAAACATTACCTACTTTTTATACATAATATATATTTAAATTCTCATGAACCAAAATTCTCGGTAGACAGATATAATAAACATTGAAAATATAACAAAAAGTTTGAATAATTACGAATGTGTGATCTACAGGGGTTAAAAAATATAAAAATGAGTCATATATACGATATTATATAAATGAAATTTTATAGATATTGGAAGATGTGGTATGAGTGCCAATGAGACAATTCTCCACCCAAGTAACAATTTATAAAAGTAAACCATTAAAGGTCATGTTACGGCCTTCAACACGAAGCGGAGCCTTGGCTCACACCGAACAGCAAGCTATAAAGGGCCCCAAAAACTACTAGTGTAAAACCATTCAAACGGGAAAACTAACGGTCTAATCTATATAAAAACGAGAAACGAGAAACACTTATGAATCACATAGACAGACGACAACCACTGAACATCAGATCCCAGGACAGTTGCAAACAATTGCAGCAGCGGTTTTAAACGTTTTAATGGTACCAAACCTTCTCCCTTTTCTAAAACAATAGTATCACAACATAGAAAGACACACTTTAAAATACCAATTAGAAGGCTTAATTCAATAAATAAAATGCTTATTTTCATTTTTGTTTTTAATTTATTGTCTTTTATATATTTTATTGTGTTGTGTCGTTACACCACTATCCCTGTCATTTTGAAGCTGACTGTGCGGTATTGATTTTGCACATTGTTGAAGGCCGTCCGGTGACTTAAGTTTTAAACTTCTATGTCATTTAGTATCTGATGGAGAGGTGTCTCATTGGTAATCATACCTCTACTTTTACTTCTAATATTTTAAGGTACATGCTATCAAACAATCTTACCTCTTATAGACCAATAAATTTGTACAAATTGTTTGGCATACTGAAGTTTCTAGAATCCCTTTAAGTTAGATCCTAAAATTTCGATATGTTACTTCGAGTCGATTCACTTGAGGCAACATTTTATGACTAAAAACAGATGAAGGTGACAAATTTTTCATAAAAAATGTACTCACCTCGTTACCACAAATTAAAAAAAAAGAAAGAGAAATAACAGATTGAAGATTCCTTGATTTGTAACAAATAGAAAAAGGGGGCATTTTAACCAGATTGTATAAGCTTTAATTGATGGATGGATGGATGGATGAACAGGTCGATGTTTTATAATGGGAAAATTGTTCTCTTATATTGGCTTAATATAATAGTAACTTTTTATTGAATTTAAGTGTGCAAGCAAAAATAGGAGTTTTCTAGTAAATCGCAATTTTCTCACACTTACAATACAAATGATTGTAGAAAAGAGTAGACATCTGCAATGAGGACATTTAAATTTCATAAATCGAAAACAGTATCATGATAAAAGAGACTACAAACGACACAAAGGCACACTTCTCCTTTAAACGCTACATATAAAACTTGATTGTCTGATAAATACATACAACTCGGACTTCTCTTGAACTGAATTTTATTGTGCGTATTGTTATGCATTTACTTTTCTACATTGGCTAGAGGTATAGGGGGAGGGTTGAGATCTCCGTACATGTTTAACCCCGCCGCATTTTTGCGTCTGTCCCAAATCAGGAGCCTCTGGCCTTTGTTAGTCTTGTATTATTTTAATTTTAGTTTCTTGTGTACAATTTGGAAATTAGTATGGCGTTCATTATCACTGAACTAGTATATATTTGTTTATGGGCCAGCTGAAGGACGCCTCCGGGTGCGGGAATTTCTCGCTACATTGAAGACCTGTTGGTGACCTTCTGCTGTTGTTTTTTTCTATGGTCGGATTGTTGTCTCTTTGGCACATTCCCCATTTCCATTCTCAATTTTAATCATTATTTTATCAAAATTTATACTTGTCTGAATTTTTGAAAATACTCAGTGGCAGAGAGACGCAAAATATTTGTCCTTTACACATAATTCACACCTAGTAACATAAATCTGTACAATTCTCAATGTTATTGATGCTCGTCGCGAGTGATGATTATCGACTTTGCCAAACCAAGACTTAAAGATTGATATTTGCTGCTTTTACGCTAGGCTCACGGCATTGTGATGTATGAGCAAAAACTGGTCGGCCCGGAATCACAGTAACATGTCCTGGTAGGAAGACAATTCATCCAGCGGACTATTACCTTGTGAACTAGCTCGTTAAAAATTCGGCTTAAAAGTATCAATCTAGTACAAAGTAGGTTTCATATTAACTACCAAACTAGTATTAGATAAAACAGGGCAAAATTGCATCTTTTTTATTTTACATTGAAATAATTGTAATGTTAAATATGAAAGTCCCATCATTTTTCAATTCATTTCTTATAATCCAGACTTAGTTATATGCTTGTCATTGAATAACTATTGGTTGTATTGTGTTCTAGGTAGATCAACAGGTGTGGTAACGACTGCACGACTGACCCACGCTACCCCTGCCTCGTCCTATGCCAACAGTGCTAACAGAGACTGGGAATACGATGCTATACTCAGAGAAACAAATGTTGCAGGAAACTGTAAAGATATTGCTTACCAACTTGTTTATGACAATTCGTATATACAGGTACACTACCTTCATCATGGATATCCTCTATTACATTATTTGGGAAATTTTTCTCGTCCTTAAAATACATGAAATATTAGCCAATGCTCGTTAAGCTAACAACATACAATAAATGTTATCATGGTTGAAATAGGTGATTTCAAGAATATTCATAACATGATTTATTTTTATTTTAAAAGAATGCAAAACAAATTGATGTTATGAAGCAAAAGCAAGAAAAAAAGTGTTTATATTTTTTCTTGCTCAGCACCATTTTCAAGCAGAACGTTTGGTTGTGTGTATTTGTTGCGTGTTTATTTATTCATTTAGTAAAGATCTTGACACCAAAAAGCTGCAGTTTGATTTATATTTTTTGAAAAGTGATATCTATTCCATTTATTTATCAAATTGCGATATATCGTTTAAGGTTGCCATGGGCGGCGGAAGAACGAGGTTTTTACCTAATACCACTACTGATACAGAGGACGGCAGCAAGGGTAAAAGAACTGATGGCTTGAATCTGGTATCTGTAAGTAATGCTCTTTTTTCATAATTTTCCTTTCAAAAAGTATATTTTCTTCCTCAACTGAGTGATTATTTCTGCCGAGTTACTATGAAAATATATTGATAGACTTGGACCAAATAATTTACTTATATAGGGCAATTGAGTAAGAAAGGCTTTTTGAATTTCCAGGAATGGCAAAAGAAACAAAATGAAAAGGGAAGGCGTAATCAATATGTAACTAATAAACTGGAATTTGAAAGGATAGATCCAGCTACCACAGACTCTGTACTAGGTATGTATAAATTATTTTGCATACCGAAACCTTTTTTTATTTTATATATAAGAAAAAATAGATGGGGTAAAATTACCAATGAGACAACTCTCCACCAGAAATCAAAGTACAAGGATGTAAAGAACAATAAAGACTTTCAACAATGAGCAAAATGTATACTGTATAGTAATCTTTAAAAGATCCCGTCATGTCAAAATGTGAAACAACTCAAAAAGGAAAAATAATGGCCTGGTTTACACAAGAAAGGAGAAACGAAAAGGGCAGATAATAGCTCAATCTTTTGTGATAGAAGTGGGGAAAAAAAACAAATAAAAAACATATAATTGCAATTACCAAATATGAAAAAAAGAAGTCTTTACAAATGAGATGAAATGAAATTTGAGAGACAAAAAATATAAAGATTACACAAACATGCATTTGAATTTCCAAAGAATATTTATTATAGCCACGTGATGGTTTTTTTGTGTGTGTGTGTTTTTTTTTTTGTTTTTTTTGTTTTTTTTTTTTGGGGGGGGGGGTATATATACGTTTATGTATGTGTGAAATAAAATGAATCATATTACTATTTATATAACAAGGCCTATTTGAATCATCACATATGCAGTATGAAGTGGATAGAAATAAAGCAAACGACGGAGAGCCTAGCTTAGAGGAAATGACTGAAAAAGCAATTAAAATCCTTAAAAAGAACACGAAAGGATTTTTCTTATTGGTTGAAGGTAAGACAGTTTCGTAATTAATGTATAGCATAGGATCAGATTCCCTTATAATTGTTATACGTCATCTAATGAGATGCAGATTTTATAGATTTACTTATCTCTGAAAACCCGGATGTTGAGGACAAACACTCAGCATGATTGTATTACTTTAACTTATAACATGTACATCAGTAATGCATATCAATTTGTAAAATTGGAAAGTAAACATTTACATTGTGTTTAACTATATTAATATATAATAATAAATAAATTAACGAAAAATCTAATAAAATGTACAGTTAAATAGACTTTTTAGTGTTTTATGTTAAGCGTACTTATATTATCAATCTTAGCAAATTTTTGCTTATTCTAATTTTCTCCTATAGCATGTTTAGAGAACAGATTTTACTCTATTTTTTGTTGTTTTATTTACACCTGCTGGAAATGTAAACAATTATACAGTCCATACTATAATGAATAAGTTTCACAATAATCCTAATAAAAAGGATTCTCTGATCAATAATCACTGGCAGATTCAATTTTGAAGTAAATTATCTGACTCAATAGAATATACTTTTTGCATTCTATTTTTGTGTAGATTTTGGCATGGAAAGACAAATTTAACTAAAAATGAATTAATTTTAATCTGAAACACAATATAAGAATTAATATTCCAAATATATGATTTTGGTCTTGGTTAAAAGTGTCTTTGAAATATATATATATATGTATTTGGTTGAATATTTCTGTAACTTAAAAACGAAGTGATTAAAATGTAAGGATGTTTATATTTCAAATTCGGAAAACATTCATTTGAATCAGGTATAAACGAAAACGCAGTTAAAAAAGGTAGCAATTATTTTATTTAAAATTCGTATCATAGGAACGAACTGTGTAAATGTTTTGATATATTTTACTTGTATTTTAGTGATTGCAGTATGAAGCTACAATACTTGCATTGTTGAAGAACTATCCTGCAATAATATATTCTACAAAGTAAATTAAATTGACATTTTTTTGTAAGTAAGAAGGGTTTAAGGTCTCGGAAGAGAGACCCACGTGCTCCAATTCTGGAATTGTGTCAAATTTGATTTCTCCCAGTTTGAGATTTTCTGCTGTTTTTTTGTGTTGGTGTTGGATTTTTTTCTCCAAAAAATGTTAAAAGGAAAAACCTGGGAAATTTAAAGATGATTATACGTATATATTTTAGGTGGTCGTATTGACCATGGTCATCATGACAATACTGCAAAGAGAGCATTAGAAGAAGTATTAACATTCGAGAACGCAGTGAGGAAAGCCATTAAACTGACCAATCAGGAAGAGACATTAATAATAGTAACTGCTGACCATTCACACGTATTCAGTATAGGTGGATATCCGTACAGAGGAAATGATATTTTAGGTAATGTTCCTGGAAAAGTCTTCGGACGATTTCCCCTGTGATTGTTTCGCTCAAAATAACAAAGCCTGACGCATTATTGTAACCTACTGGATTGAAATATTGAAGTGACTTTTATAAATACAGTAAAATTGCATGTATACCCAAAATAACAAAATGTGTTTCGAAGCTGAATATAATTGTTCTAAACAGTTTCAAATTTTACAAGCTCTGAATGACGGCTTTCAATGCTACGGACTTTTTATGACCCGCAATGAAGTTGTGGATGCCATATACTTTTACCCTTGTCCGTCATTCCGTCATTCTGTCATTCCGTCATTCCACAACAAACCATTATACGGAGTTTCTTTTCTAAACGCCTTCAGATATTGGGCTGATATTTGGTATGTGAGTTAACCATGAAGTGTTACAGATCAAGTTTAAATTTTGTTCCGCTCCCCTAATTTTTGTCGAAATTACGCGCTTTGGACTTTGATAAATTGTTGAAAATCACAGTTAAACGGACTTTTTTTTAAACGCTTTCAGATATTGGGCTGATTTTTGGTATGTGAGTTAACCATAATGAGTTACAGATCAAGTTTAAATTTCGTTCCGCTCCCCTAATTTTTGTCGAAATTACGCGCTTTGGACTTTGATAAATTGTTGAAAATCACAGTTAAACAGACTTTTTTTAAACGCTTTCAGATATTGGGCTGATTTTTGGTATGTGAGTTAACCATAATGAGTTACAGATCAAGTTTAAGTTTCGTTCTGCTTGGCTAATTTTTGCCGAAATTACGGGCTTTGGACTTTGATAAATTGTTGAAAATCACAGTTATACGGACTTTTTTCTAAACGCTTTCAGATATTTGGCTGATTTTTGGTATGTGAGTTAACCATGATGAGTTACAGATCAAGTTTAAGTTTAATTCCGCTCCGCTGATTTTTGCCAAAACTAAGGGTTGACGGCTTTGAAAATTGTTGAAAATCACAGTTATACACTCAGACTTTTTTCTATACACCTTCAGATTTTGAGCTGCATGATTTTTTATATGTGAGACTACCATCATGTTTGTGTCCACATGTGTTATTGAAATTGCAGATTTTGAAACTTTTTGAGACGTGGCCATTCGTGTCGTTTTGACACCTCAAGTTTTATTTATATTTGAAATTCTAAAAAAAATCATATATAGTTTGTCAATATTCAACTTAATTTCAAAACTAATTAATGTTCGGAAGTAACTACATTGTATATTATTACAAGTTTATAAATGTACCCAAGTTTTATATATTCATACACTAAAGTTAAAGTTTAAGAAACATGAAATGGACATTTGATTTTAATCAATTATTTTGTAATAAACTAAAAGTAAATACATGAAATTTGTGTTGTTTGAACTCAAAGAACATACCATATGAAGTGACACTGTATTAACAAAAAATTATCATTTAAAATTGTTTTCAAAAGACTGTAATTTTATGCATTACAGGTCTTGCCAATCCATTATTGTATGAGCCCTCGTTAGATAAGTTACCGTATACAACAATATCTTATGGAAATGGACCGGGTATGAATTATACTATTGTAGGCAGAGAGAATATCACAGGAGTTGATACAAGTAAGTAGGATATGATTGTGTGAATGTCGTTTATGTTTGTTTTCTTTTTACGTCCCATTTATGGGCATTATGTTTTCTGGTCTGTGCGTCCGTCCGTCCCTCCGTCTGTCCCGCTTCAGGTTAAAGTTTTTGGTCGAGGTATTTTTTTGATGAATTTGAAGTCCAATCAATTTGAAACTTAGTACACATGTTTCCTATGAGTATTATGATCTTTTTAATTTTAACGCCAAATTAAAATTTTACCCCATTTCTCGGTCCACTGAACATACTAGAAAATGATAGTGCGGATGGGGCATCCGTGTACTTGGGACACATTCTTGTTGTTTATAATTTTAATTATGTAATGACATTTAACCGGTGTTCAAGTGTTTCAAAGTTTCTTTGGTTCTCCCAATCATGGTTTTACTTCTGATGAGAACACACAAAAAACACCCAAAAAGCTTCAGATCAAACCAAAATATTTGTTTAATAAAAATGCACTGGGAGAATACATGTTCCGTCCATCTATGAGACAATATGGTATTAACATATTGAAACAATCGAACAAGACACTAAAAAAGTAAGATAAATTACCAATAGCAATCAAATCATCAGTATTAACAAAGCAGATAATAACATTACAAAAAAAAACACATTTAAGACAAACCTCAGTCGACAAAATATTTAGCAGAAAATGAAAGAATCTGCAACACGAATCCTATCAAGAACCGTAGTTGAGAGCCGGTGCTTTAAAAGAGTCAGTATCTCCTGATCCACTTGTGGCGCACACCTGTATAACCTCTGTTGACATGTGGAAATATTACCGATTATAAGCATCATACAATGGTAGATTTGTATAAGTGTCTCTCATCTAACCATAGACTATACCATATTTATGAACCATAATTGCATTTCAATTCTATATGTTCCTGAATAAACTTGACGGAATGTGAAAGTTAAACAAAATTCTGATGAAAGGACACAAAGGACCGTTACCGGTAGCAGTAGCGCATTCATTGATAAGTATAAGTGCATAAATAGTAAAATAACAAAAATACCTAACTCCAAGGAAAATTAAAAACGCAAAGTCATTTGTCAAATAGCAAAATCAAAAGCTCGATCAAATCAAACCGAATGGAAAACAACTGTCATATTTCTGACTTGGTACAGGTATTTACTTATGTAGAAAAATGGTATATTTGATATGCGGATTTTATTCTTTTGTTTGCACTTCAGCCAATTGTTTTCTAGAATTTCATGCAGTTTGAGTATCAAAAAAAGAAAACAAAATGTCACGATGCCTTTCAGTTACTCAATTTATTTCTCTTCTGAAAGTAATTCTTAGGTTGAAAAGGTTTTCTGGAATGCTTTTCGAGTACATTGATATTAATTTTCAGATGAATAAAATAATTAGCCTGGGATTGAATGATGATAATTCGTAGTAGATAACCATTAAAATGTTGATTTTTTTGTTTACAGCTTCTGATAATTATGTGCAACAGAGTGCTGTTCCCGTCGCATCCGAGTCACATGGCGGAGAGGATGTACCTATATTTGCCATGGGACCGATGTCACACCTCATTCATGGTGTTCAAGAACAACATTATGTTGGTCACGTGATGCAATTTGCTGCATGCGTGGGGAAGTATTCTAATAATTGCGACCGCAAAGTAACAAATCCACATTCGGCTTCTAGTGCAAATGAGATACAATTTTCCTTTTTAAGAATGATAATATATGGAATTTTAGGAGTAATACATTCAATGTGTCTATTTTAATATTGTACTGTTGTATTAGTTTTTTTTCTATTCTGATGTGTCATTATCCTGCAGATCATATTGCTATCATGTGTAAATGTTTAGTTAATACAAATAGAAATATTTTTTTTGTTTACATAGTTATATAAGAAGTTGTTAAAAAAGAAAAATCACAAAAATACTGAACTCCGAGGAAAATTCAAAACCGAAAGACCTTAATCAAAAGGCAAAATCAAAAGCTTAAACACATTAAACAAATTGATAACAACTTTCATGTTCCTTATTTCGTACAGGCATCTTCTTATGTAGAAAATGGTGGATTGAACCTGGGTTTAAAGCTAGCTAAACATCTCACTTGTATGACAGTCTTATCAAATTCAAAGAGACTTATTGGAAGCTTTAAATGTTTAGAACATCTTTACACGCTTCAGTTTTACATTCTGATCATATTACCTTTTAAACAATACCAGGAATACAATCGCCTTGTGGTTTCATTGGAAGTTCGTATTACGCGAATTTAAGCTCGCCTTGAGGTTTTTTTTCGCATTGTATGTAACAAAATCAATTTGGAAGCACTAAATGCGCATTTCAATGATTAAAGTCTCACAGGAAGAAACAATGCAGATAGAATCCAAGTGAGTGTAATAATGAATGACTCTAGCATAAGGAAAGTAATCATTTACTTTCCAAAAGAACTTGATAAACAACTCTTTAGAAGGATCCGTAGACTACGTTTTGTATCACCCCTTTCTATTGTTACGTGTATCCATTAAACTGTTGCTGTAATTCCTTTCCCGATCTAACCCTCTTTAGATTCTACCTACGAATGCATTGTTACAAACTTCTTTTTCTGTTTATATGCATGAAATATTTTCTACTGTCTCGGCCCGTTTAATAATATGATAGTTTGTCGGAAAGCTGTGGTACAAGGTTAGATTATCTTTCAAAAGCATAAGGAAACAGCAGTGCTCGTATTTTAGAAATAAGCTACAGTGGCCGTATGGTAACCTCTTAGTTCTTACATCTTTGTAGATTTGGTCTCGGGTGGATACTATTAGTCTTGTTGAAAATCATAACAGTTTTCTATAGTCATACTTGTTTCATTTACACTCCCTTCAAAAAATTAAATTGGCTTTCAAGCAATTAAAAATTTAACAAGTTCTTTAAAGACAACATATGCCCCCTTCCACAAAAGCCGAATAAGTAATGTAAATATCATATTGCCGTTTTGATTTGATCAAATGTTTTGCAGGACTTTTTACCGATTGCACCTGAATGACGACGTGTAATGGATACTCTTTTGATACCATGGATTTGACATTTCATGATATAAAACTGACCAGATCATATTTGAGCTCATCTCAATTGACACCTTACTATGTTCAAAAGCTTTCTTTCACAGTGAGATTGTTTGATATTAAGTGTAGTTGACCACTCTATACAACATAGTTTGTCTATATGTTCATGATATACATGCAATTAAATGTTTTAATATAAATACTGCTTTCATTTTTACATGAGAAGTTGTAGCATAAAGGCAACAGTAGTATACCGCTAGTCAACTTAGAGACCTATATAATAGTATAAATGCCAACGTTTCGCAAGAAATTCGGAAATGACTTAACTTTTGTTTGTATGTAACAAAACGGCAGAAACGGCAAGAATAAGTTGCACTGTGTTTTATGAACTAGCAATCAATTAAACTGGACACACATGTTATTCAGTTTACTTATCTCTTTAATTGGCAACAATAAGATGTCCTGTGAAAATAGATACTGGCAAACCAGCAGCCGATCCAATAATGACTTGGTTAATCTGTCCATCAGGGTCAACATTCCATACTTCATCTCCAATATCCAGGTGTAGTGCTAAGGTTAAGGTGGCTCTGCCATACTGGCCATCATGAAAATGATCGGCGTAGAGATGACCAATTATATTCCCATTGTGACGAATGTTGGCGTGTGTATTGACAACATTCCCGCCAATTGTCAGTGTAAACTGGTACACCCCTGACACTGGTGCTCGGAATATGCCTGTTTTAGTACTGTATCCATTTCCTACATTGACGGACGTTTTATCAAAAATGATAACTTGACCATTTGGTACGTTCACCAAGTTGTGTGATAGCAATGCAGAAAACACTACTGCTTTTCCTGAAATGATAGATAGTGGTTTGGTTATTTGCAACACTACAGCTGTTAAAATATTCACCTGTTTTATCAAATAAAAGACCTATCATGGGAAGCTTCTCTGATTAATCTACACGATGTGTGTGATTTAGACCTAATTAAGTCTAAAATAAGTTATATGTTATGTATTTGTTTCCCAATTTTCAGTATATTTGTTGCTTTTATTTACAATGATGTAAAATGTCCATCAATGACAATACAACATACGCTAGCTTTTAACTTGTAGCTTATTCTGTATGCTTGATTGATTAGTGTTTAACGCCAATCAGCACTACTGCATAATTTGAGGAGGTCCGTTTTTAATTGATAGTGTGCCAGAACTTCGGCAAGAAAGTTTTTAAAAAATCCAGTCAATTAAATCGAGCCCATCTGCTACGTTCGGATTTAGAACTCTGAACCACAGTGCTGACAGGCTACTGGTACACAAAATGAACTACTCGGACCACTCGACCACCGACCCCACTTGTGCTGTAACACCACTGCAATATGTTTCAAAGGGTGCAGTGTTCACAATAAGTGTTGTGAGCCAGTCCGAGCTCAGTACCCTGTAATTCAGTGGTTGTTGCAGTTATTGTTTTATACTGTTTTTCGTTTATCGTTTTTTAATGAATCAGGTTTTTGTAAGTTTTTCGTTTTTGTTTGTTTGTTTGTTTTTTTTTAATAGTTTCAAATTATGTCATGTTGGAGCCTTTTGTTGCTGACTGTATGGTATGGGTTTTCATATTGTTGACTGACGTACACCTTTCACCTAGTCATTAGGACTCTTGTGGATAGTTGGTTGTATCATCAACAATCCGGCACATTTCAATGTTTTATGTATTATAACTTCTTTGGTGTACTTTTTTTTATGTTATTTAACATCTATTTTGAACCACACATTTCGTATGAAAATGAAGAGAAACCGTTTTCCTCTACATACTATGATTTTAATTTTAGTTCATTTATATGTTTTGGACTAGTACACTTTTTTTGTTTAGAGGTCAGCTAAAGCCCGTCTCCGGTTACAGGATTTTCTTGCTGTGTTTAAGATCCAAATAGTGGTTTTCGGCTGGGTGATGCTCTTTGGTAGGGTTGTTGTCTCTTTGACACGTTCCTTATTTCCATTCTCAATTCTATTTTATCTCATAATTGTTTTGCTCTCTCTTCAATTTTTGTGTTTAAAGGTTATAAATCAAATATTGAATTAAAATAATTCTACTTAATCATAACCTTCCTTACCTACATTGGATCCCGTATTAGATAAATTAAACTGCATGACATTGTTGTTTGCCTTCAATTCCGATATCTCCTTGTTCTTTTGTAGAAGGTCTTTCTGTATAGTATAAACACTGTTTTGTAGAGATGTAATTTGTTTTTCTAGTTCCATTCTCAAATTCGATTCCTATCATAAAAGAAAATAACATTTGTATTTCACGATATTTAAAGTTTTTATTGCATATTGAATGAGAAATATGACATACATATAGAATAATAGGTAGTTTCGTTTTTGATACTGACTATATCATGTGGAATATATCTAGACGAGCCCGTTAAGGCGAGTTAAGATATTCCACATGATGTAGTCAGTATCAAAACGAAACTACCTATTATTCTGTTTATCGGTAATTATGACGTCACACAATGTATTGCCTAATATTTTCAGTGATACAGCCAGTACGTTGATACTCGAAAATATTAGGCAGTAAGATCAAAGGGGAAATATACGAATTACCGATAAACGGTTGTTTTCTGGATTTCTAAAAGACATATTACGTTTTTAATGCAGGTTATATTTTAACATGGCTCATAACTTTTAATGTGTTTTCTGCATTTATTTTAATCATTCATCATCAATTTCTTATCCGGGCGAAACGTTTAAGATTTTTCCTCGACATCTTGCTGATTATATAATTTGACGTAAAATCACTACTAATTAACTGTGTATTAAAATAAACCACGCCAGCTAACACCATATCCAATATACCCGGTCTCTACGCAGTCGCTGTTAACCAATGATGTTCCTAGAAATGTATAGCATATAAGATAAGTAGGTATATGATGACTTTATCGTTTGACCGTACACAATAATGTAATAACATGTAGAGACACGGCAGATTTACGCAGTACTCATTTAATAGTATATATTGTTGATGTCTTCGGTTTACAACAGACCGCTAAGCTAATGTTTTATGGAGATTTCCAGCTCAAAATGGTTGTCCCCTCATCAGAAATTAAGTCATCGTTGTAGATTACTGCATGGCTCTGTTTTTGTCATAAGCGGCTAAATCTTTATCTTACCCATGTGAAATATGCAAAAGAGATAGCAAACAAATCATAATGTTACCTGCATGAGTAATTGATGCAGTAGTGACGTCTCGCTTGAGCCGGCAAGTGTTGGAACAACCGGCTTATTGGTTTGCGGAAGACCTTGATCAAGCAACCCACGGCAGGGTTTTGTTAACATCAGAAGACTAATTAGCGTACACAAAAATTTAAACATGATATTATTCGCAGAATGTTTTAAAATAAAATGTCCTAAATACAGACTTTCCCTTATCTACAAGTGTTGTAATTCAGTACACTTAACAAGTTTAATCTTGTAATGAATATACATGTATATGTTCAAAGGAGTATAGAAAGTAATGTATCTAGAATCTAAAAGATGGCTCATAATATATCTATAAACAAGAGTGTATTTCATCAAGAATATACCTGTTAAAAGGTTGATACATTATTTACTATCAAAGGATCTATTTACTGCTGTTGTACAGTATGGGGTTATTACACGTTGCAATCAAGAAAGGAGTCATGAGCTCAAAAAAAGGTATTGCAAGCTTAGTGTTGTCTGTTTTTTTTGATTTTCCATCATTGAATTGGAATAGATAACAACATTTGCGAGGATACCTGGTATTCCATTTATAGGCTATCTTGATGTTTTAATTTACGAATGGTCTAGCACCTTACTATCTATTTAATTTCATTGCTTGTACTTATCTTTATAAGTATTCGGTCAGGTCGGCAACATCAAGATTTCTTCATGTAACAAGACCTTATTCTGATTCTTTTACATAAAAGAGTACTTAAATATGCTGGTCTTATTAGTGTAACAGCACTAATTCGGGCCAGGCCAGAAAGCACACACTAGAAAGTAGTTCATATTTAACACAAAATAGGTCCTACGCATGGGTGTAACTTTCTAGATATGTAGAATATTTAGGTAATTCAGATATCAAATGAAAGCAAAATGACTGGTAATCATTGTGGAACACTTTTTGAATAATAGAAAAATTGCATGAAATTTTTAAAACAGGGTATATTTTGCAAGTTTGTAAAATATAAAGTACCGGTTTTGGTACATCCGATGTTCCGGAGCCAGTTCTTTCTTATATGCCATTAAATGCATGTTGATTTTTTCAGCACAAGACACTATGTAGTGTTGCTTTGACATGCAATGATTGTCACTTTATTTGAACTTAAAACAAAAGAGCTGTGTTTGCTTGAAATTGAGGCATTTAACATACTAAGCAATTGAGCGATGAATTAGTGGTGTACGTTCTATTGAGTTGAATAGTTTGCCAAATAATATGAAAGGGACACTAGCTACAAGAAATATAAAAAATCTGATATATTTTGTTTTGTTCAATCATTAATGAAATGCAAACAGTGAAATAATAAATCGATTTTAGCAGCCAGTTTTGTTCATTTTTGGCAAAATAAGCTAAAAAAACATTATTATGAATTATTCACTTGCAAGTGAATAATTCGACCTCATTGAATCCGTATGCATGTGAACTTCAATTTAACCCCTTAGCTTGAGATGGATAACACGTGAATTGTGTGTGTAGAGTAATTTAATGAAAAATAATGTCAACATTGAAAGTGAAAAAATTGTAGACTTTGTTTTTGCTACATAAATTTTATGTCTATCTTTTGTGATATGCAAGATGTTGGGCAACAAATACAGTTGTTATCCATCCGTTTGATGTGTTTGTGATTTAGATTTTGCAGTTTGATAATGAACTTTCTGTTATGAATTTTCCTCGGAGTTCGGTATTTTTGTGATTTTACTTTTTACATGAATTTAAATTAAATGTCCTTCAATGGTAATCACCCCTACGTGAATCCGTCTTACAGTTTTGCTGTTATTAGATATAAATTGTTTGCTAAGCATGCGACATTTTATAGCAAACTTTAAGACTTGTTGGCTCAGTGTACCAATCGTGTGTTAGTATGTATATAACATTAACATTGAAGTCGTCAAAGTAATGTTGGTCCTGCTTATCAATTTTTCTTATGTAAATATATAAATAATTTATACTGCAGTGACTTGAAAAAATAATCATAAAGAGAGGGTTCACAACAATCGTTATAAAACCAATAAACTAGCATACTATTCCCAGATACTGTTGTAACAAGATTAAAAAAAACTAAATGAGATAGTTCACATTGATCTGAATATAAACCAGTTTGAAAAACATTAAATGAGAAACTAACAGCTTAATTATTTGTAATTACTAGTTGAGTTCATAGAAAGATAACAAAGTTTCTAAACTTCAAAGAAAATCACAGAAGAAAACATGTAAGGCTATCAACACTTGGCATCATTCTAAAATAGACTGTAAAGAAGCTGCTGCTTAATTTGATGAAAAGCTAAAACTTCTTATGAAAATACGGACTGTCATACAGAATAGTTATCAGGATTATAATTTAGTACGCCAGACGCGCGTTTCGTCTACATAAGACTCATCAGTGACGCTCATTTCGAAATATTTATGAAGCCAAACAAGTAAAAAGTTGAAGAGCATTGAGGATCCAAAATTCCAAAAAGTTGTGCCAAATACGGCTAAGGAAATATATGCCTGGAATAAAAAAAAATCCTTAGTTTTTCGAAAAATTCAAGGTTTTGTAAACAGGAAATTTGTAAAAATGACCACATCACTGATATTCATGTCAATACCAAAGTGGTGACTACTGGTCTGGTGATACCCTCGAGGACGAAACGTCCAAGAGCAGTGGCATCGACTCAGCGGTTTAAATAGTTATCAAAGGTACCAGGATTATAATTTAGTACGACAGACGCGCGTTTCATCTACATAAGACTTATCAGTTACGCTCATATCAAAATATTTATTAAGCCAAACAAGTGAAAAGTTAAAAAGCATTGAGGATCCAAAATTCCAAAAAGTTGTGCCAAATACGGATAAGCTAATCTATGCATGGGATAAAAAAAATCCTTAGTTTTTCGAAAAATTCAAAGTTTTGTAAACAGGAAATTTGTGAAAATTACCACATTATTGATATTCATGTCAACACCGAAGTGTTGACTACTGGGCTGGTGATACCCTCGGGGACGAAATGTCCACCAGCAGTGGCATCGACCCTGAAAAGAGCCCATATTACATACATTCCATAATATTGATGTACCCATGAACCAACTATGAAGGCTATTTTAATCTTCAGCTATCCACAAATGAATGTTATTGCACACTAGCTCTCATACTTGAAAAATCCACAGGGGTCAAAATGCGAAACTATTCACCTAAGTTATCAATATACTAGTATACTATTCCAATATACACCAAGATTGAAAAGACTAAATGAGAGAGTTCACAATGATCTGAATATAAACCAGTTTAACAAACTAATCATGTGTAATTACTAGTTCAGTTTATAGAAAGATAAGAAAATTTCTAAACTTCAAAGAAAATCACAGAAGAAAAAGCATCATTCTTAAATAAACTGTAAAAAGAAGCTGCTGCTTAATTCGATGAAAAGCTACAACTCGATCAAGTGCTACAACGTTTATATATAAGCAGCACATAAACAGTAACAAAAAAGGCTGTTAACCTGTGAAGTTTTAGACGGCATCAATTTCAATATTTAAACTTGTCAGATTGATGAAGAAAAACATAAACTACATGAGACAAAACATAAAGTCTATGGAAAAGAGCTATTATTGAGTTTCGTTATCTCAGTGAGGTCTCAACACAGATCAAACACGAACTGCCTCACTTGCACTGCAAGTTTAAGATAACATCTAGCAGCGGTTTGAGTGGAATACATTGCAAGATGATTGCAATCGGGTCCGATTAAAAAATGAACATACTGGAAAGGAGCACATATTTTAAAACAAAATAGTTCCTCAACATCAGTGTAAATTATGTATAGAATGATTGTCAGGTGTACATATCTGGCAGATTTCCTCATTTTTGTGGTTATTTTATCGGTATCTAGTATACATGATTTGGTCTGTTTGTTGTATACTAAAGCTAAAGGTAAACTATAAATGGTGTTTGTAATGATTTTAATTGGTGTCTTTCTGGCTAGGTTATCTGAACATGACCCAAACTATCTGCCTAAAATAAATTATAAATAGTATGTTTAAAGCAGTCCAGACATTTCAGCACGTGCTCTCTTTTTTTCCTTATAAGGATAATAATGTTTTAAAAATTTGAATACCGGGTAAACATGTCGGATGTTTATCCTTCTTGATCTAGTTAAAAAGAAATATAAGAATAAGGAGATTTTGATACACAGGCACTTGTCTCAAAAAAAATATTCCTATATACCTTAATATATGTTATATTAAGGTATATAGGAAATTTTTTTTTAGAGACAAGTGCCTGTGTTTTGATATGGTCATGAGACACCTACCAATATTTCCAAAGGATATAATGGTGTGAATAGTTGCATGTCACTAATTCCTTCAATTATGCGCAAACCATCTACCTTATAGTTAGGTATGAAAGGCACCTGTGCACCTGTTCGACTGGTACAATTCAAAAGAGAACACCTAAGAGCCTTATTCATGATACAACGGAAACAACAGAAAAATGCTTGTTTTTGTCCCCTTATTCCTAAATGTTTGGGGCAATCACCCTCAAACTCAATCCCAGCTTTCCCTTTGTGATATGGAACCGTCACTCATGTGGTACAATTTTAGAGAGATCTATACACTTAAACACAAGTTATTGTCTGGAAACTAGAAAAATGCTCTTTTTTTTTTGCCCCCTAATTCCTAAACATTTGAGGCAATTACACCCAAACTCAATCCCAGCCTTCCCTTTGTAATATGGAATCTTGTGGTACAATTTTAGAGAGATCCATACGCTTAAACATAAGTTATTGTCTGGAAACTATAAAAATGCATTTTTTTGGCCCCGAATTCATGAAAGTTTAAGGCAATTACCCCCAAACTCAATCCCAACTTTCCCTTTGTGATATTGAACCTTGCAGTACAACTTCAGCGAGATCCATACACTTGCACACAAGTTATTGTCCAGAAACTAGAATAAAAATGCTTGTTTTTGGCCCCTTTTTGGATTCCTAAACTGTATGTACCATAACCCCCTAAATTAATCCCAACCTTCCTTTCGCAGTATTTAAGCTTATGGTAAAATTTCATAGAGATCCGTTCACCTAAACTAAAGTTATTGTTCAGAAACCAAATGTGTCTTCGGACGATGATGACGATGTGATACCAATATACGACCACAAAAAAAAATGAGGTCATATAAAAATGCCTTTTCAAGACAATTAACACATCATTGAATGTCTATGAGTGCAATGCCCTAACTTGTATATTACCATTTTTTCTTTTAAATATAAAATAAAGATCTTTGGTATGACAGCCAATGAGGCCCCTATCCAACAAAATAAAAAGGATGCATTCAAATATAGGTTACCATACAGCTCAGGGATTTTTATGAAAATCACTACCAATGCATGTATTATGCAAGAAAATCATAATCCATCTGTATATTGCCCAGCTTTCTTAATACAATCTGTGACATCTTATTTTGATTATAACCACATGAGATTGCTAATATTACAATGAAAAGATAAATACCAGTACATTGTGTTCACACATCTTAACTGAAGATGAACATTTATAAACCTTATATTTATATGTTAGACTCAGATAGACGTCTGGCCTCTAATTAACGTCAGTTCCTTAAATTGATGTCCAAATGCGACATAGCATTCTCAAATCAACGTCCAATATTATGATCCTCTAATCGACATCCAAAGTGAGGTCATTTATTGATGTACGTAAAATTACTCCTAAATATTGATAATGGGGGATCTAAGAAGTTCATTCTTACCCTTCCAATATAAAAATAACAAGAATGTGTCTCCAGTACACAGATGTCCCATCCACACTATCATTTTCTGTGTTCAGTTGACCGTGAAAATGGGATTAAATCACTAATTTGGCATTAAAATTAGATCATATCATAAAGAACATGTGTACTAAGTTTCAAGTTGAATGGACTTTTAACTTCATCAAAAACTACCTCCATTAAAAACTTTAACCTGAAGCGGGACGGACAAATGGACGATGGGACGAACGGGTGAAGAGAAGGATGAACGGACGCACAGACCAGAAAACATAATGCCCATAAATGGGGCATAAAAAGATGTGGTAAACTTATAAAGAAGATAAAGCAGGATGTAATTACTTGTTTATTATGTTTGTATATTTTTTTTTACATATGTCTGTAAATGAAAGACAGAATGCACCACAATTACCATTAAATAAACAGTTAACATTGATCATACATGAACAAAATATATTTGGCAATAATCATCTGAACAAGTCTGTTACACGTCTGTAATTAGTTAATGTTAAAAATTGTCAATTCTCTACTTTGCTAGAAACAATTTTTTTACTTATCATGAATAATTCAAAGTCCAAATACATTGTAATATAATTTTCCTAAAACAACAGCATATGCAGCAAGCACACATTTTGTTTTCCTAAAATATGTTATTTAAATGATATTTGTCTGTTAACATATGGTCTAAAAATTATTAAAAAAATGCAATTTTTCCTAAATAAATGTACGTGTCTATATATCCTTGTACAAAAACACTTAGTACATACTATTCATGTTTCACAGAGATTAAGCACTGCAAAATTCCTCGTGTTACATTTAAAAAAAAAAGCAGACAAATTTCACAGGATAACATTCAGTTTCATCTACTTACTTATGACATGTCACTTTATTTCATTATTTTAAATTACACTTCTGAAAAACACTTAACACAACTTTATTTGGAATAAATTTTGAATGTCTAAGCAAACACATGAACATTTTGGAAACAGTTGAGAAATAGATTCTCTAACATGCAAAACAGTTGAATATGTTGAGTAATGATTAAATATATGAACTTTCATTTTCTGAATGCTAGTGCTGGAAATGAAGACTTTTCATCATCATCAGATAAAGTAATACCCTACATGTTATTGAAATAAAACGTCTTTTGTTGGAATCTTAACAGTTGTAAATTCTGACTCTGAACATTCTGAAAATTTGAAAAAAATTTATTATTACCATTGTTAAACAACTAACACAAATGCCAATAATGCTACACAAATTTAAAATGCAGGTTGTTTTTTTGCAACATTCATACCATCACAATTCATGCCATAATAAGAAGATATCGTAAATATTTCTGATTGTATAGTTATTACCAACTGATGAAATTGGTAACTCCATTGTTGTTCCTCATCTAGATTAAGCCTTTACAATGAGTTTAATCTCAATAAAGATATACTCTGGACTTTTTATCCTACAGGAGTCGGTTTCACAAAAATACTTAATATTAAGATTGATTGTAAGTAATGAACAATTCAGTATGTGTTTACAATCAATCTGAGTCCTAAACTTTTGTCAAAAACACTTCTGGCCTTTTGGAAATTTGAACAGATTAAGTTATCACATATGTATCAAAATGTCAGAAAATGGTTGAAAAACACCAAAAACAAAAATGCACTTACTTTTACCATATTATGTACAAGTGTTATAATTTACATCAAAAATGATGTATTGAATGGTGGAGGACCAAACAAACAACTGCAGATTTATTAGAGTTGTTACATTTATGGCATGGACTAGTTATACCAGTTATAATATGATCAAATAAAATGTCCATGTATTAAAATTTATACCAAAATATATTTGACAAGTAAATATCATGCATCAATTGGAGAATCAAACAAACAACTGCACATTTACTAAAGTTGTTAAATCTACAGCATGGACTAGTTATACCAGTTATAATATGATCACAGATATTGTTTTGTCACCTAATGGTTTTATTTTTCTTTATTCAGAGCTTGGATGAATTCTTCTAACTTGTCTTGAATCTGTCTGACTGTTTCTGAAAGTAAAAATAATTGATACAGTTTAAAAACTACTGTAGGAAAATTGTACAAAATATTTACATTACTTGTATAACCAGTTTGATTAAAGCCAGCCCCCATTATCCACTTGCATTATATTAATTAAATAATAAATAATAAGGGAGGTTTGCAAAGTGGGTAAATGGGATGAACATTTTAACTATCAAACAAAAAAGCACAAGCTTTTGGATAGATTCAGCCATTTACCTTGCAATAGGTCAAATACCAAAGTCAATCTTGGTGAGTAAATTCAACAAGAGGATGTCGGAGAGACAGCATACTGGATTTTCCTGCAGAGGTCAAACCCTAAACAGTTGAGCAAGTATAGACACAACATTTAAGCTTAAAACAGCTTTGAATTTGAATTGTGATTGAATATTTGATACAGAATGGTTTTGTGACACAAAATAAATGTGGTTAAAGAATTAAAAAATTTGGAATTAGACATTTACCTATTATGGTCCAATATCCAAAATATAAGTACATTGTTAATTATATTAAACCCAACCATACAAACATCCACAACTTACTTAATTCTTCAGCAAGTGTAACTCTTCTTCCAGTTAATAATGTCTTTAATGTGTTTTTATTTTCACTATATTCTTCTAATACTTCTTTTATTATTCGCTCCAATCTTCTGGCTGTAAAAACACAATGTATAGATGTAAAGACTATAAATTACAAAAATCTAAAATAGATTGATGTAAATAATAGATTGATTAAACAACAACATGTGTCCACAGGACACTTTGTACTGATAACACCATATCATATATTTTTAAAGAACTACGAAATCTTGTTCAAAACCATTATACTGTAGATCCGTTTATTGTCGTGGGTACCAATTTTTGTGGATTCAGGAAAACCAGCATTTTTCGGGGATATTTGATTTTGTGGTTTTGCCAAAGTCTACATATAACCTCATAGAAAATTTGTAATTCCTAGAACATTTAATTTCATGGTTCACATGTACACACAAAATCCATGAAGATTGGTATCCAATGAATAATAATGAATCCACAGTAGTAGATAGGGCATAAAAACAACTGTGTTAGGGCATAAAAACACCTGTGTTAGGGCATATGCAGCTATTTCTGTAAATGGATAGTCGGGTTGAATGCAGACTTAACTACTGAAAGATACTTGTAAATCTGCACTTTGAACATGATTTCTATTACAAGATTATATAATGCTAATTCTGAAGAAAATGATTTTTTAAGATTTAGAAAATAACTGCAAGTTGTTAATTACCGTGTCATAGTTTGGTTTACCAGTGATTAAACATCAATAGGATTAAAATACGGGGATATTGCCCGTAGGTTAATATTGATTATGACAGGAACATTTATTTTCACACCTTATACTTATATCACTGTTTATTATATCGTGATTAGGGAAATGAGCTTTCAATCATAAAGTTTTGAATGCCTTATAGAATTCAGACAAGAATTTATAAATTGTAAAACAAACAAATAATTAGTTGTCTCTGTCCATTATTGTAATCGAAGTTATCAATGAACACTTTAACCTAGAATGACCAAGCGAGCTTTTTCAATGAATTCCTTCTTTTTTGTTTTGTTTTATTATTGATCAAACCAAGGAGGTTATATGATCTCCTAAATCAAAAAGAAATCCACGAATTACGTATCTATTTGTTTTTGTTGTAATCAGCAATCCACGAATTTACGTATACCACGAATTGTCTTTTTTTCTCTATCCACGAAAATTGATACCCACGAAAATAAATGAATCCACAGTAATTGTCTTTAATGAAGTATCATCAAATTAGCTAATGTACTATCATCAATAGAATAATTGTCAATGTTCATTGATTCAAATAACAAGTGTCTTAAATTATAGTGAGCTTAGCAGTATAGTAAGAAATGTTTCTCATCTTCTACAGATCCTTGTATGTGTACCTACCTTCATTATTTACAACCTGTTGTCTCAGAGCATTGCTGGTCACTTGTAACATCCTATGTAATCTCCAAAATAATACAACATCACTACAATCCAACTGTAATGAAAAAACAACATGTAGAAATACAGTAATGTGTACTCTAAGCATAGACAAAACCAGTGGGCCTGCCCGCTTCCCCCCCCCCCCCCCTTTTGTGGGAAAAATTTGGTTGATTATATAGTGAATCACTGAAGCATGACTGGAACTGGCATTTACTATTGTGATTGTTGAACAATGAACAAACATCATGAAATTAACCATTTCAGTAAATGATGAATACTTTAAAGCTATTGAAATTCAAACATTTTAGCTTTTATTTTTGGAAATTTCTTCCATACGCCGTGTTGTGCAATATAAAAATCAAATTCTATTATTTTATTCAAAAATCAAATAGCCAAGAAAACTCCTCTGACTGTATAGAACTCATACCACATCTTTTTATTTTTTTATATTAGATAAAACTATGGTTGATTTCTTAAAGATCTGAATCTTGGTTGATTATCTCCCCTTTACATTTAAGTCTATATATATATATACAATATTAGAAATGTGATTATCTCCCCGTTACATTAAATAAAACTGTGAATGGAAATGTGTCAAAGAGACAACAACCCGAACCATAGAACAGACAACAGCCAAAGGCCACCAATAGGTCTTTAATGCAGCGAGAAATTCCCGCACCCAGAGGCGTCCTTCAGCTGGCCATATATACTAGTTCAATGATAATGAACACCATACCAAACTCCAAATTATACACAAGAAACTAAAATTAAAAATAATACAAGACTAACAAAGGCCAGATGCTCCTGACTTGGGACAGGCGCAAAAGTGTGGCGGGGTTAAACAAGTCTATATACAAAATTAGAAATGTGACTTTATGTCAACAAAATGAACTTGCTATCTTATAACTTAGATTAATCATTGCAATGCATCATGGGAAATAATATTTGCACAATGAATACAAGGAGATGTTATTGAGGCAGCAAATGTAAAACACTATAGAACCAAACTAGCCATCATTATTTCTCCACTTACTATAGGAACATTGCACATTTTTGCACAATAAATTGTAAAGTGTGTTGTTATGAAATAACTGATGTTGATAGTAAACATAGTTCTGTTTCATTTCTATCCTTGAAACAGTGTGTTTCCAATGGTCAAGAGGAATTCGTCATTGAAAAAAAAAAAAAAAAATTTAATTAACTTTTTGCTATTGTTTAACTTCTTTGTCAAGATATCTGTAATACAAGAAATTCATCCCCACAATCCATATTGTATTACTAATTATGTATTACTCACTCCAGAATCTGAGAATCCTTCTTTGTAATAATAAAAGCCTTTTTTACATTCTTGAGCCTGTGACAATGACTTCTTTACAAAATGCTGTCGGTAAACATGGTGCCATGTTTCTTTAATCTATAAATATATATTTACTTCTATAATCTATAGAAAGTATAGGCAGTACTATTGGTACACATTCTGTTTATTCATTTTAATCCAGTTAAAAGATCTTGAAACGTAAGGATATAGAGTACAGTAATTTATCTTTGATTTACTGAGTTATGTCAATTAACATTAAGAAAATATGTTCTCTAACGGCATATGAAATGAGTGATTATACTGTTATGGAAAAAAGTTTGGCATATTAAAGTACGGGTAGACAAAATTTCAAAAGCAGTAGATTTCTGAATATTTTATTAAGATAAAGGATTTATCTTTACAAGAAATTCATTTTATCATAAAACTTAGAAATTCAAGTATTTTTAATTTTAACATATGAAGTATCATATGACTTAAAAATTCACAATGAAATAGTTATTCAAAGAAATTTATTTAAAACAGAAATTACATTTTATAATAAACTTTTATATTTCTTAATATACTTGATTAGACCATGCAAAGTATAGATTATCATCTTGGCATTATTCAAAAGTGCAAATTTCAATAAAAAAATAAAAACAAATAAAGCCTCCTGCTTTACCTATCTTACATGAAGTAGAGACTTGTGACTGACTGGTGTTAATTGATATTCAATGATAATTGATATTCGATGATAATTGATATTCGATGATAATTGATATTCGATGATAATTGATATTCGATGATAATTGATATTCGATGATAATTGATATTCTATGAATACAAATGTTCATAGGTAAATCTATACAGTTTGACTCTTCACAAGAATATAATGAAAACTTGCATGAAACAATAAAGCTATAGTACAATTCAAATCTAAGTGAACTTACAAATTCCTGGTCAACTTCTACACCTTGTGAGTGCAAATTTTTTTTGACTGTTGTGAGTTCATCTGCTGCAAGTTGTGACTTGTGACTCTACAATAAAGGCACATATGTTTATAAATACATGTAATAGAAAAAATACAAAAGCTTATACATCACTAGACATTTCGTGTCAGAATTTTTTTTCTTCTCATTTTGATAAAACTGACAGTTTATTTATCAGGGGTTCCAGGCTTCTAGGAAAAAGACATAATTGTCAAATAAAATGGATAAGCTTTGTTGAGCATGTGCTCTTTTTCTCCTTAAAATCACATGTTCTAAACTAAGAATCAACTTTAATCATGTGTGTCAGCGTAATGTGGAATCCAGTGTATTTGTTTTTTACCTTCCTCCTTGCTTTAGTTGCATGGAAGCAACTCTCTTTAGGTCATAATTCATTGTTTGTCTAAAATTCTCTGCATGCTGCTTGTGTCATAATAAATCATTAGTGGTTTTCTAAATATAACTTTCATGTTTTGTAATAAAGATTTCTTGGAGTTTAGTTTTTGTTGTTCTATGAATGTCTGCCTATATCAACTTACAGGTTCTCTACTAAGAATTTTATCCAGTTCAGACTTAGCTTGATCTCTCTGTTTATGTTGTTCTGTTTTATACTGCCAACTTAACCATTGTTCACTTGTGCTTGGTCCTGTCAGCTCTTTTAGTTTACTTTCAGCTGAAAAATATCATAAAACAAAATAATACTTTTGTTTGAAAACTTCATCAAAAACCAGACAGAGACGTACTCTAAATTGTTTTAAGAAATATGTTTTATATCATTGTATATTATACAGAAGGGTTTTGAAGGTATAACCAGATGCTCCGCAGGGCGCAGCGCTATACGACCGCAGAAGTTGAACCCTGAACGGTTGGGGCAAGTATGGACACAACATTCAAGCTGGATTCAGCTCTAAATTTTGATTGTGATTAAATAGTTGACACAGTATAGGTTTCGGACACAGAATGAATGTGGTCTAATGAACTTAAAATATTTTTTTTGCCTTTGAGCAATTCACTATGCTATTGAATATTAATCCTCTCAAAAAAATGTTTGAAGAAATTTTCTTTTTTCATTTGTGAAATCTGAAATGAGAAAAATTTAACCCCCCCCCATGTTTTTTTTCACATCCCCCTTTCCCTTTTTCCAAAACTGATCTCAATTCAAATTTCTAATGGAGTTTGCAGCAATAACTACTCATTTAAATACATCATAAAATATTAAAATGTAACAAAAGGTGCTTGTTATCACTGAATGGTAAAGATTGTTTTAATTTATCAGTTGGTAGTAAAAGTGAATATACATTGTATATTGTATAAAACAATGATTTAAGTTGATTCAACTACTATTCTGGACATAGAAAGATAACTCCAATCAATTGAAAATTTCTTGCTATTGCACAATATTGTGCAATTAGATATTTCTTGCTATTGCGCAATACTGTACAATTGAAAATATTTGCTATTGCACAATACTGTGCAATTGAAGATTTCTTGCTATTGCGCAATACTGTGCAATTGAAAATTTCTTTCTATTGCACAATACTGTGCAATTGAAGATTTCTTGCTATTGCTGAATACTGTGCAATTGAAAATTTCTTGCTATTGCACAATACTTAATATAATAATTTTGGATCCTGATTTGAACCAACTTGAAAACTGGGCCCATAATCAAAAATCTAAGTACATGTTTAGATTCAGCATATCAAAAAAGCCCAAGAATTCAATTTTTGTTAAAATCAAGCTTAGTTTCATTTTGCACCCTTTGGACTTTAATGTAGACCAATTTGAAAACGGGACTAAAAATTAAGAATCTACATACACAGTTAGATTTGGCATATCAAAGAACCCCAATTATTCAATTTTTGATGAAATCAAACAAAGTTTAATTTTGGACCCCGATTTGGACCAACTTGAAAACTGGGCCAATAATCAAGAATCTAAGTACATTTTTAGATTCAGCATATCAAAGAACCTAACTGATTCATTTTTTGTCAAAATCAAACTAAGTTTAATTTTGGACCCTTTGGACCTTAATGTAGACCAATTTGAAAACGGGACCAAAAGTTAAGAATCTACATACACAGTCATGACAGTTAGATTCGGCATATCAAAGAATCCCAATTATTCAATTTTGATGAAATCAAACAAAGTTTAATTTTGGACCCTTTGGGCCCCTTCTGTTGGGACCAAAACTCCCAAAATCAATACCAACCTTCCTTTTATGGTCATAAACCTTGTGTTTAAATTTCATAGATTTCTATTTAATTAAACTAAAGTTATTGTGCGAAAACCAAGAATAATGCTTATTTGGGCTCTTTTTTGGCCCCTAATTCCTAAACTGTTGAAACCAGAACTCCCAAAATCAATCCCAACCGTTCTTTTGTGGTCATAAACCTTGTGTCAAAATTTCATAGATTTCTATTAACTTAAACTAAAGTTATAGTGCGAAAACCAAGAAAATGCTTATTTGGGCCCTTTTTGGCCCCTAATTCCTAAAATGTTGAGACAAAAAATCCCAAAATCAATCCCAACCTTCCTTTTATGGTCATAAACCTTGTGTTAAAATTTCATAGATTTCTATTCACTTTTACTAAAGTTAGAGTGCGAAAAACTAAAAGTATTCGGACGAGGACGACGATGACGCCAACGTGATACCAATATACGACCAAATTTTTTTTAATTTTTGCGGTTGTATGAAAAGGGTCTGAAGCAAACAAATGAGTTATTAGAGTTAATTAAATCTTCAGAAATTTACCTTTACATATAAAAATCCATTTTTGTAATAGTAAACCTACTTTTAATCTTGTGATTGATCATTCTATATTGGTTTTCAAAATAAATGTTTAGGGATGAAGACTGTAGATTTTTTGTACCAGTGGTGTTTAGTTTTCTGTTGCCGCTTAGCAATATATTATCAATGCCATATTTTAATACAATTTTGCTACTGAAAAGCTGTGACATCACAGGTAGCAGACAGGGGAGTTAAGCAGACTAAAATTATTTAATCCTTACTCTGTTGTAACTTTTCTCTGAGAGTTTCCTCCATAAATTTGACAGCCATATCCCAATGTTGTTTGTCTGGTATTGTTTTATCGTCTAGTGTATTTTTCTGCATAACTCTCTGAAATGAATTTCAAATGTAGTTTCAATTATCAGTAGGAATTATAAAAATTTCAAAGAATATTTATTTTTCAAATGATTAATGATCTTATATCTTTTTTATCCCGGTAAGGATACATGTTCAGAGACATGGTTGTTTTAGTATTGACTCTTCTAATTTTGTACTAATGATTATAGCTACCAAGTTATCAAGCTAGCTTAAAAAGTGTTTTCCCTCTGTGTTTAGAAGTACTGCCATCTAAAGTGGTGGATCCAGAAACTTTCAGAAGTGTGACACTGACTGTCATAAGAGGGGGCCAGATTATTCATGCTTCAGTGATTCCCTAAATAATCAACCAAATTTTTCCAACACAAGGGGGGCTTGAGCACCCTCCACCCTTAAATTTTTTCCAACAAACTTACCAAACTATCTTCAGCTTTGCTCTCCCATTGATGTTTTGCTTTACTGGTAGCTACAACTGCCACCTTCAACTGGTCAAATATTTCATCATGATCTTTACGCTTCTTGTCTTCTTCAACGATTCTCTGGAACTCGTCATGAAGTGTATCCCATCCAACCTTAAAACAAAAAAACATATACACATATAATCAACAGTACCATTTACTCTGATTTACTAATTACATCTGTTTAATGGAGACAAAAATCAAAGTGATGGAAATCACTCATGGAAAGATTGGAAGAGTAGTTTGAATAATGTCATATTATGGTATTGTGGGGACAAAAGAACATTAATAAAGCACTGTTGCTGAAAATTGCATTAACAGCAGCTCTTTAGAAGGAAAAGTGCTTTTCCAGTATGAAGATAAAATGAGCTCAAATTAAATAATATGGGTCTCTTAATTTGCACAATTTTATTTAAACTGCAGTTTATATCTTATCCAAATAATGTTGCCTGTTTAGAACATGTTTTAAAAAAAAACCAAAAAAATTGCAACAAAAAATCTTCAAGTATATATATGTTACCAACTATCCTTGGAGACATAAGATCTAGACCAACAGCTTTAAAGCATGAACAAATAAAATCTAAAAATTTTGTTTTGGGGCATTTTGTAAGTTGAAACATAGGTTATATGAAATTGAAGATTAAAAGTTGTAGAGTGCTTTTTGATCAATTTATAAAGTATTTTTCAGCACAGGGAATTGAAAATAAACTTTTTCAACCTAAACAAATTAAAAAACTTATTTTATTGAAATGTGGATTTTTACTTGATTGAAAAAATATATATTCACTTCTTATAAAAATTCAAATGACTAAAATAGACATAATTATTTATAGGGAGTAAACTAATAAAAAATAGTTTGTTATAATTAAAAGTGTCAAAATTTTAAAACTGTTTCAAGCCAATTCCTGATAAAAAAAATAAGTGAACTAACCTAAATTGTTGATTAATTACAGATGATTATTGGAAATTTATCAAGTAAATTATAGGCCTGACTTAAATACCTTTTATATATTCATATTTATATATATTTTTTTAAAGATCTTGTTAATCCTTAATTAATCATTTATCTTTCAGACATAATTTACAGAATCACTTTAAGTAATGTAGATCAAAAGTAATAGGCAATAAATAAAGCATCCTTATATATGAAACATCTAATATAAACAGTTGTGTATTCAATTATGAGGTCAAATATTTGTTTATTCAGATGATTGAGGTGTATATTGAGGGATCTGTATAATTATGTAAGACAGAGATTGATAAGTAATGTGGTCAATTTAATTGACAGTTAAGGAGGTGGGGCATCATAATTAAAGGTCCACCTTGTCCCTGGTTGTTTGGTGATAATGACAGTTGTCAATCATACTAGTATTGTATCAATACTCAATAACCTAATCGAAATGTTTTAAGAAAAAGCCTGCAAATCAACACACCTAAATGACATACATTTTTGAACTGCTCCAAAAATATACCCCTTTTCTCACAGTTTATATGTATATTATGTGCACATACATGAGAACTATAGGGAACTATATTTCAGTGTGAATACATTTAGTAATAGAAGCTAACCTGTTGTGTTGTTAGGGAGGCTGGTGCCTAAGGAAAGATTTAGAACAAGTTCCCCAATCTTTCCAAAAACAATAGCTAATTCACATATTGATCTATATTTCGAATTTATGTTCTATCCTTAAATGTTGAACATGCAAAATCTGACAAAATGTAAATTGATATATTTGAAAATTTATTTTGAAATGGTTAGCAGGCTTACTTTGAAGAATGCTAATGTTAATTATGTAAAATAAAATATATATAATAGATAAAATGAAGTATTTACCTCAACACATTTCTTGGGAAGTACATTAGATGCCCATTTTGCTAGTTTTACATCAATATTGGTATTTAATTCTCTGAAATAGGTAAAAAAAATTATACTGTGTTGTTAACATACTATGGACTATATTTATAAATAATCTTAAAAAAAAAAGAGTGCACACACAGGAACGTATCGCCTGCTTTACTTATCATGTTTGAATTTATGTTGGAAGAGTCTATTACATAAACTTAAAATTATAAATGACCAATGTGAACAAGGTAAAGGTAAGATCTAGATGACCCAGCCAGACAGACATGTACACCATGCAACCAGTCTATGCACCAAATATACCAGACCTATTTCTTACAGTTTTTTAAATACAGACATCATAAAAAGAAAACAAAATGAGACAAGGTAAACCTTGTATGATAGACATGTAGACTTTGCAAGTATCAATACACAAAAAATAGTTTCACATTACTCATAATAATTTTCATGGATTGAGCAAAAATTGTATTTTCTTTGATATTTGATTTCATCGTTTAGGCAAAGTTTGTGTACAAGTCTAAAGATAATGTGTACATCTCCAAACATGTCAATTGGTGGTTTACATATCTACAAATCTGGAAAAAAAATAACCCAGTCCATTTTTAAAATACAACTACAGGTTTGGAAGGAATGCAATCTCATAGAAAACGGTTTAAAAGAACAAGGCTGTTGATTTCTTTTTCACAGATTAAGCATTGGTCATCAGGAGTAACCTATTTATAAGGAACAACTCAAGATTGATCTATTAAAACAGTGTTATAACTTATTGAAAAACACCATCAAATACATAATCATAAAACTGGATGTTTGGCAACCAACAGTTTATTCATCAATATCATAAGTGCATAATCTAATATGTGGGCTATTTCTTTCTCTATTATATATATATATATATATCTTGCCAAGAATGTATACAATTCAAATGCTATCATCATCTTTTATGTAGTTGCCATTTAAGTTTCTTTTTTAAAAAGCCTTAAAATCCAGTATTACCCTAAGTTTTGTGCCTGTGCAGCAGGAAGATAAATATTCTCAAATATGTATGGTGCATTCTTATCCCAAATCTTCTTAGAAAATGCATCCTCCCTGCAAAAACAAAAGAACATTAATATATACATTTATACCAGAAATAACTTTTGTTAACTTTTGTTAAATAATTCAATAAACAATGTCACATGTACTTATGATATTATACATGTCTACATTTCTAATATATAAAATATAAAGTTTTTAATATTGCTTCTAATAATGCTGATTAAGTGGTTGTTGAAGCATTTTTAATAAATATGGACAACCACAATACAAGTAAAGTTGCATGTTAAATGGACCATTTGTCTAAAATACAATTCATTCTCAGTCGATGAGGTTATTTCTTAGTTTGAACAAACATAAGGCTCCTATAATAAATATTATCTTTTTGCTTCACAGCTTAATAATATCTCATTGTACCTTCAAATGAAAGAATTACACATGAAAACATAACTTACCATTCTTTAGCTGTAACTTGACTTAAGTTGATTATTTCATCTAGAATCTCCCCTTTAGCTTTTTCAAATAGCTCCATCTGTAATGAAAGAACATTAAGTGATGACCAAGAAAGATGTTACAGTACAAACATATATAAATACATCTAGTCTCACTTGTGAAATAGTTACTACAAATCATTGGCATTTGTTGTACATTTAATTGATTGGTTGATTGGTGTTTAATTTCACTTTTGGCAATATTGTACTTTTTCATGGCAATAGTTTGTTATTGGCAGAGGAAGCCAAAGTGCCAGGAGAGTGCCACACTCCTTGGTTAGGGTAAGTAACAATCCTAGTCAATTTAGATTAGAGTCGAAGGCACAACTTCAGTGTTTACAGGCTAGAAACACAGTTTTCCAACTTCTTAGACTGCACAGCCCCAAACGTGTGCTTAAAGACATACATATAACATGTATAATTCAAAGGATTTGATATGTCGGATGAAAATTTTCACCCCATAGGTTTTAGACAATTTATTTATAGATTCCACATTTAGTACATTTTCACAAGTACATTTACAGAATCATTTGAATAGCTTATTAAGAGCAGCTGATGACAATTACATATGATTTAAAAGTTTTTTTCATTTTGTGTGGTTGTGTAATATTTGCCTTGATTTAGGTTTCGTTCTAACTTAGTAAATTTCAGTATTTCCTTAACAAGCAATAATACTAACCCTATCTAATTCTCGTAACCTAGGGAATGTATTCTTCCATTCTGTTTCTAAATTAAATCTTTGAGCTGCAATTTAAAGTTAACTCATATAATCTTTATAAATGGCATTAGTAAGCAATCAGTAGTTTACCATTGATGTTTAAGTTCCTGTTCAGTGAATGGTCATTTTTTTAAAGTTTCAAAGTTGACTACACATATAACTTCACTTAATAATGTTAATAATGTTTCACTACTTGGTACAAATTTTCAAGTAACAAACAAAAGATTCTTTGTGACTTTTGTCTTTATGTCTCTTTTTCTTTTAGATAGTAATTTTTTGTTCTAAGTACCAATATTGTGAGACCAGTGGTCTGTTGTTCAACTTGTCGTTAAACTAATCATATGATTAATTTAAGACTCCTTAGCAATAAAGTTGACAAGTTGAACAACAGACCCAAGGTCTTTCTAACAGCACTTTTTAGTTTTATATTATGTTGTGTTGTTTCTCCACTGTCCCAATTTAGGAGGAGAGTTGATCTAATTCTGTCATCAGTTCCTAGCCAGAATCAGTTGTTGTTATTGGTTGAGGTCTGTCCTACATAAATTTCTTTAATTGTTTTAGTATAAATTATAAGATATACTCATTTGGAATTGTTTGTCATCTTGAAAGTTAAAACAACCTACACTGATACAGGTCATATTCTTACACCAAATTCAAGATATATCAAGACAAAAAAAGTTAAAAAAGTTTATTTCTATCATGGTTGGAATGTCTTAGTAATATATATCCTACATCTATCTTATTTATTCTAATATAGAAATTAAAATCTGCAAACAAATAGTAATGAATGAATGATGCAATTTTATTCTGAAAATCAGAATTTTGTGATAGTTTTTCAACTCAATCATGTTATTTCATGATCAAGATAAAATTGCAGAAATATACCCTTCCTATAATGTTTTATGTAAGGAAATTTTTATAGCAACATTTATGACTGACCTTTAAAAGCATCAGCTTGCTGTTCGACAGTCTCCTTGACCATTTTCCAGAATAACTCTGACACAGACATACTAAGGTTTTGTGTATTTGTTGTACTTGGTTTAAGCACACCATCTCTGTAAAAAAAACCAAGTGTGTTGATTATCATTGTTCTCATGTCAAATTGGCTATTAAAGTAACCTTTCAAAAAGCAAAACCTATCTTTTCATGTCCAGTAGTTACACCTATGCATGGCGTTCTTTACCACAAGGTCACCTGTCTTTTAATGTCAGTATTCTCTAGTCCTAGGGATGACCTTAAAATTACAGGGTCGACTCCAGTTAAGTTCCTTCATGACTTAAATTTATTCCATTTTAAAAAAGCTTTTGTTCCATTTGCAATTTATGTTATTCAAAGCCACTTTGTTTTCTGTGTAAACAAGTTCTGGATAAAGGTGTACATTTAATGTGACAATATCCAATAAATGTAAATAAAATGATTATGTCATTTAATTTTTGTTTACAATTTATCAATCTGGATGTGCATGCTAAAATGTCTTTGCAGGTAGATGTATATGTTCTGAGTCCTACTTAATAACCCTTTATCTTACTACAGCGAACTATAGAGTTGTCTTCTAAAAACAAATAATGTGAAATTCAAATTTGTACTTACTTGAATAATTTAGATTTTTGGAAGAATTGTTTCTCATATTCCTTGATAGTCTGTATACTGTCATTACTGTTGCCTGTAAAAAACAGAACCAAACATTAACATAAATAAACCATTGGACAAAAAGTCTTGCCTGTCTGCAGAAGTTCAGAAGAAGACATTCTGATGGACAGAAATTCTGCTATTTAATTTAAAGTGGCTTAACCATGACATAGAGTACAGCACATCAAAATGATTCTTAAACAGAGATATACTGATAGTAAAACAACTTTATAGAAAATATCACTGTAAAATTATAGTAGTTCCTATCAACTAAATTAAACAGAAAACCTAACATTGGGAAATGGTTATTTATAGTAAGTCACATAAGGGGGCAGGGCCTTAAAAAAAAGTCTTCAAACTGATATGTACTGATAGTAAAAAGTAAAATCACAAAAATACTGAACTCCAAGGAAAATTCAAAAAGGAAAGTCCCCAATCAAATGACAAAATCAAAAGTTCAAACACATCAAACGAATGGATAACAAATGTCATATTCCTCACTTGGTACAAGTAAAAAAACTTTATAGAAACTATCATTAATCTATCACTAGCGGTTTCTATCAAACAGACTTAAGCAGAAAATAATTCTTGATCCCAACAATGTCACTAGAAAAGCAAAACCTTTTGTGACAGACAAGACAAAAATTAAATATTTGGCAGATCTTACTAAATGTCTTATTTCTACTATTAGGAATTTCAATAAATTTAAAGTTTGATGCTGTATATTAAATTTGTTTTTTGTTTCTTGCTATGTACATTTGTTTTACATTATTCATGTTGACATCTTTAGTAGCTTGCAAAGTGGTATGGGGTTGCTCTTTGTTGAATTGCTTATTGGCAATCATACCACATATTTATATTTGTATATTAATGGCACTTTTGGACACACCATAGCTTTAAAATAAATTCAATATATAGAGAATATCCTATGGTGTTATCAATATCACATCTGTATCAACCTGAGACGCCAATGTAATCACTAGAGCTCTGTTTTGGTTGAGCGTTTTTACAATGTGTGATAATGAAAAAGTTATACCATATACTTTTTATTATATGCATTTACCTCAAGTACAACTAATTTAAATATTTTTCAAGAGACATGAAGAAATGTATATAAGATAAAGCCTTTTGTAACCATTATTGATATTGATTATGTGACATCATACAGATTAGGGGTTGGATAAAACCTTGACAACCATGACTGATATCGATATCATCACAGATTGCTGATACAGCAGGATCTTCATTGATTGTATTGCACATACAATTTACTTGTAATTACAAATACATATATAATAAAGTTGAATGAACTTACCTTTTCCAGTAACTACTGCAAAATAAGCCAATGCATTCATAGGGAACAATTGTCCTGCCAGTATTTGTTTAATCTGCAAAAAAGTCAAACATGGTACTAATTATCAACTTTTAAATACAAAATACTAACATTACAGGTACTGTAGATTCATTATCATTCAAATGCACATTTCAATGTGTTTGGAGAATGTAGGATTGTGAAAAACACATTATAAAGTATTCAAGAAAATGCAATTGTAAATCTAAATTAACTGATTCACAGTATATATTTTTGCCTCCTAAAATAATCATACTCAATGGTTCAAAATAGTTTTGGAACAAATCATGTACAACTGATGGAAAGTACCTTTATATAAATACAAAGGATAAAAAAAAAATCTGTTTGATATTTGAACAAAGACGGTCCTTATGAAAATCTTGTGTCTTACCCGCTCTGGCTTTACTAAGTTATTTTCCACCATATCAGCCTTGGTTAGAACAAATATTGTACGTTTGCCTTGTGGATCTGTCTCTCTAACAATGTCTGTAACATTACTTCTCTCTGCATCTAAAGACCCATCTGTAAATGTAAGAAAACCCTGCATTATCAGTTACTTTGATTAATCACCCAAAGCATTAAAATTTATGGGCAGCATTGGCAAGGCAAATACCTTAAGTTACAACATGGTCAGTTAATTGTTGAGTTTGAGCTTGATTTTGGTATCTTTTGCCTCTCTTTTTAAGGAGATCTAATAATAACTTTAAGGGCATTCGATACAGTTTCTTTGCACGACTTTAAGCGTTTGAATTCCCGCAAAACGTCACTTTTTGCCGGACGTAATGCATGTAATTTTACGTAATAAGAAACGTAATGTGGAATTTCGATGCTCCAATTTCTGTTTCTCCCGCATGCTAACTTCTACGCCATTAATATTAGTGCATTTGATTCTAACATGATAACAGTCTAATAACATCATAAGAAATAAAACAAATTACTGTTTCTTTGAGATCTTCAATAACATAATGTAAAGTGAGCAATCTCAAGACGACTGACCCTTTTGGTGTTACTAATATCATGCATGTCAATTATCATTTTTACTATCATTCATCATCCATGACATTTTATTGCAACACAGGAAACCAATGATATTTTAAAACTAATACCGAAAATGTAGGTACACACCACTAATATAAAAGAATAAAGTTCTTATTTCCTAAACGTTGCACTTACTTTATCTAACAAAAGGCAATAGCCAACAATATGTTTATACCCATATTTTTTTTTACAGGAAGTATTATGGTACACAAATGTCCGTCGTAAACATGGAACAGTATATTATCCAAATTTCATTAAACTGAACATGGTTGTTTTTTCAGTCATGATGGTCAAACGATCTGTTTAATTTTTGGTGAACTTTTTGAGGTACAGGACTTTGTAACTAAAACAGATTTTTTTTTCACAGTTCGCGCTGTAACTCAAAAACGATTTATGACTATTGCTTAAAAATTTACCGACACACTTCTTAGTTATATTAATCTGAAGATCTGTATATACTTTTTGAGGATGATTAAAAATTTGATTTTAGAGTTATTGAGTTTATGACAAAAAGTGGGAGTTTTTACATGTCGCGCCGTATCTCAGAAACTATTTATAATTATTGCATAAAACTTCACATACTTTTTAGTTAAATTTTTCTTAAGATCTGCATACTTTTTCGTGATGACTCTTTAATTCATTTTTGAGTTCTTGAATTTTTATTGAGCTTCAATTTGGGGATCATATGTGTTGTGATATACAAACTTACTATTGAGCAAGAATAATGAATGAGTCAAGATATACTTAGCATGACTTCCTGTACAACCCCCGTGTTATTTTAAAAACATGTATAATGTTTTTTTCATAACACGACGGGCGTATCATGCGCTCGTAGTGCAGCTGTTTATTTTGTTCTTTATATTTTTGTAAATATATTAGAGAAATGATGGAATGACAGCAAATACAATGCAATTAATTATTTCCAATATAATCAATGTTTCCAAATGGCATAACTCTTTTAAAGCATATGTGATATGCACTGATTTTCGAACGTATCCATGCGATATCAGTTTTATAAAAAGTTGGCAAGAATTGTTCACTTGAAAAATGTAATCAACCCGAAGGACCGGAAGGACAGACAGAGGAATTGACGTGCGATATTTTATGTACGTGCTATGGTGAAAAAAATAAGTTATTTACCAATAAAATTACGCTATGAGAGAAGGATTTTAATCGCAACTAATCCAATCGTTTTTGCCAAATCAAAAATTTCAAAGTTATAGTTTCATTGTTTGGACAAGAGCATTCTTTAAAAATGTAATCAACCCGAAGGACCGGAAGGACAGACAGAGGAATTGACGTGCGATATTTTATGTACGTGCTATGGTGAAAAAAATAAGTTATTTACCAATAAAATTACGCTATGAGAGAAGGATTTTAATCGCAACTAATCCAATCGTTTTTGCCAAATCAAAAATTTCAAAGTTATAGTTTCATTGTTTGGACAAGAGCATTCTTTAATAAATTGAAGATTCTCCTTTATAAGAGTTTGCTTTTGTTTTCTGACCACATAAAACAGAAGATGTTGTATAATTGCCAATGAGACAACTTTCAACAAGAGACAAACATGACACAGAAATTAACAACTATAGGGCACCGAACGGTCTTCAACAAAAGCTACAAAAGGTCACGAAATGACAATGTAAAACAATTCAAACGAAAAAAGTAGCAGCCTAATTGTATGTGCTGCAATTTATGTACAAAAAAAGAAGTTCCGTTTGCAGGATAATGCTGAGTTCACATGTAATTCGAATTTGATTCACATTAACTAATTTGAATTAGTTTAATTCCCATTCTAAATGTTTGCCGTCCTAACGTAAATTCTAATTCGAATTGCAATGCGCGTTAAATTTGATTTACTGTCCAAACGACGTGAACTTTTAATTCGTATCAACAAAAACGGATTTCTCAGTGATTAAAACGTGAATAAAAGGATTTTAAGAAATATTTGTAATGAAACAGCAGCCCACCAAACAAAACAAAACAAATCTAGAGGTCAACATACGGTATGAAATAATATACGAGTGTGTACCTGTATGTCAAGTTCTAAATTGCCGGATCTTTAATTTTAAAAGCCGTAAAAATTATCAACAGTCCGTTATAACTTTTCTTGAGATGTTTCCCACTTGGACCACAAACAGAAAGAGGTATTTGTTATTCACATGATTTTGTTTCCGGAAACAATATAACCAATTTATAGATAGTACTTTACAAGCAATATTTATAAATCTGAAAAATGTCGCTGGTAATTTGCAGAGATAACGTCGAAATTGTCTGCCAGCGACGTCGTGCACTTTAGCGCTAACGTTGAGGTTACAAAGGGGGGACGCAATTTTTAGGATAAATCATGGAATCAAGCATAGTGACCTATATTTTTTATTTGAGATTTGGAGAAAGCATGACAAAATGCAGTTTATGCAGAAAAATGATAAAAATGACATTTTCAGAAACAGATTTTTTTTATTTTAAAAAAATACCACTTTGAGCATCTGGTCTGCAATGTCAAGCAAGGCTTGAATAGTTGTATAGTTATTCGTGTAGTGATTTATTTTTTTTCCTTTTTGTCACTTATCACAGCTTCAGATTGAACCCAATCTTAATAATTTACGACGAAAAATATCTGCTCCAAAAAATTTATAACATTACCTAATTGTTTTACAAAATTGCACAAATCCCCAATTTTCAGCCTCAATTTTCTCGAAAACAAGCACGGCGACCTATGTTTTATTTTGTGTTTTATTTTATAACTCGCCAAGGCCTACAACATATTACAAAATTATAAAAAAAACATTTTATCGAGAAACTGTATTGGATGCCCTTACTCATTGAAATTATTTTTTTTTTTTTAAATTCAGTTGGCAAATTTGGAGTATTAATATAATGGCAAACAAGAATTTGTCCCCAGTACACGGATGCCCCATCCACAAAATCATTTTCTATGTTCAGTGGAACGTGAAAATGGGATAAAAACTCTAATTTGGCATTAAAATTAGAAAGAACATATCATAGGGGAACATGTGTACTATGTTTCAAGTTGATTGGACTTCAACTTCATCAAAAACTATATTGACCAAAAACTTTAACCTGAAGCAGGACGAACGGGCGAACAGACGGACGAACGAACAAATGGACGCACAAACCAGAAAACATAATGCCCATAAAAGGGACATAAAAATGGGACATAAAATGATGTCAAGGACAAGAAAAATCACAAAAACGCAGATATGCTAGTAAATGCATGATCATCAAATACCAGTTGAAACATTTTGTAACTGTTCTAGATTTTTTTTTTCCTTCTGAGGAATGTATATGGTTTAATAACTGGAGATTTTTCAAAATATGAAGCAATATTTTCAGTGATTTTGATTAACACATGACAATCGCAGAGATTCTACAAAATCACTAAAACTGCCATTTATTTTTAAGAAAGCTCCAAATATTTCATGGATTTAAAAAAAAAAAACTAACTTTAAAGATACACATAGTATGAACAAAAATAGTGTTATTAAATATATTTTATGACCATACCTTGTATACAAAGAATAATGGCATTAGGATTTTCCATATATGTCCTGACCATATCTTTTATATCTTCTCGTGTGTCCTTTGCCATTACAGACGTCTCAGTCTGAAGTAAAACAACCATACAAAAAAAGAATAATTTAATATATGCAAATGATTTTTTAACACAAACAAGAGGTATAAAGAGGCATCAACAATATTATATATAATATTTATATCATTATCATGGCAGCAAGTTTTTATTGGTATGAGGAATCTTTAACCTTCTGCCAGACAGCATCAAACCCTTGTCTGGAGTATTCATGTTCTTAATCATGTTGCTTCACTTTCCGACTCTCAAAATCTTTTAATCTATCTTATACTGTCTTAATTTTATATATTGGACTTAACATAGCCAACGAACGTAACAAGTTTAACAAATAAATTTACTTTATCTTTTGAACAACCAATCATACAAATAGCATTCCAGAATACAATTGATCTTTTGTTTCAAATACACTGATGTTTTATTATTGTATGTTGGAAACCAATTTTGCGGAATGAGCGGGTACAGTTAAAACACAAAATTAAAAGTTCACGAAAATGAAACACAAATTTTCTTAAGATGTGTACATATAGTCTTTGGAAAAACCACAAAAAATTAATTATCCAAGAATATTCAAGTTTTCCTTCATCCATGAAAACTGGTAACCACAAAAAATAAATGAATCCACATAATTAAAATAGCTTACTACGGTAAACCACATTAATGTCTACTTACAGAGATAATTCCAGGTAAATCTACAAGTACCATTCTCTGTATACCTGGACCTTTCACTGTCATTGATATACACTGAAAAATAATTATATGGTCATTTTAAAAACATTAAGGGGATTCTCATTCAATGGTTCTGGGGATTTGCAAACATTGTATTTTATGTTTTGTCCCCTTTAGTGAAAGCTTTTAGTAAGAAAAAAATCCAAATTATTTTTCACTTGTGCTCATAAAAAATCCAGGTGGGATATTAACTTCAAAAAATTTCTAGACCTTAATAAAACAAATACTCTAATGTGATATACATTGTGGCTTTGATGTTTATTTAATGTTGAAATAACTTACAAACCCTAAAAATGTTTTGTGATAAAAAAAATATCAATAAATCATTTATCAGCATCGTAACACAACACAATTTCAAGTGTAAATGATTTAGTTGCATATTTTTCTATAGGAATAAAAGGACAGCAATAACTGTCTATGCTTTATCTAAATTACCATATATTCCCCTCATTTTTACACTTAAAACATGAATACGACACAATATTTTTGATTTAAAAAAGACCATATGCTCCGAATTTCACTGTGTGCCACCTAAGTAAACATTCAAGTTTGTATTATCCTTTAAATGTAGGATTGAACTCTTAAGCTTATTGTTTGAGGAATTTCCAATGGCAGTAAAGATTAAGAACAGCAGTACAAAGTCTGTTTATCAAGGTACATGTATATCACAAAATATTTTCAATCTAGTCCCTCACCTGACGATGTATTTATTACATCTTTTTTAATAGTAATACGAAAATAATCAAATAAACAACTACAGTATCCTGTATAAAGAGGAATGATCACTAACTGAAGGACCAAACATAAGTAGAAAATTTAACCTACCTCCTTGCTGACAGTCTGTCCTTCCAGAACACTTTTTTTCATTCTCATTTCTACTTCACTGCGTAAATCTGCTAACTGTCAAAGAAAAAATAAACTATTCAATGATTGCTTAGAACATTTTTTACATGTCTTGTCATGCTTGGCATATATATAGCCAACTTGAAATTCAAGGTATAGGCAAACAGAGAGTAAGATTGTATAGATCCCACATATAAAGTTCTAATTACTGTCAAGAAGCTGACCAAATAAGAAGTCATTCTGTTGTGTAGGTCCTGAGAAGTGTGAATAAAATTAGCCTATTAAAAAATTCAAAGTAAACAGGAAGTAGGTGTTGAAAAAGTTTACACATTTAAATTTATCACTGTCATCACTACAGAATAAGAATTCATTCTGTTCAGTAATTCCTGAGAAAAGTAACAATATCATTTTTTTATTCATCACATTGAAATATTCAAAGTATTAGCAAACAGGAGCTAGTTTTTTGACAGATCTGAAAAGTGTTCAAACATTTTTACAAGTCAAGTAGTGATCAAACTAATAACTTCGAAGTTGACAGACTTGTGAGAACTGTAGATAGACCACTCATCATTAGAATAAACATTCAACTATTTTCTTGCATGCAAATTTCAGGCAAAGGTTTCAAGAATAGCAGTGTAATGAGCAATAGCAAAATTAAAACAACCAGTGGATAAATTAAAGTTACTGTAAACCAACTTATTTTGTGCAAGCTTTATAACACATTAAATTCTTATTGTCCAATATTGAAGCAATTTCTTACCATTACATGTATCTTTTCATAACAGGATTTTCATTTTCTTTAATAATTTTCACCAACCATGCCATAATTTTAACTAATTATTTCATATAATTGTTCAGACTATCTTTCTAAAATAATCACCACCAATCTGCCCTCAAATCAACCACCCCCACCCGTCAATCAATTCTGGAACATCCCTTATTTCAGTCTACTTACATCTGATTCTTTAGTAAGATCAAATTCTCTGCTCATGTCTTTAAATCCTGCTATATGGTATGGTCCTTCACTTAATGTAACTTTAACTGGAGAGCGTGTCATCATTTCGCCTGATCCTCTGTGAAAAATGAAGACATTTAAAAGGTCTAAATCATTGTACACAATATCTAGTCCCCCCTTATTTTAAGGAATTTGAAGTACATTTGTTAAGCATAGGAAACTTTCCATTTAGTTTCAATGTTGACATTAAGTAATAAAAATCAGTATTTTTTATTTTTTTAAGAAAAAAATACTGACATTGCATTTGCATTTTGATAAGAAAAACCTAGCTTTCTCCATATGAAACCAGTTGATGGAACTTTCTGTCTACCTACTATAGTTTAATAGATATTAGCTTTAGGTAAAAAGCAGAAATTGGTTGAGGTAACATGTATTTTGAAGCTACACTGGTTATTCCCTTTCATAAAAGACCCCAAAAATGTGACAAGAAATTTTTTTGTACAATGAGTGAGGTATAATTTATAATACTGGCTAACAGGAAGAGACTGCATGGCAGATGTGAAATTCAATACTCATTACAACTCAGAATAATAAAGCTGCATACACAAAATAAAATGATTTCATTCAGGACAAGAAAAGATTGGTGAAAATTTTCATTGTTAAATCAAAGCTGTAAAATTTCAAACAATGGTCAAGCAGGACGTGGCTGGACTGAAGATGTAAATTTTGCTTATTTGCTTCAACATAATTGAACTTGATCTGTGTATGTTGGTAATAAGTATTGTGTGTATGTTTCATAACATTTGGTTGAGGCAAAGTAAAGCTCTTGTATGGAAATGGCAAATTCATCAATTTCTCCATTTCTAAAGAGTCAAAACTTTAAAGGGTGAAAGTGATGCCACCCAATTTTGAACTGGGTTTAAACTATGACGACAGATACAGGAGGATAACAAGTGAAGAGTTAAAAGATCATTTGGCCATTTGGACCAGATGAGCTTAAAATAAAAAGCTCTTGTAAATTAATAACACTGATGTGATTATAATAGATACAAACACTTTTTATTTACCTGGGAAATATCCTAGCACCAGCTATCATTTCTAAAGTACTTGTTTTCCCAGAACTCTGATCTCCTACAACTACAACCTGTAATAGAATTTTACATTACATACATTATTCAAATAATAACAATACTGGATAAAAAAACACTTTATAGTTGTTAATGTCTGTGTCATTTTGGTCTCTTGTGGACAGTTGTCTCATTTGCAATCATACAACATTTTCTTTTTGATATTTATGTCAGTATTAAACAATAATTATGTGATAAGAAAATAGGAAAGGTTCACTTTTGGCAAAATATGCCTTAAATTTCAATTTTTACATAAAATATAAAAAAAAGACATTAATTTCGTTCTTAAATTGATCTTTTTCAAAAACATCCAGGTAAAACAAATCTGTACATGAGAAAACATTCTTGGCTCAAGTCAGCATATTTTCCAGATTTTGTGTCAAATAGAGGATATGTTTGTTAAAAAATGAATATCACTTCTATTTCTATGTGAAATTACTCCTTTAATTACCAAGACAGTATACTATATATATATAGCTACCTCATAATGTCTCACTGAATTTGATATATGTATTGACAGTGGACCATACATGATTGTCAATAAAAACAGTTAATACAGTCATTCAGTCATTCAATTTAAAAATGAAGAGGTTTCTTTTCTTTATGACACAAGAAAAGCACTTGTAGTGATAAATAAATTCATACAATTATTCAAAACACTTTTACTTGTTTGTGCTTTTTATTCTGAATTTGGACTTGAAGTTAAATTAATTCATGTGATCGATTAATATTGCCAGAGAAAACTTGTTTGAGTTATGTCCCCTTTACAATCAACACATGAAAAGGACATCATTCTGCACATTATTGATACCTACCCTCGGTAAGTAATCCTGTGTGTTGTATGTGGAATCATATCCTGATAATTCATCTAATACATCCGAGTACATATCTATTAAGGATTTCTGCAAAAATAAAGAAAATCCCAAAATCAATCAATTTTGACTAAAAAGGGATTTCTGAAAAACAAAGATATGAAGTTGAATTAATTTATGAACACCAAATATCTGAAATTTCCACATTACAAAGTATGAGCAGTATTTTTTTCCAAGACTAGGATTTGAGACTATGAAATAGTTTTGTTTTATTTTTTGAAGTTTCAGTTAAAAAATGTCTTATAAGTCAAGGGAGACAACAAAACTTAATATCGGGCATATTCATATCAAAAACAGAGAACACTGCTGAAGTCTATCCCAAAAATATCAGAAGATTTATCTAATTTACAGACTAAGACACTAAGTAGTGATTAAAAGCATGATTAGTAGCTATAATTTTACCCTCAATCTAAAATAGATGTTAAATATAATTCAAATGAAAAATCTTTTTTTTGCTTATTACTTCTCAAATATTAAACAAATATTTTTTTTTTTAAATATATGAATGTTTGAAAAAGACTAATATAGAGATAATATAACAAAAGTGTCTACCTACACCGAAATATAATATAGATCCGCTGTAAATATATAGCTCAAAACTTTTGCGATTGTAGTTTTTACTTGTGGTTATGAAGTCTAAAGTGTTATAAAAATCAGGATTATTATTTCATAACTCAAAAAACAAAATTTTGTAGTATATTTAATCCTATTTTGTGTAAGATATTCAAAAGACAAAGAGCAGTTTAATGCATAACTGGTTCCCTTCTTTTTACAAGATCAGGAAGGAAAAGTGCAAACTAGCCAACTTATGCATAGGTAGCAGGTCTGTGTTTACAGGCGATATCTTTTTGCGCCAAAAAGTAACTCATTTGCGCCACAACTTAATTGCGCCAATACCTCTTTTGCGCACCTAATTTTCAAAACTATAGGTATCATTTGCGCCAATAAAATAATCATCTAATAGCGCCAAGTTTATTTATATATAACAACTAAATGATTGACTAGGTACCAACAGCAAAAAATTCCTCTGACATTGTACACTGAAATTTAAAATTAGCCTTGCATCCTAATAAAATTATACCGCTTTCTGGATCGTTACACAATACAAAGTCATCACCTTTGTTTGTAACAACACCAATATCATCCAGTAGTCTGTGAAATTCTGCTCGATTTTTAGATTAAGCCGGACGCAGTTTTCTTCTCTCTCTATACATAGACTGACACACATATTTTAAATCTTTCTTTTCTAAATTTTCTTCTTCAATTTTGAAGATCTCTGAATTTATTATTTTTGAAGGTCGCTCTGACAACACATTGGTTGCTTTTCTTTTACACGCAGTTCTCAAAATTTGACGTTCTAATTTCTGGACACTGATAATGAAAACATTATATTTTATACTCGTGATAGTTGACTTGTATTTGCATTTTAATTTTAAGAATTTTTTTTTTATAGTCTCTCAAAACTCTTTATAGAGTGGCTCTTGTTGTTAACTTGTGTTTTAAAAAGCTGTATATTTTATATGTAACAAGTGGCGAGACTTTAATAAAGTATTTGTCTTGTCTTGTCTTGATATAGGTAAAACATGTACAGGTATGATATAGGTAACAAATATTAACAGGTAAATGTGGCGCAATTTCATTTCATTTATTGGCGCAATTAATACCATCAAAATAAAAGAGAGTGGCGCAATTAATATCTTTTCAAAACTGCAATTGGCGCAAATTGATTCTGCCCGTGTTTACATTCAGAAGAGAGATGCTTTATTTTTACACTCATATATGAAGTCTGATGTATCATACAGTATAATAGGAAAATTGACAAAACTTCTTAACTTACAAATTTAAATGGAATCTGGAAAAAAATGTTGTTTTATCAACTTAAGTACTAAAACACATGGAAGTGTTGGTGTCAGGGAACATCCTTAAATTATAATCAATTATTCAGAATAATCAAAGGATGTTCTGATTTGATAACTAGAAAGCAGATCAAACCTTTTCTCTTTACTTATATTTCAATGAATGTTTGTGTATGTCTGTTTCTGTTCCCAAGAATTTTTCAATTTAAGTTGATGTTTAAAGGTTCAATTTTCCTTTTAAAGCATAATTTCTGCTTATTTACCTCTCATTTGTTTAAAATATTATGCCCTTTGCTTTCTCCTTCAACCTCAACATCTGCAAATCGTAAACATGTTTTCACCTTTCAGTAAATAGAAACATAAGACTTTCTTTTGATGATGTTTCTTGTTTATCAATTCAATATAAAAATCTGTTATTTTTTCTTAAAACTTACCCTCCAATTGACTTTCTTTCCTGTTTTTTCTTCCCTCATTAACAATTGTTTCCTTAGGTCTTTATTCTCAGATTCTAGTCTTTCAACCTCTTTTTGATATCTCATCTACATGAAAATAACCATTAAGACATAATGTTGCTGTAACCATATTATTTGTACAGTAAATAAAGTAAATTAACAGACTGTATTTTCCTCATAACAAATAAGTATGAAGTGTACATTTTTTGGGGCATATATATTTTTCAGAAAGAACTAAATATATAAACTAGAAATATTCATCCTGTTTTGAGGTATTTGAATACATAACTCTTTAAAAAAATTCTCAATTTCATCTATCATATCATAAGCACATTTAAAGAAATATTAAAAAGCCTTATTCTAAACATACTAAAGTGAAGTTAATAACACAAACTTTTCTCATTGGCAATCATATCAAGTCTCCTTATTTCTATAATAATAATAATTAATCTGAAAATCATTTTGACCATTTTGAAAAAGTTCTAGGACATAACTCTAGTATAAAAATTGCTGAAACTGTAAAATTCAACCTTAATCTGCATTACATAGTAAAGTTTACTGTGAGCCACAACTAAATGCTCCTCCTATTTATTTAAATATTTTTTTGATTGCATGACAAATGTGTCAATGTAGGTATACTGAATAAAAAACAACCATCACCATCATTTACTGTGGTGTTATTATTATTTGTAGGGTATCCTTTCCTTGGATTTCAAGAGTATAAGTGAACCAGGAATTTAAATATTCAACACAGTACAAATTGTTTACAGGTTTGTAAGCAAAATATGACAAAACTACAAAATCCAATATACACAAAAATTCTATTGTTCCTCTGTCAACAAAAATGGGTACATACAAAAAATAAATTTATCTACGATAGATAGATTGCACAAATAAAGTCATATATATAGTAGGTTATACCTGTATATTCATCATCTCTTCTTGTATTTCTTCAATTTTTTCTTTTTCTGGATTCTGTAAGAAAAATAAAAGTATGGTAAAAGATATGGTCTTCTGAAACATCAATTACAACAAATTCATTTGAAATTTGTGGTTTCATTATTTTTAGTTGGATACCATTTTTTGAAAGTTGGGAACAATGAATTCCAATTTCAAACAAATTACAATTTTTTTTATAGATAATTAGGCAGACTTTGGCATAACCCAACTCAATTATACTTGAAAATGCAAGTTTTACTCAATCAATGAAAATAAGAACAAACAAAAATAAATGAATTCCAAGTAGATGTCTCATTAGCAATCATACTACACTTCCTTATTTTCATAGTAAAAAACATCATCATACGAAAAATATGTTCATGGAACAACATAGCTTGCTTGCATAAACACATCTCCATGTTTAGTGAAATATAATATCCTTACTTATGTGGGTGCTGCATAAAAATTGATATATGACTAATGTCTCCAACTGATTGAAAGCAAGATGTTTGCCAAAAACCAGACTCACTAGTATGTGGTCTCTTTAATTTGAAATATTCCCCTTTTCCATTCTCAATTTTATGAGAGTTTTTTTTGTATACTTTGAGTTTGCTAGTGCCATATATGTCTTTGTTGAATCTATTCATACTTTGTCTTGACTTGTGCCATGAAAGAATTTGCCAAATAAATGGTGTGGTCATTTGCACATATAGCTAAAGACATTATTCTTGAATAATCTGCATTTCAATTTATTGATGTTTTGATCCCTCAGCATGGGTTTTATTGTGGGAGAGGAAATTTCTGGTGACCAAATTTTTATGAAAATCCTTGTCAATAACTGTACCAATGGAAAGGAAAAGGTGAAAATATTCGAAATTGAAAATGTAAAACTGGTTTGCCTGTGTCAAGTGGCTCTACCTTAACTGTGTGCTGTTGGTAGTTTAGTATGTATGTTACCGTTTAGTCTACTACTTCAATGTACTTGTATGACAAGTTCTAAAGGGCCAAAATGTCATAAATAGATTCATATATTTTCTTATAACTTTAAAACAGTTTAAAAATCAGTCGAATATTTATCCCTAGGTCTTGAATACTGTGACTATATGAGTTGCAGGCAAGACAAAATCAGAAATTCTTAATTACCTTTTTAGCACTTTCATCATCAGATGATCTTCCAAATCCTATGATGGGTACAGAACGCCTTAAATCTAAATCTGAAAACAAAGATAATGTTTTAAAAGGTATGCTCACTTAAAAAAAACTTTGTATACAGTGTCATTACAGATGCCAATTTACAAACCATGGGCCCTTATAAAATGTATAAGAGTTTTATATATCCATAGAATTCCAACATCAGGGCAAAAATGATTCAAAACAAGCGTGAATATGTTTTTGCATCAAGTAATGGCAATATGATTAAAGAACCATTATTGATAAAAAAAAAATAAAGAGATATTAAAGTACTACACTGTAATTACATTTTAGAATTGAAACAGCATGCATGTGTTAAATAAGCAACCTCTTGTCATGAAATAAAATGCACAGGTCGAATACTTCTGCTATAATTTCTGTACGCCTATGCAATAACATATTTTTTTTACTGATAAATGTCACATTTTTGCTATTTTTGTATTATTGCAAAAAATTGCAACAAGATAGATTTTGAAAAAACAAAAAGTTTTGTTTTAAATTTTTAAAGCATTATTTTGTATGCAGCATTTCATTTAATTGTAATAATAAATCAAGATTTTTTACCATTGTTCACTAATCCCAATAATAAATGAATTCAAAAGTGTCTGATTTTACAGTACATCTTAACATTTTTTTATGCTTAAAATATCATTAGAAGCTTATTTTTCTGTTATATTTTATTTGCATAAGAGTACAATGTCAATGAACATGCAGTATATAAACATGCAAAGAGTCAAGATATCACTTGTGTGCAGAATTAACTTCAGGGAAACTTTTCTACTCTTAAATGTCCAAACTTGATTTTTGCATTTAAACAAGATTAAAAAAAAAGAATTTTGAGGCAGAGGAAAAATATCACAATACTAAAATGATAGGTTTGATAAAAATAAAATAAACTTTATTCACAAGTTTTTACAGTATCATTAAACAACAAATTGCAAAACATATTTCAACTTTTCTAGCAATACTAATAGAATAAGAATAAGACTATAAGTTGAAAATGAGTATTACGAACAAATATAACAAGCATTAAAGTTGTAAAGGACTGGAAATAATATTTATAAACAAACTTTTAAACATAAAAAAAACCATCATGAAATCCGTTAAAGAATACACTTTTTTCCGCCTGTAACAAATCGATATTGAAAGTACTTCAATACAGTTGGTACCATTTATAACTTTATTGTCATGATTGTGAATCAAAACAGGAATTCACATTTTCTAATGATGGGATACATGTATATGCAAAGTCTAAACACATGCTAAAGCAATGAATTCAAAAACCTATGAAGTAATGGCCTTACAAAAATTTAATCTTGAAAATTAAGGTAGAACACTTTTTAGATTGCGTCTGAACAGTAAGAACCTATTGAGAAACCATTGAAAGATTCAGATGAAGAAATTTAAATTTTCCTTCGTATTATTGTTGTTAAAAAAATAAAGACTTGTACTCATGCTTTTTACAATTCATCCTTTGTTCAAGAAAGAGGCTCTTTGTTCAAGGAAGAGGCTGTTGAAAATTTTAGCAAACAATATAAAAAAATCCATAATTCATTTTCTATAATCCAAACAATTTCGAAAAGTCTGTCGTGTTTCCACTTCAAATCAATGAGGTTTGACAAATTTGTAACATACTAAACCTGACCTACACATTTTTGAATCCATGCTTGACCCAGATTCCACATAAAACATTTTGATTTCAATTTCTTTCAAGATTTTAAAAAATCTCTTGAAAAGATCATGTAAAAAGATTTGATCAGTAAGAAGATAATATGTGTATACCCTTAATGTTTTTACAATAAATTGGACTGTTTATTCTACACACCTGTGAGATCTTGAGATGGATGAAGCAAAGCACCACTTGAACCTGACAAAATACAACAGTCACTATTAAGAATGAGTATACAGGGAACCATCTTTACCAGTCTATGCAAACCATCAATTATCAGAACATTTTCAGGGTTTCAGATTGCTAGATGAATATGATTGGTGACAAATTTGCTCCAGCACAAGTAACTAAAGTAAAGAAGGAAAGACTTTTCTCATAACAAAACTGATGTAGTGGTAATACAAATTACCATATGATCAGTCAATTTTGTAGAACTAATATCCTAAATTTAAATATAATATATATACCAGTATACAGGTTATACTATGTCTATATACATGTACATGATAGATATTGGGTAAATGTTTTTCAAACAAACCAAGTAAGCCAACCAGAGTTTTACTCTACACACATTAGGAAATTATCTCTAATATATGTTGAATTTCAAATGAATCAGGAAAATCCAAAAGGGACATTTCATTTCACATCAAATGTTTATGGATGATTTATCAGGATAAATTTGTAGTAAAATTTAAATACTTTAATTATTTATTAAGAATAAAGCAATTTCTAATATTGCATTTGAGTTGTTCGTTTTTTTCTTACTTTAGTTATTATGAACTGAAGGAAACCAAAGAAAAAGTATCAAATTCTACGGGAAAAAGTCATAACATCAACCTGGATGAAAACATGTTAGTATTTATGACCTTCTCCATGATGCTTTGATGAACAAATTTGTCCATGAATGAATCTTGTTAGTCAGTGGTTGTGCGTTTTTGTGATAATAAACATATATATGAAAACATATTTTAACCAATGTAAAATACTCTCGTAAGTAAAAGTAAACAAAATAAGAAATAGACAAATATGTTTTACATTATACATTGTAAGTGTATACTGCTCATTATGCATTTAATATCTAAATAATTTTATCACAATAACGGCAAAAAAAGAACAACTAATAACCTATTCAAAACAAACTGAAAAATTAAGTACATTGTACAACACTTATATATTACCAAATTCTTCAAAAGGTTCTGTTTGTTCAGGAAACAGATCTTCAGATTAGCAAATAACAATTTCGACAATAAACATGATAAATTCATATTTAATAAAATTTATAATTTTGAGAACTTCACTTGTCAAAATGCTTGTCTAAAATCTTAATAGAATTAACTCTGATGGTTTCTTAAATGTACAGTTCATTTTGGTTGAGTATATCATGGATGAAATAATATAAATCATTAAATTAAAAATTGGCTTTAGTTTGATTTTTGTTAAAGCTGTCCATAATAACTGATACCTAGTGATAAATAACACTTTTTGGCGTTAAGTGAGATACTTGCCATAAAAGGAAATTTTAGATCTCAATATGAATATTTTCATTCCTTATTGTATTTTCTATCTTTCTGAGGAGTCCAATAAACAACTTTGATTCCTCCTATTTCATGCAGTTGTCTTAATAAATTTGACATTTAAACGATTATGTTTTTGAATTAAAAAAAAAAAATCCAAACAAGGACCATCCCCTATTTGAATCCCAATAAATCCCTACTATTGCAATACAACTCTTACTGTATGTAATATACTCAAACTATTGAAGGCCATCTCTGGCTAATTTAAAGATATGCCCCAAAAAGTAAATATGTAATGGTATGAAACACTCATGGATGGATAATTGTCTTTCCCCTATTTTGCAGAAAAAAATCAAATTACAGTGATCTTAATTTTTCCATAAGCATATTGTGAAGTTGATAACAAATAATAACAAACCTTTAGCTATAACTTACTTGTGACTGCTAGTGAACTTTTACTGAGTAAATCCTTATAACCTTTTAGATCTGGTAGGTGACTTGTAAACCATCCCTGAAAAATAAAAAAGCTGGCACATTAAATACATGTGTTTATAGAAAAATAAACTAAAATATTAAAGGATCAAGTATTGCAAATACAATGTCAACTCTGTCACATGATAAAGATTTTCCAATTCATGATCTCTGTTGTAAATTATGTATATAAGTATCGCAGTGTTTTGACATTTTTTAAAAGAGTTTGGTTTTTTAGACAAATCTTTTTTAGCTTTTGTTTATTTATTCTACAGATGAATTGAAGACGCCATGCTTTTTTTGGTGAAACATGTCGACCAGAATAAACTCTTACCATGCGGTAATTGAAGGGTGTTCACTGTTTTTGTCTTCATTATTGTTTCATCTTACTATCTAGTGAAAGAAAACTGTGAATACCTTTTGGTAACCACCCACTATTACCACTTTAGGTGTTGGTTCACCTTGTTCATCATCTTCGCTAGCCAAGGGTTACGATCCATTCCCGTTCTCTTCACCCTTTGCGGATTGAGATAAAATTTCGGAGACACAAGATAAGGATTTTTATTGGTTGCAGTCGAATCTCGCTGCATCCAATCAAAAAGCGCCTATAACATGATCACGTGTAATTATAGAAAGTGTTTGTAAACAATTGCCACGTGTTTATTGTGCAACAAGTCTTTGCATTCTATAAACTTACGACTATATTTAGTGACAACTTGAATGTTTTTAATCAATAAGAAGTTCCTGTGTATGTTTCATGCACAGATGCATGAATGTTGACGTATATTTTCGTTTCTGGCTTTATCAAGTGTGTAGGTTCTAGACGCTACCGTTTTTTTTACCTCCAAATTGAAGAGTTCAAGTGCTACCATTGGTCAAGAATAATGTATTCGGAATGGGCTTGACTTTAATCTTCCGATAGATGGCGCAACATTGTTTTCACAAATGTTGGCTCAATCTGCCAAGGGTGAAGAGAACGGGAATGGATCGTAACCCTTGGCTAGCGAAAATGCTTGTTCATATTCAATCATACAGAAAAGTAAGAGCTTGACAGTTGGGAAGAATTGTTTACCATGTTTACACTGAACTGAACTAGATTCTTTTTATATATCATTCGAAACATTAGACCCTCAGTATGCTCAGTTTTAAACACTTGTAAACCAAATATCAGTTTAATATAAACAAAAGAGTACAGGAGCTAAAAAAAGTATGAAATTAAGAATTTTCAGCGTAAAAGTTAAAACCCCAAAAAACATTTCACATCTCAAGTCATGTATAGCACCTTATGGAAACATTCATTGTTTGGAGAAATTTACATGGGTAGACTAGACCACTGAAAAAAACGCATGGAAAACATGGTAAGTTTTGACTTCAATTATTGTGGAGTTTAAATGTTAGTAACCTTTTCTGGAAGATGAATACTCCTTAATGTTCGTAGGACATTATTTTTTACATGATCCAATGTTTCTGACTCTGGCAGATAATCTTTCATCCATTCTATATCTGGAATATACTGCTTCAACTCTTCATATTTCTAAAAAAAAAAAAAAAAATTACAAATCTAAATTCAATTGATGCAATGATAAGAGACAAATTAAAAACAAATTAATCAATTTTAAAACAACATTACAAAACATGTTGAAAATTAAAAAATATTTGTTTACACATACATGACATATCTTTTGAACTGTGTTTTCATAAAGTTTTTTTTTCTTAGTATCTATATAAAATAAAAACAGCATTTCAAAAGAAGACAGAACATGGAATAGACATGATAAGGGAAGAAAACAATTAAATTATCATTTGAGACATTACTATTTTTATAAATAAATATAAAATTTTGTCTTCAATAATTTGCATTTTTTGTGTTTACAGTACATAAATACTGTTGACATGTGTTACAGTTCATTTGCAGTTTTAGCTTTCATATATAGGTTTTCTACACTGGCAAAAATTCCACACATGTGTTTCACATGTGTGTCACATGCAAGTGAAAGAGACATTTCATGCCACGCATTTTAGGTACATGCGTGACACATGTGTGGCATTTTTGCCCTTGTATGAATAATTTACTGTATACATATATATACCTGGTTCAATACTACTCCTCCACCAGCTACTGTACCAAGTACAAAGTATCTGATCTTCAGAACTCTACCTACAGTCCTAGCTAATATTCCAATTTGTCTATGATTTAACACAATAACAGGTGCTCCAGTTATATTTAATGTTTTTAATGGTCTAGGTATCACATTATGAACAAAACGAATTTGTGGTAAGAATGTTTTAGAAACTTGACTACCACCACCATATCTGAATTGTTGTAGATTGTCATTCTTATACGCTTTACTCCTAATGTGTGTTGGATTGTAAGGAAATGTCGAGTTTAAACGACTGAAAACTGCAACAGACTTTGACTGTTTGAGTGCAATTCTTCTTGTAGCTATCTTTACACACTCATCACACAAAGGACTGAAAAACAAAAATAAAACACTTTTTAAACATAACATTATTACACTCTAAAGTACTGTCAATATTTTATTTACAATTTAAAGCACTGTCACACGCGAAATATAGTTGTATGTAATGTCATGAAAGCTCTTCATAGGGCCCTTTAATTGGAAATAAAATATTCTTATTCTTATAGCATTCAGGGGCGGATTCAGGATTTTGGAAAGGGGGACATAGTTTCTAAAGATCGGCGAGTGGAACGAGGCGAAAAATTACGGGGACCTTTTTGGGGCTAAAAACATAAAATAAGTGTAATATGCACTTTTAAACGGTTCCTGGCGTATGGCATGTATATTTTGTAGTTGCTGTTAAGTGTAAGGGTTGGACATTTTCGATGCTGTATTCTCTCTTTTAATTGCATGTCTATCATAAAATGATAGTATGGATCCAAAGCTATGAACTGATTAATTTGATGTGAGACTTGTTAATAAAAAATGGGCATTAAAAATTCTCACCGTTTTGTTGTAAGTTAAGTTATCATAACCTCACAGATTTCTTGTTGTTAACAAAATATACGCCGGGATATTCAATGAAATTTCCAATACGGCTGGCACCAGGTAAAAAGACAAACAAGCAATTTCTTATCCAAATGATTGGTTGATATGTTTCAACCAACAAATTTAAGGGAAGTGAGGGGTTTCAAATCAACCAAAGGCTACGAATGAGTCTGAAATGACAACGAGTTTATGAATGACGGTCGAAAAATGGAGACATAAAGGCAACACCCACCAGGCAGCTTGAAGTCTGGTCTTGAAAAAAGTATTTAGTAAATAAGTTTGGCGAAACAGAAATTCCGGTCAGATATGCAAACCCCTGCCACAAAAAAAAAATATGCCCGTTTTTATTCATCATGTTCATTTAATGCTTAATAATTCTGTTAATTGGAAATTTTTGTTTCTAATAGCAAAAACAGTGGACAATTAGATTATTGTTTTCAATCCAGATACAGCCAGAATTTTTGTTTAAGGCAAACATCAGAGTTATTTTTTTTCTCTCAAATTTCTCAGACTGTCTCCTCAAATCAAATGGTTTGTACCTTAGACTTTAAATATATCTAGAGCGTATACTGACTGGGGATCATTATTCAGCTATGTTATTTTAAAATAGACTGGGCGTTCAGGGTTAAACATGTTTTCGTAGGTAAATAATATTGCTGTGGAACTTTTTTTCATGAGAGTGTAATAGTCTATAGAGTGTTTGGTGGAATAGTGAAATAGAAGTTTAAGTTAATAAGTTCTTGCTCAATTATGTATGGCTTTGAAGGTGTCAAGATTGTCATCCTCAGCCTAAGCAATGTCTTACTGTACTTTGAATTTCAAAATGACTACGCAACGTTTTTTTCGACGAACTGGTCAACTCCACCATAGAGAATCACATGACTTTAACAATCAGTAAATTCTAGCATAAAATATCTTTATACATGTAAGTAAAGAATTGTTGCATAAAAATTAAATACAGTACACGTGAAATGGCAAAGTTCACGAAGTCTAGTTTAATTATTTAATTAATCATTTTACAAAAACAAAAAAAAAGCCAGAGCAAAAGTGGGGGGGGGGTATATGCCCTCTACGCCCCCCCCCCCCCCCCCTCTGGATCCGCCACTGGTATTTATAGAAAGTAACAAAATTAAATAAATAGATATAAGAAGATGTGGTATGAGTGCCAATGGGACAACTCTCTATCCAAGTCACAATTTATAAATTTTTAAGTAAACCATTATAGGCTTTGAGAAACTATCTATAGCTCATGTGTAGCTAGGTAATAATAATAATGATCAGGTGAAACATCTTCTAAAATATACACATTAACACACAACGAGGAAAGAAATAGAAAGTTGATATTTTTATGTTTTTATCGGATGGAGAATTATATAAAAGTGCTACCATCAGGGGTTAATATACATCAATACATGTAGAGTCAACCAAACAAATATTTTTATTAGGATTATATTTCACGAAGTATTACAGCATTTACTTTGGTTCCATTTAAAGCTACTTTTTTTCATTTTATGTGGTGAAGTTTAACATGAATATTATTATATTCATACAACCATGACAACGGGTGTTGTGCACTTTAAGTGTTCTTTTGTTATTATCTGATGGGACATGTTTTCTAAAAGTGAGGAGGAGTATTTAGACTTTATAGGTTTTCAGAATGAATAATATCTTATGTATTAGTTGGTAATTTTCTAATGGCATGTGTTTTTTAATATCCTTTTTGAAAATTAGAGCATGCTACTTATGAAAAAACTCTAATACATTTTTTTATATTTGGTTGTTTTATTTGTGGAGTTACTACATGTACTAACAGTGTGTGAATAACTTGGAACTTTAATAGTAATTTCATTTCGCTGGTAAGTCTGCTTAATTCATTTCAATAATGTAACATCAACAGACTAACCAGTTAGCTTTGCTTATAAATCACACTATCTAAGAGGGTATGTTGCAGGTTTTGTTTCAATGGGATTGATCTCTTTTTCTATCAGTGAAGCTAGTACAATGTATTAGCATTCTTAACATAAATACTACATGTATTAGTGGTGAAGTTTTTGTGTAGGAATTCACAAGTATTCATCTTCTTTTCTTCAGTCAGGAAAATATATTGGTTTTAGTGGTGCAATACTAAACCAATTCTTTTTACTGATATTTCAAAGTGGGAAATGAGATGAAAGATACTAAGAAATATGATGGCTGCTAGATATCACCAAATTTCCCCTAGTTGCCAATTTTTGTATTTCGATGTTGCAATTGGCTGACAATCTTTTTTTTATTTAATAACAAGGACTTAGTGAACAAACAAAATTACTCAATATCAAACAGTGTACATGTATGTCTCTGATAGTTCTGAATATTAAGTAATAATGACAAAAATAATTAAAGATAATGTGAAAGTATTAAATAAATTTTGGTGATTGTGTATTTTCCCATATTCAGTAGAACAATGAAGAAAATTAGATCTCAAATGATTACCTTATTTTTAACGCATGATGCTCATCAAAAATAAAATGTAAATTTCTTTATTACAATAAAAAAAAAAATACACAACGTAAAGGGCATTTCTATCTCCTGATATTACACATACATGTCTGTTTGTTGTTTCTTATTTGCATGTATTAATTTGAATAATTTTCAATAATGAATGATAATTGAAGGATCACTAGAAACTGAAAGAAGAATGATAATCATGATTAGGTCTTTCCATCTTTCTGTGAAAAGACCTATTGATTTTGTTATGATTATTAATTTTGTTCTTGCGGGGTATTGTTATTTCACAAAATTTCGCTGTGATAGTTCATATATATATATATGATATCGAACAGTTTATACGCTTTTAAAACTGACTCTATTGACCGGAAGAGTTTCTCCCCAAATACTGTTTTTCTTGTGTCCACTACTCCTTTGCAACTGTTAAAGATTACAGCAAATTTATTTAACCAAATTGCTCGTAACTTCTTCAGGATTAGGGTGGCTATTTGAACCCAAGCTATCCAAAGACTCCATCTGAGAGTTATTCCCCCTTTTGCATTTGATATAAGAGATATGCATTTCTATCTGGTAAACCATAAGTGATGTAGGCCTAGGGTCTTTTGATTTCAATTCCTTGGTCCAAAAAAAATGAAAAGTAGGTCACGGTCAAAGGTCAAGGTCATATTCTAAATTTTGATTTTTGGTTATTTTCATTTATTTTCAAAAAATAGTAAGAGATATCGACAAATAATTTTTTACTAAATTGTTAGTTGCGACATGTCGTAACAAGTAAAGTTTGATTGCAAGGGCACTTTGACCGTAGAGGGGAGATTTCTCCAGATTTCTCCCTTTTTATATTCAAAATTACATGTATGGTGGTTTAACTTACTTACCAAGTTTAGTTTAAACATATTTATCTATAGTGGATTGGGAAACAAGTTTTGCAACTTATATTACACTTTGAGGATGCGAGTGCTGCCTTGTAGCGGCATTAGCCTGCTCTTTTTCGAAATCTACAAGGGTGTCTTTACCGTGCAAGAGATATGGCTCTCTCTTAACATGGGTCAGCCATTTATCGTCCCCTTCCGACAGACTATCATCGTTTCCTCAAGATCATACTCACAAATGGTGTCAAGGGAGAGCCGAAAATTAAGTCCTTGAAATTTTCATCCCAGACGGGAATCGACTAGGAACCTTTGTGATAGTAGTCCGATGCACTTACCACTACACCAAGATGAACTAACCACTATACCAAGTATAGAAAAGACCTAGGGTGATCTGTTTAAAGGTCCTTGGTTTATGACCTTCAAATTGAGCTCAAGGTCAAAATTGAAGTTGACATTCTAGATTTTGACCTTTGCTTTATCTTCATATTTAAACACGATAAATCCATGGGACTTTTTACATTAACATGATTAAGTTGCTATTTACAAGACCTTGAATATCCAAACGCAAATGTGTAAACCGAAAGTAGCTTTGTTTTGTACTTATTTGATGTAAAAGTATATAGAACCATATATTTTTGAAGTCAGTGTCAAGTAAACTATCAAATAACACCGGAAGTTACATTTTTCAGACGGGGAGTAACAAATTATCTCTCTTATTTCAGCAAAATTGTAACGAAACCATATATTTTTAGAATCAGTGTAAATTAAGGTGTCATTTGTCACTGTATCAGTCAGGGGACTTATTGAAATAAGTGATTTTTAAATCACTTATTTAAGTAGCAAATTCGAAATTTTGTCATACATGTAAATTGTGATTTTGTAGTTTTACTAAAATTTTAAACACATAGGTTTAGATAATATCTTTTCATAAGTAAAATTGAAAAAAAATAACTTTTTGCTTCTTTTAAGTAGCAAGGTTTATGCCTTTGATGCTATTATTTAGCTGTAAATTCTATTTTACTGGAAAAAATTCTATAATAATGGCTTAACTTAACGAACTGATACTTTCTAAACAGATTTTTCCCAGCAGTGGGAGTATTTTTCCTGTAAAGTTCAAGGTTTCATCTTTCAGATTATGTAATAAAATTCTACTGTACGCAATAAAAATTTCACTGTTCAGGGGTGTTGAAATTAGTGGGGGTTATTAGAATAATGATACTTAAAGAAGTGATTTTTTGGAAGGAAATTGAGGTATGATATTTAAACAAGTGATTTTTATGTCATTATCCTAGATTCTGTACAAGGTTATCACCTGACATGACCTGGTCATCCTAGACAACACAGATGTTGGCCCTGATAATTTTATCAACATAATTAGTCCCTGGATCATTAGTATTCTATATTTAAAACTACAATATTTCAACCTTTCTGAACATAATGTTACTTGAATCAGTGATTTAGAAAATCACTCATTTAAGTAAGTCCCCTGACTGTGTATATGAAATTTTAATCCGTATTTTAATATCAAAGTGAATCATCAGAAGTGGAAAGACCTTCAATTTTGATTTTTAATTGTTATCTGTATCTGTTTGGGTACATCATATGTACTTATACCAATTGTCAATATTTATTCATTTAATATAATTCAGAAATCCATTATGGGGGTCTCATTGGGGGGTTCTGATCTCGTATCCAGCTTACTGTTTTGTCACATTCCCGTATCTCGCTTACACTATGTATGTAAGCAATTCTCTTGTTTTTTGTAATTTCCCGTCTCCCGTTTTCACAGCACAATAATCTGACTTTCATGTGTCACGCTTTCTAAAAATCTGCAATCCCGCGTCACGCTTAGACCCCAATGAGACCCACCACTAACATCTTGATGATAGCCTGCCATGCACTGATTTTATATAACAGTGTGCTTGTAAATGCTTCTTTTGCCTGTGGGACCTTGAGAGGACTACTACATTTATTAATTTCAATTTATATCTAAGTAAATTTAGTGTAAGGCATAAATCCATTATGGTCATATATTTATTATAAATCTAAAGTAGTGATTGTCGACTTGTCATAACTGACATAATAAATTTAGTGATCCATCCAGCATCCTTTGCTCACTCTGTCAAACTCATCGACTATCTGTCCGACAAGTTAATCTTTTAAGATTTCATTATGGTTTTTCTATATAACATAAATTTACCCAAAGCGGCCTCTGATGATTATTTGAGACATTTTATATCTGAGGCAACACTTCAATATTTTCGGTCATTTTCCATTTTCAGTTTCGACTTCGAATGTCCTTGACCTCGATACATAGGACTTTTTCTAAAATTTACTTTCGCATATCTAAAAGTTTATAGTTATGATCTGTACAATATTTTCATGTAATAAAACAATCTCTTTTATTATTTTCTTATTATTAACATCAATTAATTATTAATAAAGCGATACAAATGTTATCTTTCAAAATTTGCAACTTTTACGAAACTATTTCTGCAAGGGAGATAATTTGGCGCACTCAAATGCTCGAATAAAATAATATACTTATATATAAGACACTGCGGTATAAATAAAGAAAAATGGGAGACGAAGACGAAAAAGGTTATAGATGGGAAACAGAATATGAAAAGACTTGGTAAGTAGTACTAAATTTTTACTTTTTATACCTAAAATGTGTTAGACACTAAGACAGAGACACTGTTCAGTGACAGTGGGTCTTATTGCCATTGCCATTGGCATTGGGGTCTAAGCTAGCCTTAGAAGTCATAATTATTTGGACATGGGGGTCTATGCGTAATGCGGGATTGGGCATATTTTTTTATGGTGTGATGCGGAATTGGGCTTTTTTTTTAAAGCGTGACACTTGGAAGTCAAATAATAAAGCATAAAATCGGGAAACAAAGTTCGGCAAGACCCATTTAACTGATCGGAACATAATATATTGTTTGTTCTTTACATACAATTACGTTACAACAATCGTCGAATTGTAAATACTATTTTCATAAAGACTAATTAAGCCAATATATTAAATATGCTTAAAACCGCATATTTAAAGGGAAATAATTCATAACGTCTTGTTTACAACATTACATAGTTAAAAATAGATTGACTCTTACCACTTGTGGAGTGAGTTTTTACTGGCAAGGACAAGGCACAGTTCACTAATACACTTTGTAAATAACTACATCAATGGAGTCCTAAAACCAAAATGTAATCATAAACATTCGGACTCGTAAAATATTAAAATATACAATATGACAAAATAACTCAGATTCATTTATAGTTAAACTTCTATCATTACAATGTATAATATAAATGTACTAATAAATATCAACTTTAACACTTTTCCTTATTTTGTCAAATACGCCGCCATTTATGAAATATCAATTATCTGTGTCAATAATTAAGCAGCAATGCAAATTATCTATTTCTATATTCTATCGTGACAAATTAACGGTAGATAATAAAATACATGTAGCACGAAGCTAATTAAAATATTCTCGGGTACATCTATCATACTTATGTAATAACCAAACTTTACGAGGAGAACGAAATCATATAATATAAACTTTGCTAACTTTATCATTTACATGTGAAAATATTAATTATATAACAAAGAAGTTAACTTACATTAAATAGATAATATGTTGTGTCCACAATAATACAGGTATATAAATTCGAGATACAATATCATGCGACTGTAATTCTCAATCTCCCGTGCAAATCTACCTGGTCAATACCAAATATAAATTGACCGCGAAAAATGACAATGACCAATCAAATACGTAATTTAAAGTAAGAACCTTTTAAATATTCATGAACTCAATATAAAAAGTAAAGTGTAGATTTGATTTAAATAATAATATTCCTTTATCAAAATTCTAGAGTTAAACGTTATTATAAATAGAATTAATTTCAGAACTTTAAAGATATTTTTACTATTATTTATATATAATTAATAGACGTAAAAATGACACTACTACAAATATACCTGTCAACTTACCCGGATCTTGTGGGTGTGACCCAAGATTTTCACAATTCTGAGGGGTCACCTGGGACACATCTTATGGCTATTTGGAAATCTGCCCTGCTTGAACTAAGAATATGTCGGGCTTGAACTATACACATTATCGCTATTTGTTCGCCATTACTGAATATCACACAGGTTCCCATAAATGTTTTGTTTGCTTGAATGGTTTAGTGTTACATAACATAACTAGTCTTTCTTGTAAAAGAAGAACCTTTTATATCTAATTTTTGGCATTTATACTGCTATTGAATTAATGTTTTCCTGTATACTACATAAATTTGTACATGTAATTCACCAATATTTCCCCTTATGCTGGGACCTTAAACTTAATGAACTCTCGTTACAACTTTAATAAGATACAAGTGTGAGGTGTAAAATTTGACGAAAGAAAAGTTATTTTTGACTTTGATAGAACAAATCTTATAAGATCAACCATTTTGCAAATGTTTAGGTAAAGTATATTAAAGTAAAATAGAGAATGCATGGAAAATGTAAAAAAAGTCAAGATGGTTTATCAATAACATGACTAGGTCAACTTTGGCAACCTAATCTAAAGTTAGTTAGCTTGATATAATTAACGATTACCATTTTTTTTTTTTTTTTTTTTTTCCAACGTAACAATATCTTTATTGCATATTTGCTGTAACAATTTACTAAGTTTACAGCTTTAACTTAGTATCCCTCATGTTAGCTTACCTAATAGTTAAGGGAAGCACTATTTGGCAAGGTATTATTTATTCATAATATTAGTATTCAGAACATGAAATATTTCACAAAATATATTTGATAAATTATTGTGATTATACACATACATTACATTTTGCTTCTTTTTCTCTTTTTCATAGTATTTTTTTTTTTCCGGAATCAACTCCGTTATCGGTATGATCCGTGTTTCCATTAGTATTGGGCACAGTGTTGTTTTTCGCATGTGCGTTATGTCGGGTATAGTTTTGATGTGTGTCGTCTAAATTATATAAATATTATCCACTGGATTTAACGATTATATATGGTGAGTTTACTATTCAAGCTTTCTTTAATTATCTACTGATCTTTTTTTGTCGAAATGTATGTGTGTAATTCACAAATAGGTAATTTAAGTGTAACAAGTTGGAACACTCGACATCCGAAATGATACATTATTTTTCCACATTAATTAATAAACATACGGATACATTTATACTATAACAATTCTTTTTATCTTTTGTAAATACACATTTTAAAATATAAAAAATGCAGTATAATTCACATGTGGTGACTCATGCATGGCTGAACATGCTTACAAACATTGAACATGCATGGTTGAACTTGATTATAAATATTACCGTATTTGTCTTGTGTACAATAATCAATTTTGTTCACAATATTTTGTGCTTCGTTAAAAGATTAGTCCTGATTCAATTGAATCTTTGCAATGAATCTATTTGTTTTTAGAATTATCTGATTAGTTTTTATACGACCGCAAATTTTGAAAAAATTTTCGTCGTATATTGCTATCACGTTGGCGTCGGCGTCGTCGTCGTCGTCGGCGTCGTCGTCGTCGTCGTCGTCCGGCGTCCGAATACTTTTAGTTTTCGCACTCTAACTTTAGTAAAAGTGAATGGAAATCTATGAAATTTTAACACAAGGTTTATGACCACAAAAGGAAGGTTGGTATTGATTTTGGGAGTTTTGGTCCCAACATTTTAGGAATTAGGGGCCAAAAAGGGCCCAAATAAGCATTTTCTTGGTTTTCGCACTATAACTTTAGTTTAAGTTAATAGAAATCTATGAAATTTTGACACAAGGTTTATGACCACAAAAGAACGGTTGGGATTGATTTTGGGAGTTTTGGTCTCAACAGTTTAGGAATTAGGGGCCAAAAAAGGGCCCAAATAAGCATTATTCTTGGTTTTCGCACAATAACATTAGTTTAAGTAAATAGAAATCAATGAAATTTAAACACAATGTTAATGACTACAAAAGGAAGGTTGGTATTGATTTTGGGAGTTTAGGTCCCAACAGTTTAGGAATTAGGGGCCAAAAAGGGACCCAAATAAGCATTTTTCTTGGTTTTCACACCATAACGTTAGTATAAGTAAATAGAAATCTATGAAATTTAAACACAAGGTTTATGACCATAAAAAAAAGGTTGGGTTTGATTTTGGGAGTTTTGGTCCCAACATAATAAGGGGCCCAAAGGGTCCAAAATTAAACTTTTGTTTGATTTCATCAAAATTGAATAATTGGGGTTCTTTGATATGCTGAATCTAACTGTCATGACTGTGTATGTAGATTCTTAACTTTTGGTCCCGTTTTCAAATTGGTCTACATTAAGGTCCAAAGGGTCCAAAATTAAACTTAGTTTGATTTTGACAAAAAATGAATCAGTTAGGTTCTTTGATATGCTGAATCTAAAAATGTACTTAGATTCTTGATTATTGGCCCAGTTTTCAAGTTGGTCCAAATCGGGGTCCAAAATTAAACTTTGTTTGATTTCATCAAAAATTGAATAAATGGGGTTCTTTGATATACCAAATCTAACTGTGTATGTAGATTCTTCATTTTTGGTCCTGTTTTCAAATTGGTCTACACTAAAGTCCAAAGGGTCCAAAATTAAACTTAGTCTGATTTTAACAAAAATTGAAATCTTGAAGTTCTTTGATATGCTGAATCCAAAAATGTACTTAGATTTTTTATTATGGGCCCAGTTTTCAAGTTGGTCCAAATCAGGATCTAAAATTATTATATTAAGTATTGTGCAATAGCAAGTCTTTTCAATTGCACAGTATTGCGCAATGGCAAGAAATATCTAATTGCACAATATTGTGAAATATCAATTTTTTTTTTAATTAGAGTTATCTTTCTTTGTCCAGAATCAACTTAAATCTTTGTTATATACAATATACAATGTATATTCACTTTTTACTACCAACTGATAAATTAAAATAATCTTTACCATTCAGTGATAACAAGCAGTTTTTTTACATCTTAATATTTTATGATGTATTTAAATGAGTAGTTATTGTTGCAAACTCCATTAGAAATTTTAATTGAGATTAGTTTTGGAATAAGGGAAAGGGGGATGTGATTAAAAAAATTGGGTTCAATTTTTCTCATTTGAAATTTCATAAATAAAAAAGAAAATTTCTTCAAACATTTTTTTGAGAGGATTAATATTCAACAGCATAGTGAATTGCTCTAAGAGAAACACAAATTTTAAGTTCATTAGAACACATTCATTCTGTGTCAGAAACCTATGCTGTGTCAACTATTTAATCACAATCCAAATTTAGAGCTGAATCCAGCTTGAATGTTGTGTCCATACTTGCCCTAACCGTTCAGGGTTCAACCTCTGCGGTCGTATAAAGCTACGCCCTGCGGAGCATCTGGTTTTGTTATTAAAGTTGTTTATTTCAATAATTTCTGAAATTTCTTTCTGGAAAATTTTTAAAATGTTTATTTTTTTTGTCTTCTTTTCTGAGACAAAATGTGATTTGTATATTGAGAAGGATATAATAGTTAATATGTAATTGTACTTATGTAAATATCAATAATTACAATTAATATCAAAGTATGCTAAATCTTCAATTTTGTACCCTGTTACTAAATTTTCTAGGTTTATAATATCTTTTTCAATACCTAGGGATTTCATTAATGTCATTATTATTTTTTGAAAGTCATTATTATATGATCATGAGCAATTGACAAAAAAATGTTCATAGTCTTCCTTTTTTTTACAATGCTTACATAAGTTGTCTTCAGTAATTTTCCACTTGTTTAAAAGTTCATTACTTGGTAGTATGTAGTGAATAAGTTTCCATCTAAATATTTTCAATCTATTATCAGTTAGATATTAAAAAATGAAAACAAAAGTATTTTTCAATTTAGAATTTAAGTGCTTCTCAAATATTTTTTCCCACATAAGAAAACCATTTGGTTTATCACAACTATTTTTCAGTGTGAATATTTTATAGAGTTCTTTTGTACTCATCAAGGGAGTAATTGTCCTGTGCATAATTTTTAAGTCGTTTATAAATTTAACTTTAGTTTTGAATGAATCTTCAGTGCAAAGAATTGTTTTCCAATCAGTTGGTATTGCTTTTTTTAACATATATATTTGCCTTATCCAATTTTGTTTATATTTTAGTTTAGTTAAAATGATAGTTTCAGAGATATTGCCCTGGTCATCAATTACATCATTTATATTGATAATGTTACTTTTTATCCAATCTTCAAAGTTTAAACATTTTCCATTAAACCGGATATTATCATTTCCCCACAAAACTTGTTTTCTAATTTCAAGAAAAAGGATATTTTGTATTACCTCCCTTTACACTTATCCAATCTTTAATTAGTTGTTTATAGAAGTCCGGTAAATATTGTAACTTATTTTTATCAATATCGTTTATATTCTTTAAATTCATTTTAAATACAAGAAGATTTTTTCTAATTTGTTGAAGTAGAATTTGGGAATAATTGTCCAGTTGTTAACGATTACTCAATGAATTATTTGTTGATAATAATTTATAAATTAGTTAAATAATTAAAAAGAGCATGCATACAGGACTTATTTTGCTTTGGTATACATGCATGCATTTTTTCAATAATTTTAATAAGATAAGATAAAATATTGATCTTACACAATAGTAAAATATTTACATAAGTACAATCACATAAAAAAAAAAAAACCAACACCCAGCCTAAAAAGACTTATGAGACACTGTTACATGTATATACATATAAAACAGCTCAATCACACAATGTAAAAAATAGAAATAATATATAAAAAAACTTGCAAACCTGATAAATTAAACAGACTAATAAAAATTAGATTTTAAAGAAATGTAAGAATGTTAAATACACCTAGTTTAAAAATTGCGTCAAACGAATAAAACAAAATTATGGGTAAAACTGCGATAAGAATAAAATATTTCTATATATTATAATTTAGAATTAATAAAAGTCATAGAAAAAAGAAAAGTAAATTGAATCATCAGTACATTAAAACCACTTTCAACAATTTTCAAAAAATATATTTAAAATGTTCTATCGACATACCACATAAACTATTACAATAGGTTTAGGGGACAGTTGAAGGACACCTCCGGGTGCGGGAATTTCTCGCTACATTGAAGACCTGTTGGTGACCTTCTGCTGTTGTTTTTTTCTATGGTAGGGTTTTTGTCTCTTTGGCACATTCCCCATTTCCATTCTCATTTTAATATACTTTCTTTATTTATGTACCAAAAGTTATTTCCTTTAATTAATATATATTTTCTTTAAATTATATTTTTACCAAGATAAAAAGAATAGGCTTTATGGACAATTATATGTTATAAAAAACTTTTTCTCCTGACATAAAATTTGTGAATAGAGTAGGACAGTGTTACTTGAATATCATTATATGTCATTAAAGCATTGAACTTGAGCTCTGTACTCATGTTTTCAAAATTTTCAATACATTGACGTGCCTTTTGAAACAATTCATATCTAATGTCTTCATACAGAGTAAGATAAGATTAAACCAGGTGCTCCGCAGGGCGCAGCTTTATACGACCGCAGAGGTCGAACCCTGAACAGTTGGGGCAAGTATGGACAAAACATTCAAGCGTGATACAGCTCTGAATTTGGATTGTGATCAAATTTTTGACATTACATGGTTTTTTTTTACACAAAACAAATGTCAAGATTTTACAAATCAATTAAAAATTTCTTCTTCAAACTTTTTAAATCTAAAATTAAATAGTTGACACAGCATAGGTTTCTGACACAGAATGAATGTGGTTTAATGAACTTAAAATTTTTTTTGCCTTTGAGCAATTCACTATGCTGTTGAATATTAATCCTCTCAAAAAAATGTTTGAAGAAATTTTCTTTTTATTTATGAAATCTGAAATGACAAAAATTAAACCCCCCCTCCTTTTTTTCACATCCCCGTTTCCCTTTTTCCAAAACTGATATCAATTCAAATTTCTAATGGAGTTTGCAACAATAACTACTCTTTTAAATACATCATAAAATATTAAAATGTAAAATAAAGTGCTTGTTATCACTGAATGGTAAAGATTGGTTGGTAGAAAAGTGAATATACATTGTTTATTGTATAAAACAATAAAAAAAACTTCATCAGCAACATTTTATATTGGCAAATTTCCAATGAAGTTATTTACATAAAGTTATTGGCAAATAAAAATAGAAAATGACATCATAGTCATGTCTGGCAAATGTCCAACATACATTATCTAAAAACATTTTAGATAAGATAAGGAAAAAAAGCTTCATCAGCAACATATTATATTGGCAAATTTCCAATGAAGTTATTTACATAAAGTTATTGGCAAATGAAAATATAAAATGACATCATAGTCATGTCTGGCAAATTTCCAACATATATTATCAACTACTATTCTATACAAAGAAAGATAACTCAAATTGAAAATTAATTGCTATTGCACAATATTGTGCAATTAGATATTTCTTGCTATTGTGCAATACTGTGCAATTGAAAATTTCTTGCTATTGCACAATACTTGATATGGAATCCTGATTTGGACCAACTTGAAAACTGGGCCCATAATCAAAAATCAAAGTACATATTTAGATAAAGCATATCAAATAAGCCCAAGAATTTAATTTTTGTTAAAATCAAACTTAGTTTCATTTTGGACCCTTTGGACCTTAATGTAGACCAATTTGAAAACTGGACCAAAAATTAAGAATCTACATACACAGTTAGATTTGGCATATTAAAGAACCCATTTATTCAATTTTTGATGAAATCAAACAAAGTTTAATTTTGGACCCCCATTTGGACCAACTTGAAAACTAGGCCAATAATTAAAAATCTAAGTACATTTTTAAATTCAGCATATCAAAGAACCCCAAGGATTCAATTTTTGTTAAAATCAAACTAAGTTTAATTTTGGACCCTTTGGACCTTAATGTAGACCAATTGGAAAACGGGACCAAAAATTAAGAATCTACATACATAGTTAGATTCGGCATATCAAAGAACCCCAATTATTCAATTTTTGATGAAATCACACAAAGTTCAATTTTGGACCCTTTGGGCCCCTTATTCCTAAACTGTTGGGACCTAAACTCCCAAAATCAATACCAACCTTCCTTTTGTAGTCATTAACATTGTGTTTAAATTTCATTGATTTCTATTTACTTAAACTAAAGTTATTGTGCGAAAACCAAGAATAATGCTAATTTGGGCCCTTTTTTGGCCCCTAATTCCTAAACTGTTGAAACCAAAACTCCCAAAATCAATCCCAACCGTTCTTTTGTGGTCATAAACCTTGTGTCAAAATTTCATAGATTTCTATTAACTTAAACTAATGTTATAGTGCGAAAACCAAGAAAATGCTTATTTGGGCCCTTTTTGGCCCCTAATTCCTAAAACGTTGGGACCAAAACTCCCAAAATCAATACCAATCTTCCTTTTGTGGTCATAAACCTGGTGTTAAAATTTCATAGATTTCCATTCACTTTTACTAAAGTTAGAGTGCAAAAACTAAAAGTATTCGGACGCAGGACGACGACGACGACGACGCCGACGACGACGACGACGCCGACGCCAACGTGATAGCAATATACGACGAAAAATTTTTCAAATTTTGCGGTCGTATAAAAATTCATGTATCTAAGGCATGTAAGGCTAAAATATCAATCAGTATACATCCAACATCCATACCATTTAGTGTAATTGTTCATTTGTCTTAAATATATCCCTACCATTATAGGCTTATTTATAACAGATTTAATACATACATTATAGGGAAGCAATCCGTGAAGATGATGAGGGATCCCTACAAACAAGTATTGATGACATTGTACACAAGGCAAAGCGTAGAAGGTTACTCGAAAAAATTGGCAGTGTTAGGTTAGGAATGGTAAGTATAGTGATAGATACATTTTTGTGACTTAGAAAAAATTTAGTAGTGGTACATTTATGTTTGAAATTGGAAGTAAACTTAAAAAAAAATAGAGATTATTCTCTTGGAAATTTACACTAAATCAAATATTTATTTTACTAAATTAACTTCCTAAAATGAATAAATTATGAAAGGGGGGGAAATTGATAAAAAAAAATTCTGCAAACAAGATTTGGCCTCCTTGTCAATAGACAAGTTTTTAACAGAATTTTTCTAAATTGAGAACCTCAAACCGATAATTTCAAAGTTTACACCTATGACATTATGATACCAAGAAGCAATTTATAAGTCCCCTACAGACGAAGTTGAAGGGGACTTAAGATTTTTTCTACGTCATGTCTGTCTGTCTATCAGTCTGAATGTCTGTATGTCTGTATTTTCAATCAGTCCGGCTAATAAATTTTCCACACTTTTTTCGTCATGCTTGAAGATATTGATTTGATAATTGGTTATATAGTTTTTTTATGACAAGTTACAGTTCAAGTGTGAATTTTGTTTTGGTGTGATGATTTTGTGCATAGTTATGGTCCTTGGACTTAAAAAAATCATTTATATAATTTGTTTTCATCACTTATTTTTATCTTGCTTTAAGATTTTGACTTGATAATTTTTTTATAGATGAAGTTAGAATTCTGTTCTAATAAATGATCTTTTAAACGGTAGGGGGCTATGTACATGTATTGCCATGCAATACTCACAGAAATAAGTTAAATTCTGCAGGCTATAAAAAATTTAAATATATATAGGTTTGAATACAATATCACAGGATATTAATGATAAGAAGTTTTCAAGTATCCTGTTATGTTTGACTAAATGAGTAAAAGATAAGAAAGAACAAATGAAAACCTATTCCAACTTTAAGTAAAATTCATTGAAATTAATAAATTTATTCTATACATGTATATTAATTTCAGATGAGACATTTATTTTTGATATTGGACATGTCAGAATCTATGCAAGATCAAGATCTGAAACCAACGAGATTGATTTCAACTCTCAAGGTATGTCATTAAGGCCAAAATAAAGTAATACATATGTTTCCACTAATCCCATAGCTACTTTCCCTAATTTTCAGTGCCTATCCTATAAACATGCCATTTTTGAACAAACACTGTCACAAGTCAGAAAGATTCCCTTGTAGTAACCAGCTAAAAAATGATATTACCTACCTACCTACCCTATTTTTCCCCAGCATGTTAGCGGAAACACATGTATTATTTTTTTTTGGCCTTCAGAACTCTTTAATTACAGTCCTGAACCATTGTTCTCTCAAGGTAATTATCTGCAGTATTAAGATTTACAAACAGAGCTATTCTAATGATGCTTTTTGTCAATGAATGGTATGGAAGAAAAACTTCAAAAGGAATAAAAGAACGGTATTTGCCAATGAGACATCAACCCATTGATAAATGTAAAAATAACCAAAATACATGCTAGAGGGCAGCAAACAGCCATAGACTCAGTCTTCAGTGATAGACAGTCTTTACAATTATTATTAAATATGGCAAGCTCTAATTTGTCACAAAACCAAGTTTAACCATGGATCATTTTCAGAAAATGCTTGTACCAAGTAAGGATTATGACAAGGTATTTTTCATTCTTTCAGTTAGTTGATAAGTTTGATTTTATCAGATTTTATGGACTACCCCTGTTTGAATTTAATGTGGAGTTTGGTAATTTTGTTATACATTTTTTTGTCCTGATAGATAAAAAAAATGACCTGTTTTAAGTTGAAGTAAAATTAAACAGAATTGTCAGGAAGATTAACCCGTTACTTTGAAAATTATACACAAACAATAAATGATACCTTTGATAATAAAATAAACATTTTCAAATGTGTATACGTGTAATTCATTTGAAATACAGATTTTATTCAAATAATTATTTTTAGCTTCTTGAACACTTTGTTGAGGAATACTTTGACCAGAATCCTATCAGTCAGCTTGGAATGATTGGGACAAGAAACAAACGAGCAGAGAAAATAGCTGAACTTGGAGGTAGTTATTATTTCTTGTCATTATTCTCAAAGGATAAAATTGAAAATAGCCAGATTCTATAGGAAACCGACATGCTGGAGAATGATTAAGAATAAGATGACAATGAGAACTTGTATGATAGCATGCATATCTAATTACCGTTTAACATAAGACTTTTTTTTATGCCAAGGCTACAGTAGGTAAGAGGGTAGTAATGCGCTTTACCGTCAGGCTTCTAACAGTCATTTTTAGCTACTATTAGCGTCAAATTGGTTGAAGTTTTACCTGTGATTCCTCAAAATTTCATTATCATGATTCGTCAGAGGTCTCAAATTATTATCGTAAGATTTTTTTTTTGGAAAAAATTAACACGTTTACTGATGCGTCAAAATCAGTCGAATTTTACACGTCCGCAAAAAATGAAAATTTTTTGGTCGTATATTGGTCATGTTGGTATGACGTTGGCGTCCTCGTCGTAGTCATCCTAAGACATTTGGTGTTCGCACTATAACTTTTGTCTAACTTAAGTAAATAGAAATCTATGAAATTTAAACACAAGGTTTATGAACATAAAAGGAAGGTTGGGATTGATTTTGGGAGTTTTGGTCTTAACAGTTTAGGAATTAGGGGCCAAAAAAAGGTCCCACATAATCATTTTTCTTGGTTTTTGCACAATAACTTTAGTATAAGCATATAAGTAAATAGAAATCTATGAAATTTTAACACAAGGTTTATGACCACGAAAGGAAGGTTGGGATTGATTTTGGGAGTTTTGGTCCCAACAGTTTAGGAATTAGGGGCCAAAAGGGGCCAAAATTAAACTTTGTTTGATTTCATCAAAAAATGAATAATTGGGGTTCTTTCATATGCCAAATGTAACCGTGTATTTAGATTCTTAATTTTTGGATCTGTTTTCAAATTGTTTTACATTAAGGTCCAAAGGGTCCAAAATTAAACTTAGTTTGATTTTAACAAAAATTGAATTCTTGGGGTTCTTTGATATGCTGAATCTAAACCTGTACTTAGATTTTTGATTATGGGCCCAGTTTTCAAGTTGGTCCAAATCGGGGTCCAAAATTAAACTTTGTTTGATTTTAACAAAAATTGAATATATAGGGTTCTTCAATATGCGGAATCTAACCATGTATTTGGATTTTTGATATTTGGGTCCAGTTATCAAATTGGTCCACATTTAGGTCTAAAGGGTCTAAAATTGAACATTATTTGATTTCATCATAAATTGAATTCTTGGAGTTCTATGATATACTGAATCTAACCATGTATTTAGATTTTGGATATAGGACCATAATAGGTAAATGTCCAATTTAAAATTTTTAAGTTTTTAAGTTTAAGTTCTTAGACCACATTCATTCTGTGTCAGAAACCTATGTTGTGTCAACTATTTAATGACAATCCAAATTCAGAGCTGTATCAAGCTTAAATGTTGTGTCCATACTTGCCCCAACTGTTCAGGGTTCGACCTCTGTGGTTGTATAAAGCTACGCCCTGCGGAGCATCTGGTTTATAATCTAAAAGAAAATGTACATTTTATTGTCATGGACCAAAAATTAGCGTTTACATCATTCGATACGAATTTCACCGTTATTCGTAATGAAGGTACCCTCATTACTACCATCAAGTAAGGGATTGTTATGTTTTTGAGTCTTTGTATATGTCCATCTAATCATCGGTCAGTTTATATAATAATCCAGTCTGTATTTGGTTAAATTTTGTTATCAAGTTACATATCAAGAAATTGTGGTCAAATCAACATGAAACAGTACACATGTTAATTTTGATTTGAAGATTATTAAACATATGCTAGATCAGGATTTTGACTAAATTTGGTAGTTCACTCAACATGGAAATGTGTTATTGCGAGCAGGTTAGGGAGGTCCTTCGGAAAATATTCTTGTTAGGTACATATGGATTTGGAACCTGATTTGGTAGTTTACTCAACATCGAAATGAGATAGTGCGAGCAAGTTAGGAATTTTCTGTCGGCACATATTCTTATAAGGTACTGATGGTAATTTTCCTGACTTATCAATATATATTTCTTTAATTCCAGGTAATCCCAGAAGACATGTATCTACCTTACAGTCTTTAGTAAAATCTACCTGTCAGGGAGAACCATCTTTACAAAACTCTCTAGAACTTGCCCGGAATACTTTGAGGTTTGTATGTTTTACCTACATAATAAGCAACACTTGTTCTGTACTGGCATTTTGTCATATTCCATATAAAAGTAGATGCAATTATGAGAAAATCTTTAAAACTCTCTTGACTATGCATGAATTATTTGACACTGGATGTTAATCTATCAAGAATCAATCAATTAATATAATACTTTTGGATTTACTTACATTAACACTAAAATTGGTAGATGTAGTAAAAACTTCTTCTTTTTTATGCCCCCACTGTAGTTGAGGGGGCATTACATTTTACCCTGGTCTGTCTGTACATCCATCCATCCGTCTGTAAGTCCAATAGTTTTCCTCAACAAAATGTAAGAAACTTAAATTATACCTCAGAATACAGATCACATTTGGATAGCATCACTTTTACTGTTCATGGCCCTATACAAATGAAAAAAATAGCTGAGTTGTTCCTTTTCTTTCTTTAACTTAAGTTTGCCTCAACAAAATGTTTTGAACTTATACACAACACTTATTACCACAAAACTCACTTTAAATACAAATTTGGGAACCATCACTTTTACTGTTCTTCAGTAATGACCCTTTAACGATTGCAGAGTTCGCTTGTTTACAAATGAAAAAATTGCTGAAATACTTCAAATTAGAAAACATCTTTTATAATACAGTGAAATAATGATCTATTGTCATGATTGTGTTTTGGAAATTTGAAAAAATTTAATAAGCCCGCAAAAGAAGCACTTGTAATCATGTATAACATAAAATTGAATTAGAAGTTGAACAAATCACATGTCTTGTTCGACTGAATGCCAATGTAAAACAAAAACTATAAAAAGTTTTCCAAAATAAAATTAACTGCTTTTACATTTTTGTTTATGATTTCAATTTCAGAAATATGCCAGGCCATGCTAGTCGTGAAGTTTTGATCATTTTTGGAAGTTTGACAACATGTGATCCTGGTAATGTCATGGAAACAATTCAGGTAGCTAATTCTGTCTTTATATCTTTACCTTTTCTCGATATGTATTTTAATTTCATATACTGTGGATTCATTATTATTCGTTGGATAGCAATTTCCGTTGGTTTTGTGGGAACAGGTGAACCACGAATTCAAATATTAAACGAATTACAAATTTTCTATGGCTTTTTATGCAGAGTTTGGCAAAACCACAAAATCAAATATTCAAGAAAAAGTTTTCCTCAATCCATGAAAATTGATACCAACGAAAATAAATGAATCCACAGTAGCCTTTATATGTAAATTCTTGCCATCACAACATTCTACACACAATTTATTATAGTATTGTTGTCTGTATGACAGTCATTATGTAGGTAAAAAAAAATTGGGGTCCATGAAATATACAATAGCAAATATCATATATATATAGAAAGATGTGGTATGAGTGCCAATGAGACAACTCTCTATCCAAATGCTAATCTTATTTAGTTTAAAGTCTGAGTGATTACAAAATTAAGCCATGTTCAGTCAACTTAATGTCAAAGAAAAATCACAATTAGGAGTGCGGTGTAAGTGATACTATCTTTTGGTGTTACTCATATATTTGGAGCTTTGGACTACTACTTCTAGCTGTAGGTTCCAGTATAATCCTTAGTTTCAAAAATCCTAGATTTCTAACCCTAACCGGTTTTTGGCCTAGAATTGTTTTTTTTTTTATTGTTGTTTGTCCTGAGAAAGTTTTATTGGAGTTTCTAGAACTTGTTTCACAATATTCTACCTGTGTAGACGTATATGCTGAGTTTCCTTGACGGAATTCCAATTAAGGCCAAATGAAAAAAATATGTGTGTTTCCTTATTCCCTTCCTACCCTACATTTTAAGCTAAGAAATAGCCTACCTTAAAGTTTTTTTCATTTTTCATTTAGCACTGTTAAAGTCAGAATTTCTCTCCCATAGACTCAATGTAAAAAAATCCCTATTTACTTCCCAATTTTTTCCAAGGAAACACACATGTATATTATTTTATTTGGCCTAATATTAGTTTTATTTTTCTCCATTAATTAAATTCATATTTTTTTTTACAGACAATGAAAGATACAAATATAAGATGTTCTGTAATTGGTCTTGCTGCAGAAATCAGGGTCTGTAAAAAGCTCTGTATGGATACTAATGGTAGGTGCAATTACTTGAGCATTGTAAAAAAAGAGAAAAGAACTAATTTTACTTTGTTAATTAAAGCTAAAACATCAATTGGTCAAAACATGTATATGCAAATGATTTTTCTAGAAACAAGTTTAAAATTAATTCTTTTCAAATATATTTCTTTTAAAGAGTAAAGATTACTACTATGGATTCATTCGATTTTGTAGGTACTAATTTTTAAAAGTCTGTTTACAAAAGCACTTAGCCAATTTGCATGAAACTTTGGTGAATTTGAGTTATGGGTTTTATTCATTTAAAAATGGTTTTTTTTCCAGTTTTCAGACAATACCTCAAAAACACTTTCACCAATTTGCAAGAAACTTTGGTGAATTGTTTATATCAATTCCCATTATCTCCCTTTTCGATTTTTATAAATTTTAGAATTTACCTTTCAGAGTTTATGTGTGATTGTATTCATTAAAAAGGGGGTTTAACGTCAATGCTTTGAGCAGTTATCATGAAACTTTGGTGACTGGTTTATATCTTTTAAGATAACCTCCCTTTAGTTTTTCATGAGTTTCTGATATGACATTGAGAAGTTATTGAACTTTATTGTTTGGCGCAGCTGTTAATTGTTGATTGAGGAGAAATTATATTTTCATAGTTTTACCTTCATAATTTTCTTAATTTGTTGAATAATTTTAATTTGTCAATCTCCAATACCCACAAAATCCGCCCAAATTGGTATCCCACGAATACCAAATTGGTATCCCACGAATAATAATGAATCTACAGTACTTTCATTATAGTTAATGTTATATCATTCTTCATTTTACAGGTATTTATAATGTTATACTAGATGAAAATCATTTCAAGGATTTACTACTGCAACATATAGATCCTCCACCTGCTACAGTAAGCATTATTACAATATGTTATAAGGGGCCTTGGTGGCCGAGTGGTATAAGTAGTTACTGTTGTAATCACTAGCTAATCAGCACTGAGGTTGTGAGTTCAAACCCTGCTCATGCAGGTGCACTCCAATCCTGATTGACTAGAATTGTCAGTTTTCCTTTCAAAGGTTGGTGGCTTTTTCCGCAGACTCGGGCTTCCTCCACCAATAAAGACTAGCCACCATGAAATAGCCCAAAAGCAGTCCTTAAAATGGCTTTAAAACACAAGAAATCAAATCAAATAAGTTATTTATCTGCCATTCTATATAATTATTAAGGGCAAAAAATTAAAATATAGACTTGTGTCATGTTTCCTGGCAGCAAAATATAGGAAAGATAGGTAGGTAAAATTATTTTATTTTCAAAAATATTTTACATAGACTGTAAAAGGAGGTGTTCTTTAATGATACTAAGCCAAAAGTGTCGGAACTTTAAAAGTGCTCAACCAAATATACCTGGACTTTAACAGTGCTTAAACCAAAAATATCTGTAACAGTCTTTATCCTAAAAAGTCTAAACTTTAACAGTGCTTATAAAAAAACTAGACCTTTTAAGTTTTACAAAGCTTGAAGGCTGTACGGTGACCTATTGTTGTTAATGTCTGTGTCATTTTGGTCTCTTGTAGACAGTTGTCTCATTGGCAATCATACCACATCTTCTTTTTTATATTAACTAAAAAATTCTGAAATTTATCAGTGCTCAACCAAAAAAGTCTGAACTTTATCAGTGCTCAACAAAAAAGTCTGAACTTTATCAATGCTCAACCAAAAAAGTCTTCACTTAAACAGTGCTTAAACAAAAATGTCTTGATTTTAACAGTGCTTAACCAAATACGCATAGACTTAAACAGTACTTAACCAAAAATGTCTTCACTTTAACAATGCTTAACCAAAAATGTCTTCACTTTAACAATGCTTTACCAAAAATGTCTTGACTAGATGAAGATAACAATGCTTAACCAAAAATGTCTTCACTTTAACAATGCTTAACCAAAAATGTCTTCACTTTAACAATGCTTTACCAAAAATGTCTTGACTAGATGAAGATAACAATGCTTAACCAAAAATGTCTTCACTTTAACAATGCTTTACCAAAAATGTCTTGACTAGATGAAGATAACAATGCTTAACCAAAAATGTCTTCACTTTAACAATGCTTAACCAAAAATGTCTTCACTTTAACAATGCTTAACCAAAAATATCTTCACTTTGACAATGCTTAACCAAAAATATCTTCACTTTGACAATGCTTAACCAAAAATGTCTTGACTTTGACAATGCTTAACAGGCCTTTCATTAGGAGGCGGTACCCGGTACTTTTACCCTTCTATGCTATTGACAAGTACCGCCTAAATGTAGAAATTTTTATATAAGATATTCATGGAATAAATTGAAAAGTACCACCTAGAAATGTGGAAAGTACCAGTCAACATGAAAGATAATGAAACCCCTGGCTTAACCAAAAATATCTTCACTTTGACAATGCTTAACCAAAAATATCTTCACTTTAACAATGCTTAAACCAAAAATATCTTCACTTTAACAATGCTTAACCAAAAATGTCTTCACTTTAACAATGCTTAACCAAAAATGTCTTCACTTTAACAATGCTTAACCAAAAATGTCTTCACTTTAACAATGCTTAACCAAAAATGTCTTCACTTTAACAATGCTTAATCAAAAATATCTTCACTTTAACAATGCTTAATCAAAAATATCTTCACTTTAACAATGCTTTACCAAAAATGTCTTCACTTTAACAATGCTTAACCAAAAATGTCTTCACTTTAACAATGCTTAACCAAAAATATCTTCACTTTGACAATGCTTAACCAAAAATGTCTTGACTTTGACAATGCTTAAGCCTTAACCAAAAATATCTTCACTTTGACAATGCTTAACCAAAAATATCTTCACTTTAACAATGCTTAAACCAAAAATATCTTCACTTTAACAATGCTTAACCAAAAATGTCTTCACTTTAACAATGCTTAACCAAAAATATCTTCACTTTGACAATGCTTAACCAAAAATGTCTTCACTTTAACAATGCTTAACCAAAAATGTCTTCACTTTAACAATGCTTAACCAAAAATGTCTTCACTTTAACAATGCTTAATCAAAAATGTCTTCACTTTAACAATGCTTAACCAAAAATGTCTTCACTTTAACAATGCTTAACCAAAAATGTCTTCACTTTAACAATGCTTAATCAAAAATATCTTCACTTTAACAATGCTTAATCAAAAATATCTTCACTTTAACAATGCTTTACCAAAAATGTCTTCACTTTAACAATGCTTAACCAAAAATGTCTTCACTTTAACAATGCTTAACCAAAAATATCTTCACTTTGACAATGCTTAATCAAAAATGTCTTGACTAGATGAAGATAACAATGCTTAACCAAAAATATCTTCACTTTGACAATGCTTAACCAAAAATGTCTTCACTTTAACAATGCTTAACCAAAAATGTCTTCACTTTAACAATGCTTAACCAAAAATGTCTTCACTTTAACAATGCTTAATCAAAAATGTCTTCACTTTAACAATGCTTAACCAAAAATGTCTTCACTTTAACAATGCTTAACCAAAAATGTCTTCACTTTAACAATGCTTAACCAAAAATGTCTTCACTTTAACAATGCTTAACCAAAAATGTCTTCACTTTAACAATGCTTAACCAAAAATATCTTCACTTTGACAATGCTTAACCAAAAATGTCTTCACTTTAACAATGCTTAACCAAAAATGTCTTGACTAGATGAAGATAACAATGCTTAACCAAAAATGTCTTCACTTTAACAATGCTTAACCAAAAATGTCTTCACTTTAACAATGCTTAATCAAAAATGTCTTCACTTTGACAATGCTTAACCAAAAATGTCTTCACTTTAACAATGCTTAACCAAAAATATCTTCACTTTGACAATGCTTAACCAAAAATGTCTTCACTTTAACAATGCTTAACCAAAAATGTCTTCACTTTAACAATGCTTAATCAAAAATGTCTTCACTTTAACAATGCTTAACCAAAAATGTCTTCACTTTAACAATGCTTAACCAAAAATGTCTTCACTTTAACAATGCTTAATCAAAAATATCTTCACTTTAACAATGCTTAACCAAAAATATCTTCACTTTGACAATGCTTAATCAAAAATGTCTTGACTAGATGAAGATAACAATGCTTAACCAAAAATGTCTTCACTTTGACAATGCTTTACCAAAAATGTCTTCACTTTAACAATGCTTAACCAAAAATGTCTTCACTTTAACAATGCTTAACCAAAAATGTCTTCACTTTAACAATGCTTAACCAAAAATATCTTCACTTTGACAATGCTTAACCAAAAATGTCTTCACTTTAACAATGCTTAACCAAAAATGTCTTCACTTTAACAATGCTTAACCAAAAATGTCTTCACTTTAACAATGCTTAACCAAAAATGTCTTCACTTTAACAATGCTTAACCAAAAATGTCTTGACTAGATGAAGATAACAATGCTTAACCAAAAATGTCTTCACTTTAACAATGCTGAACCAAAAATGTCTTCACTTTAACAATGCTTAATCAAAAATGTCTTCACTTTGACAATGCTTAACCAAAAATGTCTTCACTTTAACAATGCTTAACCAAAAATATCTTCACTTTGACAATGCTTAACCAAAAATGTCTTCACTTTAACAATGCTTAACCAAAAATGTCTTCACTTTAACAATGCTTAACCAAAAATATCTTCACTTTAACAATGCTTAACCAAAAATGTCTTCACTTTGACAATGCTTAACCAAAAATATCTTCACTTTGACAATGCTTAACCAAAAATGTCTTCACTTTAACAATGCTTAACCAAAAAATGTCTTCACTTTGACAATGCTTAACCAAAAATGTCTTCACTTTAACAATGCTTAACCAAAAATGTCTTCACTTTAACAATGCTTAACCAAAAATATCTTCACTTTGACAATGCTTAACCAAAAATGTCTTCACTTTAACAATGCTTAACCAAAAATGTCTTCACTTTAACAATGCTTAACCAAAAATGTCTTCACTTTAACAATGCTTAACCAAAAATGTCTTCACTTTGACAATGCTTAACCAAAAATGTCTTCACTTTAACAATGCTTAACCAAAAATGTCTTCACTTTAACAATGCTTAACCAAAAATATCTTCACTTTGACAATGCTTTACCAAAAATGTCTTCACTTTAACAATGCTTAACCAAAAATGTCTTCACTTTAACAATGCTTAACCAAAAATGTCTTCACTTTAACAATGCTTAACCAAAAATGTCTTCACTTTAACAATGCTTTACCAAAAATGTCTTCACTTTAACAATGCTTAACCAAAAATGTCTTCACTTTAACAATGCTTAACCAAAAATGTCTTCACTTTAACAATGCTTAACCAAAAATGTCTTCACTTTGACAATGCTTAACCAAAAATATCTTCACTTTAACAATGCTTAACCAAAAATGTCTTGACTTTGACAATGCTGAACCAAAAATGTCTTCACTTTAACAATGCTTAACCAAAAATATCTTCACTTTGACAATGCTTTACCAAAAATGTCTTCACTTTAACAATGCTTAACCAAAAATGTCTTCACTTTAACAATGCTTAACCAAAAATGTCTTCACTTTAACAATGCTTAACCAAAAATATCTTCACTTTGACAATGCTTAACCAAAAATGTCTTCACTTTAACAATGCTTAACCAAAAATGTCTTCACTTTAACAATGCTTAACCAAAAATGTCTTCACTTTAACAATGCTTAACCAAAAATATCTTCACTTTGACAATGCTTAACCAAAAATGTCTTCACTTTAACAATGCTTAACCAAAAATGTCTTCACTTTGACAATGCTTAACCAAAAATATCTTCACTTTGACAATGCTTTACCAAAAATGTCTTCACTTTAACAATGCTTAACCAGAAATGTCTTCACTTTAACAATGCTTAACCAAAAATGTCTTCACTTTAACAATGCTTAACCAAAAATGTCTTCACTTTAACAATGCTTAACCAAAAATGTCTTCACTTTGACAATGCTTAACCAAAAATGTCTTCACTTTAACAATGCTTAACCAAAAATGTCTTGACTAGATGAAGATAACAATGCTTAACCAAAAATGTCTTCACTTTAACAATGCTTAACCAAAAATGTCTTCACTTTAACAATGCTTAACCAAAAATATCTTCACTTTGACAATGCTTAACCAAAAATATCTTCACTTTAACAATGCTTAACCAAAAATATCTTCACTTTGACAATGCTTAACCAAAAATGTCTTCACTTTAACAATGCTTAACCAAAAATGTCTTCACTTTAACAATGCTTAACCAAAAATATCTTCACTTTGACAATGCTTAACCAAAAATGTCTTCACTTTAACAATGCTTAACTAAAAATGTCTTCACTTTGACAATGCTTAACCAAAAATGTCTTCACTTTAACAATGCTTAACCAAAAATATCTTCACTTTAACAATGCTTAACCAAAAATGTCTTCATTTTAACAATGCTTAACCAAAACTTTAACAATGCTTTACCAAAAATGTCTTCACTTTAACAATGCTTAACCAAAAATGTCTTCACTTTAACAATGCTTAACCAAAAATGTCTTCACTTTAACAATGCTTAACCAAAAATGTCTTCACTTTAACAATGCTTAACCAAAAATGTCTTCACTTTAACAATGCTTAACCAAAAATGTCTTCACTTTAACAATGCTTAACCAAAAATATCTTCACTTTAACAATGCTTAACCAAAAATGTCTTCACTTTAACAATGCTTAACCAAAAATGTCTTCACTTTAACAATGCTTAACCAAAAATATCTTCACTTTAACAATGCTTAACCAAAAATGTCTTCACTTTAACAATGCTTAACCAAAATTGTCCATACAATGTCTAAGGGTATTGTAGAGGATAGACACACCACAAATAGTTGATATATGTGTGTTTCCTTTTTGTCAGTGAATTTTAATACAACATTTTTTTAGCTATGCTAAATTCTGTATTGGTTTTTCCTTAAACAAATAGAAATTGGTACTTTTATTTGAATGTTAATATTAAAGGATTTCGGTAAAAGCTTGATAAGCTTACTTAAGTGCTTCTTAAAAACTTAAAATTTATAATGAGATAATTTTGTATATATGTATTAACTATTACATTCAAACATGACTGAATCAATTAAGATATGTATTGTAAATTTTTCAGGCTAATACAGAGGCATCTTTAATAAGAATGGGTGAGTTTGATCAGATGTATGATAAACTGAGTTTAAAAATCACATTTTAAATATTAAATTTGATGCAAAAATACTTTCACATTCAAAGTGATCCTTTTATGCCTTTGGGTAGTGGAGAGGGCATTAAGCGTTATCCTTGTACATCCTTACGTCTGACCAGCGGTACATACTTCCCAAAGTTGGTTTCTGTTCTCTACCTTTAGTTAGCCTCAACCAAATGTTATGAAACTTATACACAATGCTTGTTACCACAAAATACAGATCAAGTACAAATTTTTGTGGCATCACTTTTACTGTTCTAGAGTTATGACGGAAGGGGCTTGGTCAAATAATCTCCATTGAAAAGTGGGAAAATTATACAATATATTTTGTCTCAGATAAAAATGAGATGTCCTAATGCTAAAATAATTTCATATGAAACATAATTGAGTACCCCTTAACCTGACTTGCTGCAAATTGCTGAATTTTTCGTTTCCACTCTCTAATTTCATGAATTTAAATTTGCCTCAACCAAATTTTATGAAACTTCATGTACACAATACTTATTACCACAAAACTCAGATCAAGTACAAATTAGGTAGCCTCCCTTTTACTGTTCTTCAGTATATGTCTCTTTTTAACTTTATATGATATGCAAGTTGGGGCATCATCTGTGTCCCATGGACACATTCCCCATTTCTTATTTATTTATGATAGTACACTGCTGTAATTTAAATAAATATCTATTGGTCACCAGATGTAGGATTTAAAATGACTGAGTCAGACCCTTTTCTTATAGGTTTTCCTCACCATCTGTTAGGAGGATCTAAAGAGAAAGAAGAAATGCCTTCTATGTGTATGTGGTGAGTAAAAAGTAGAATCACAAAAATATTGAACTCTGTGGAAAATTCAAAAAGGAAAGTTCCCAATCAACTGGCAAAATCAAAAGTTCAAAAGATTATTGGGGAATGAGCAGCATACATCAATGCCTAATTTCAATTTATTTATTTCTCATGATTAAGAGATGCATTTCTGAAAAAGCCAAAGAAAAACCTACATGACCAATGAAAAAAAAAAAATTTTGAAGAGGATATACAAAATAGGGAACCCTGTAAATTATGTCTACAGCAATAGACTGGTCAATTAAAAAAAAATTATATCCTGGATTTGTGAACTGTTTAAAATAATCAGGCAAATCAAGTACTTTGATTTTTTGTATGCCCCCAATGAAGCAGAGGGGGCATTTTATAAGGTTTACTCTTGTCCATACATACATCCAGAAATTTATACCGTTCTCTGATTTTAGCTGCCTCAAACTAAATGTTATATAACTTATACACAATGTTTATTACCACAAAACTCAGATCAATTTCGAAATTTGGGTAGCATCACTTTTACTGCTCTACAGTTATGCCCTTTATAATTTTATAAGCAAGTGTGGGTATCATCTGTGTCAGGACTATGGACACATTTTCCATTTATTTTTTTGTCTGAATGATTTCTATAGATTGAGATATAAATGTATATATTTTATGTATACTGTATTTTGTTGAGGTGAATATGTGGTTTTGTTGACTTTTGAAATAATGATATTCACTGAGGCCAATGGCTGAAGTGAATATCATATTTTCAAAAGTCAATGAAATAACACGTTAACATAAAAAAAAGACAAAAATTGTTTATTTCTATATTGTGAGAGAAAAAATGATATTTTATGACAATTATTTTATAAGAAGACATATTCATGATATTGTTCATTTAACTTTTTATCATATTTATACATGTAAAAGCATGTGAGGTTTAGCAAGATGAATATCACTTCCAGGTTAAAGCTGGTTTAATTAAGAAAAAATGTTCATGTCATGCTCTATGCTCATTTTTAACATGGATAGGCATTATATTTGTCATTATCTTTATGCTGAGCATTAGTGAAGTGTAAAATGTTGACAAATATAATGCCTACCCATGTGAAAATGAAAATAGAGCATGGCATAATAAAATTATTTCGATTCTTATAGGAAAATTCAGAACTAATGTACTTCAAACAGGTATATAATCAGATTCGAAATGCAGTCATTTTGATTTTATGAGGTCAAAACCAGTTTCATGATAAAAAATGAACAGATACATATAGCAGCATCAACACAAATGTCCATTTTGTTCTCAAAAGTTGTTCAAAATACAACCAAAGTTGTGATTTCAATTACGACATCAATCACATGCAGCCCATGTTTTATAGCAATTAGAACAAGGCTTTGTTGCCAAAGCGAAAGAAGGAGGTTATATTATTGCGAACCCTATCATAGTTTTCCATAGATTCACCTGCAAGTTACCTGTCCATTTAAACTTTTGTAAGTTCTATTGTCCCATTGAACAAATACAACAGGTATTGTTCTCTGTATAGTTTATTTGATGGGACCTTTAAATTTCTTCCAAGAGAAATCTATCACTCATTGATTAATTTGCCTGACCAAAAAAATATCTTCTTTGTTCACTGAAATACATGTATATAAACTCACATAAACTGCCTGTGATACAGTAGTTATTCATTATCAATAATATATTTTCAATCTGTTCAATATAAGCACTGATTTAATTATAAAAAGTTTATTTCTGATTTTTTTTAACCACTGCATGCATTTATGTTTTTAAAGAATTTGCATGCTTTTTGTGGTTGTTCAGTTATAAAGAATGCATTTATGAAGACCTTTATTTAAACATTATCATTTCAAGTTTTTACTTATGAACAGACTAAAAAAAAGCAAATTTTAATAGATAAAATGTTGAAATTTGATCAGAAATCAACTTTTAATTTTTAAATCAGTGTTTATATCAAACAAATTGAAAATGTGTTATTGATTGAATAAATACAACATCACATGCAGTTTCATAGTTACTTATTTGTACATGTATTTCCATCATTGACAGTTCAATTTTTTGTTCAGGTAAATTAATCAGTGAGTGATAGATTTCTTTTGCAAGAAATTTAAAGGTCCCATTGAATAAACTAAACAGAGAACAATACCTGTTGTATTTGTTAGATGGGACAATAGGACTTACAAAAGTTTAAATGGACAGGTAACTTGCAGGTGAATCTATGGAAAACTATGATAGGATTCGCAATAAAACCTTCTAATAAATTACCAACACAGAATGATGTTTTGTATAAATTTTTTAGACTGTAAAACTTATAAAGGATATCGATGGGGGAGTTATATTGTCTGATTGTAATATTATTTTCTGTCAGTCATTTGGACAGTAAAACTAAATGAAAAAAATGGAAGGATTTGTTTACTTACAATTTTTCTTTCTTTCAGCCATTTAGACAGTAAAACTAATGAAGGATTTGGAGGGAGTGGCTACTTTTGTCCACAATGTAAAAGTAAATATTGTGAACTTCCTGTAGAATGCAAAGCATGTGGTAAGTAAATATTGTGAACTTCCTGTAGAATGCAAAGCATGTGGTAAGTAAATATTGTGAACTACCTGTAGAATGCAAAGCATGTGGTAAGTAAATATTGTGAACTACCTGTAGAATGCAAAGCATGTGGTAAGTAAATATTGTGAACTACCTGTAGAATGCAAAGCATGTGGTAAGTAAATATTGTGAACTACCTGTAGAATGCAAAGCATGTGGTATGTGTTCACTTTACTTCTCTCTCACACGATTAACATTATCTATAGCTACTTTAAAAAAAGTGCATTAAGGTAGATCAGATGTCTTTCCATGCATGCCTTCAGGGCAAGTTGCAAAAATACTTCATTTAATATACAACAGAAACATAATAATTTTGAAATTAAAAGATTAACCAATAAAAAAAATAAGTGTCATAAAGCATGTGTCTATTTGAAATTTTCAAATTTTGAGAGAAAAAAAATCAATGGTTGATAATTGACCACTTTCGAGTTTGTCTGTCACGGAAAAAAACTCGTCAATTATGCAGGCCTTTGTGATGTCATTTACCAGATAGAGGGGAATGCCTGTATCCCTGCACTATTAACATTCATTAAGCATCTTAGTGATTGTCATTGTGCAGCATAAACTAGAAATAATATTTGTTCCGTAGGTACCTAATCCCAATTCCCTTATGATGGCAGTGCTGAATATGAATTATAAGAATTTAATTTGCTGAAAAATTTGTGCAATATAGCATTATAACATTTTCCACCAATTGCTCAACAAAGGAACGGAAGTGACAACGCCCCTAAACGCACTTAATCTGATTGAAATACAAATCCTGTGTCCAAACATTGCCTACAGGGATCGGACAACATTTCTACTTTCTTTTTCCACTTATTATTGCATCAGCCAATGATATATCAGCCGTCAAATTTTTGAAAGTTTGTATTACTACAACAAAACCAGAGGATCCAGAATGGTCTCTAAAGCACATTCCCCATTTTTGATTTTTTCAATTTCAACTATTTCAGGACTAACTTTGGTATCAGCACCCCATTTAGCCAGATCATATCATCATTTGTTCCCATTAGAACCATTTAAAGAAATACCATCTGACATGAACACAGAGTATGGAAATATGTAAGTACTTAATGGATTGTATCATTCTTTACAACCATCTTGATTTAGAAAGGTTAAGAGAATTAGGCTTGATTTTATTAAGGGAAGACAATATACATATAAATCTTGTCTGAAATCACTGTATCAGTACAGTGTGAACTAATCTTAAAACCAGGTTCAATCCACTATTTTCTACATAAGAAAATGCCTGTACCAAGTCAGGAATATGACAGTTGTTATCCATTCGTTTGATGTGTTTGAGCTTTTGATTTTGCCATTTGATTAGTGACTTTGCTGTTTGAATTTTCCTCAGAGTTCAGTATTTTTTGTGATTTTACTTTTTCCTGAATTATCCTAATGCTGTTAAGTTTATGATTTATTGTGGGATTTACCAAAGAACTTAAAAAACTAATTTTACAGTTATTGCTACACGATATCAATACAGAAATACTATTCCCCCCACTGCCCAGCCATTATATAGTCTTGAAAAGAGGATGAGTAAAATGCTGTCTAAAGATTCTTTCACTTGCACAGAAGGCAAGCTATATTTTCCCCTGTTTATTCAGTCAACATTTTTGTATTTAAAGAATAGTTTGAAAGATTTTTTTTTTTAATCATGCAAATACCTGTTAAATGGAAATTGTTTTCAATAAGAAGGAAATTATGCAGATATGGCATCTGTAATAAATTTCTAGGTCATAGTAGCGTATAGTTGAATACTATTGATTGTAAGATTGCTTTTTCATCTCATGCCTTTTTAAATTTCATCTGATTTATACGATAAGAATGTGGCATGATTGAACTGTTATTTTAAAAGTCTATTCCTGTTTTTGGTCCATATAAGCTATTGTAAAGTAAGAACTTTTAAAGGTCAGCTAAACAAATCTGGTATGATGAAAGTAAAACATAGTTCAAGAACATTTTGTTGATCAAGTTTTGTAAAGACAAATAGGTCCCTTCATGGTTAGTTTGGCCATATTGGACCTTATTTCATGGATCAGTGAACAAGGTTAAGTTTTGGTGGTCAAGTCCATATCTCAGATACTATAAGCAATAGGGCTAGTATATTTGGTGTATGGAAGGACTGGAAGGTGTACATGTCCAACTGGCAGGTGTCATCTGACCTTAACCTCATTTTCATGGTTCAGTGGTTATAGTTAAGTTTTTGTGTTTTGGTCTATTTTTCTCATACTTTAAGCAATAGGTCTACTATATTTGTTGTATGGAATGATTGTAAGGTGTACATGTCTAGCGGGCAGATGTCATCTGACCTTGACCTCATTTTCATGGTTCAGTGGTCAAAGTTAAGTTTTAAGTTTTGATCTTTTTATCTAATATTATATGCCAAAGGTCAACTATATTTGGTGTATGGAAATATATTATGATCTATATGTCAGTCCTGCAGGTTTTATTTGACCATGACCTCAATTGCACGGTTCATTGGACAGTGTTAAGTTTTTGTGTTTTGGTCTATTTTTCTTAAACTATAAGTAATAGGTCAACTATATTTGTTGTATGGAAGCATTGTTAGCTGTACATGTCTGCCTGGCATGGTTCATCTGACCTTGACCTCATTTTCATGGTTCATTGGTCTTTGTTTAACTATCTTGTTTAATGTTAAGTTTATGTGACAGTTGTAATAACGCTTTATACCTAGGACTATCAACATAATATCAATGATTAGTAAAGAAGGCGAGACATTTCAGTGTGTGCACTCTTGTTCAAAAAAAGGGGGCCTTTTGTTTAAAAGCAAAGAGTCTTAAAATGTTTTGTTCTTTGTATAATTTCTAAGCACATGTAATTTTATCTTTTGTATTATTTGAAATGAGCAAACAGTAAAGTCAATAAAATAAGTTTTACATAAATAACAATACTTACTCATTTTGTTTAATTTGTAGAATGTGTTACTCATGTAGAGTAGACTTCAAGAAGCAAACCGTAAGTAGAATTTTTTTATTACCTGATTGATTCACTATGTTCATATTAATTAGTATTCTTAAATAAACAAATCATAGATACCACGATTAAAATTTTATAATTACGCAAGACGCGCGTTTCTTCTACAAAAGACTCATCAGTTTTGTGTTCTAAAATTAAGTACTTTGTTATGATTAGGAAACAACCATTTAAAATTAAGGGGGATGGGAGTAAGGTTTTATTATTTTTAACTTATAAGCTTTAAATATTTTGTTATGAATAGAATTTTCTGAATTTGAGCAGTTAAAATGACAACACACTGTAGAACTGAAGAATTGTAAATAGAATCTAATTAGGGCTGTATAATATTTCACACCATTATTTTAAATACAATATTTCTTGCATAACTGAATTTAGCAAAAAAGATTGAAAACCTCTCACCAACACCATAAATTTTATTTGTTTTTGTATGATTTAAACGATTATTATAAATTATTGTAGGTATACATGTGTGAAAAATGTCAACAAATTTATTGTGTGGACTGTGACTTATTTATTCATGAGACACTTCATTCATGTCCAGGATGTGCTAGTTCAAGGGCCACTCAACACATGTCAAAAATCGTTTGATATTGGACAAGACAACACTAGGCAGTAAGATGCCAACTTCACACGAACTCTACTAACTGGACGTTAAGAAAGCAACAATGCTTACTCTATAGGCATTAAGTGACTTGAAGATGACATACAAAGCAGATGAGTTAACACTCCTTTTTCCACCTTCTTGATGCTTATAACTATTATGCAGGAATAGAATATTTTGTTACATGACTTGAAGAGATAGTTCTGTTATTATTAATTGTAGAATAACTGGTGTGCCTGCCGTTTCATTATTCTGTTCCAGTTAAATGATCATTGTATAGCATGCCATTAGTCTTTTGAGTGTTGCTATAAGAGAAGTTAGAGGTGCAATTCGTTTCTGCTTCAACAAAGTGCTATACTGTGGACTCATTTATTTTCATGGTTACCAATTTTTGTGGTTTGAGGCTAGGAAAACTTGCATATTCGTGAATATTTAATTTTGTGGTTTTAGCAAATTCTGAATACATTCCTATTGAAAATTTGTGGTTCTCCAGTACCCACAAAATCCACGAAAATTAGTATCCAATGAATATAAATGAATCCACAGTGAATTTAATTTTTAAGAAGACCATCTAGTTCCTTTTGGTTTGTCACTAAGCTGTAAATGAAAAGAATCTCGTTAAATAGAAACATTCAAATTTGTCTGTCTTTGAAATCAAGTTAATTTGCTTAAGATTACTCAGGGTTCAGATGTTTTCCTAGCCTTTGTTTATCAAACACCAGGATTGACTTCAGAAAACTCATTACTAAATATTATTTAACAATTAACACATTGGCAACTTCTACTAATTTAGCTATCAAGTCCATCCATATCTCTTTTTTTTTTTTTTTTGCTAATATATACATCTGATATTATTGAAAAGTACAACCTTCTTATACAGTTTTGTAATGTTAGTTTTGGTAAGAAACATATTATTTGTTTAAAACAAAAGATAAGTCTACAGAAGTATAGTATTCTTAGAATTTCTAAACATGACAGTTACAAAGGTTTTTTTTACATGAAAATTCTCTAAAGCATGTAAAGATTTCAAAACAAATTTGGATTTTATTTTTTAATGATTCAGGTTAATTAACATTTTGCATATAGGTCCAATTGTAAGTGAACCAATTTATTTTCCATGAACCAGTAAAACTAAGGTTTATTTCAATGACGGCTTCTTGATGTACCAAAAAGGTGAATAAAGTCCAGCAAATTTTGAGGCCAAACCATATTGAGGTCAAGAAGATGATATTTGATTGTTACATTCTTACTGTACAAACTACAGCCTTTGACCTGCATGACCACAATTTCAAACTTTTCAAAATTGTGTATGCACACATGCCAAAATTATAGATATCCATAGATTTTTGTCAATGATTTGGTGTGAAAAATGCAACCAGTTTGTTTTTGTAATAATAATCATTACATTTTTACCCAAAAGACAATTTTGAAATGTATGAAATAATAAAGAGTATAGTAGACTATTTACGTGTACATGCCTGCAGGATCCTGGATATCTGTTGCATAATTATAATTTAATAAAGTACTTTGTTGAGTTTTAATGATGATAGAATACAAACATGTTTTATATGAAGGAACTTGTGTGCCTCAGTTACAAAAGTGTTATTGTTTGATAATAAATTGTTATATTTGTACCAAGTTTTAGTCTCAATTTATGTAATCCTCTGGAAGTTATCATAACTGTACAAATGATATATGTGCAGTATCTTTTATTGTTGAGTCTATTTCATCAATTATAAAGCAGTGTCTGTCTTATTTTATGCTGTTAATTCATTTATTTTCGTGGATACCAACTTTTGTGGATTGAGGGAGATTTTAATTTTGGTGAATATTTGATTTCGTAGTTTTGCCCATTAAGTCTGCACACAAGCCATTAAAACATTTATTCTTTGTTGAATATTTATGTTCATTTTTAAAGGCAGTGCTTTAAGGCCTGACTTTCAAGTCATGAAGTTCATCTTTCCTTACGCCGCATTCAAAAAATCTATGCTGGGGGTCATTTGGTCAGAAATAGATCCGGAAATGTTGAATTTTCTCCTCTTCTTTTCGTGGTATGAAATGGTTTTTTGTCCAGCCTGCAACTTTTGTTGCAGAAAGCTCGACATAGGGATAGTGATCCGGCGGCGGCGGTGTTAGCTAACTTCTTAAAAGCTTTATATTTTAGAAGGTGGAAGACCTGGATGCTTCATACTTTGTATATAGATGCCTCATGTTACGAAGTATCCGTCAGTCACATGTCCAATGTCCTTGACCTCATTTTCATGGTTCAGTGACCACTTGAGAAAAAAGTTCAGGTTTTTTGTAATGTTGAATTCTCTCTTATTATAAGTAATAGGATAACTATATTTGATATGTGCGTACCTTGAAAGGTCCTCATGTCTGTCAGACAGTTTTCACTTGACCTCGACCTCATTTCATGGATCAGTGAACAAGGTTATGTTTTGGTGGTCAAGTCCATATCTCAGATACTACAAGCAATAGGGCTAGTATATTCGGTGTATGGAAGGACTGTAAGGTGTACATGTCCAACTGGCAGGTGTTATCTGACCTTGACCTCATGTTCATGGTTCAGTGGTTATAGTTAAATTTTTGTGTTTTGGTCTGTTTTTCTCATACTATATGCAATAGGTCTACTATATTTGTTGTATGGAATGATTGTAAGGTGTACCTATCTAGCGGGCAGATGTTATGTGACCTTGACCTCATTTTCATGGTTCAGTGGTCAAAGTTAAGTTTTTGAGTTTTGGTCTTTTTATCTAATACTATATGCCATAGGTCATCTATATTTGGTGTATGGAAATATTTTATGATCTTTATGTCAGTCGCGCAGGTTTTATTTGACTGTGACCTCATTTTCATGGTTCATTGCACAGTGTTAAGTTTTTGTGTTTTGGTCTATTTTTCTTAAACTATAAGTAATAGGTCAACTATATATGTTGTACAGAAGCATTGTTAGCTGTACATGTCTGCCTGCCATGGTTCATCTGACCTTGACCTCATTTTCAAGGTTCATTGGTCTTTGTTTAGTTATCTTGGTTAATTTTAAGTTTATGTGACAGTTGTATTAAAGCTTAGCTTTATACTTAGGACTATCAACATAATATCAATGATTAGTATAGAAGGCGAGACATTTCAGCGTGTGCACTCTTGTGTTTCTTTCATTTACATTGGGAAATAAAGAAACGATCAGTATGTATTGTTCGTTTTAAAAACTTTTTATTAATGTGTATTTTGCATTATAAGCAGTCAACCTGATTACAAACTATCTTTATTTGAATTCCGTGTGGAAAGAGGTCGGGTCAATTTCGAGTACTATCTGCGATCTAAAGATATTGTAAAATACTTTCAGTCGTTGATATTACAATTAAAAGTCAACTGAACATGAATTATATTGCATATTATACAATTTAAAGCATTTCTGTACGTGAAGCCGTATGACGTTATAGTTATTTCGGTCTCAGTTATATAAAGTATGGAATTATCGTTCCTGAATCTAGGTCTCAATAATTAGAGATAAAAAGCGTCAAAAAGTGATAAGACATCTACATCTACATAATTCTTCTTAACTTCAATATGTTGAAGATTACAAGAAGGCACATACTAGGGAAACAAATTAAAAACTAAACATATTTACAATAATTGCAAAAAAACATTATTTTTTTTCTACTATTAATTACACATGATTAAGCTGTTAGTTTCTCATTTACTGTTATTCTAGTATTTTAAAGTTGTATGCAATATGACACATAATGCACAGGATAAACTATTGACTTAAAAGTCAAGTACAGGAAGTAGTTGGATACTATTCATGATACCTATGGCGAAGTTAAGCCGCGCTCTGTGTTTAGGGTTCACAGATACTATACCTCACTTTTAGGTATAGTAACGTCCCCTACCATACGTATCAAGTATCTGCTATTACTTGTACAAACTGAGTGAGGAGGCTCGATCCTAGCCTGGAGGCACCAAGCGCGGTGGCTAGGTCTGATCCTAGCCTGGTGGCACCGCGCTTGGTGGCTAGGTCAAAAAATCTTGTTTACCTTCGTTTTATTTGGGGAAAAAGGGATATTTTAATTTATTTTTATCCATTTGGGAATGGGGGTCTAAGGGGATATTTTAATTTTGTTATGACAACATTTTTAAATTGTACATATGACTATTTTTTTTATATACTTTTCAATTTTATCTCAGTTAATTTTAAGCCCACCAAGTCAAATCGGAGACTAAAAAACTGGTACTCCAAAAGGAAAAGATAGGTGACCCACTGTGGGCATTTGTCTTGGTGAACTAGCACCTTAAAGTCCAGCTAACCCTCAGGCCGGTTGGCTAGTACATTAGCAGACAGGTATTTTTAATACCATTTGGCATTTTTTAACTTTGGCATTTTTTCATTTGGCCTTTTGCTTTTACATGTTGTTTTACTATTTGGCATTTTTTATTTATGTTTTTTTTTCTCATTTTTTGCAACATATTTTTTCATCAACACACCCATAACACTTAAAAATTAAGAGTTAGATATACACTTTTGGCATTCATAATGTTTATCAATCAAAGTAGCATTCTTTTTTTTAAATTTACATTACACAATTTGGCTTTCTGTAACTTTGGCTGTTAATCTTTTGTACGAATGCTATGATGACCATTATGTGTAGAAAATAAGACTACATTTTTAAAGGTGGCTCAGTATCATATATTTATGTTTGGTGTCAATTATTACTAAATTTCCTTCATATTTAATTTCTGAAATGTAAATTCTTCCATTTCTGGTACATCTTATAATATCGTATTCATCTACTAACCCAATTTTCTCATAGGGATTTAACACGACGAAGAAGGGGTATAGGTGGTACAATGTAGGTGGTTAAGGGTGTTACGAAAAGGTGAAAGTGCGAGAAAGGGAGGGAGAAAAATAAAATGATGGAGAGGATGAGGGTATATGATTGTAATTGGAATTTAGAGAGGGAGGAAATCTGTGAGAGAATGTGATTTCATAGTAAGGGTATGATGTACTGGTCTAATGGAAGTGCAGTTTCTGATTTGTCTCATGTAGTTTCTGTTTTCTTTATCAATCTAATAAGTTTAAATATTGAAATTGCTGCCGTCTAAAAGTTCACAGGTTAGCAGCCTTTCTTGTTACTGTTTATGTGCTGCTTATATATAAACATTGTATCACTTCTCAGTAGCTAGATAGAGTTGTAGCTTTTCATCAAATTAAGCAGCAGCTTCTCTACAGTCTTTTTTAGAATGATGCCAAGTACTATCCTGTAGTCCTTGTTCTTCTGTTGCTTTTATTGAAGGTTAGAAATTTTCATAGCTTTCAATGAACTGAACTAGTAATTACACATGATTAAGCTGTTAGTTTCTCATTTAATGTTATTCAAGCTGGTTTATATTCAGATCACTGTGAACTCTCTCATCTAGTCTTTTCAATCTTGGTGTATATTGGAATAATAAACTAGTATATTGGTTATATTAACTAAATGTTTCAGTTCTTTCAAGTCACTGAAAATGCAACATGATTTACCAGTCAGGAGTGTAAACAATTTTGTCTAAGAATAAAAAAGAAAATTTTTAGAAGTTAAGATATAAAGTATTGGTGGAAGATATTTTTATTCATGTTGTGAACTCTATTACTCGGAAGAGGTTCGCCTACATTGGCAGAATATATATTACAGAGTACAGATTACATCAGGTGTGTAGTTTCGCATTTTGGCCCCTGTGGATTTTTCAAATATGAGAGTTAGTGTGCAATAAAATTAATTTTTGGATAGCTGAAGATTAGAATAGCCTTCATATGTTTATAGGAATATCAAGATTATGTCATGTATGTAAGGTGGGCTGTTTTTTGTATGACAGTCCGTATTTTCATATCCATACCAAGCATTGGTGCGGCAATTATTGTAATGTTGTAGCACGAACTTCGTGATTAAACTTTACGAAAAAATGAGGCAAAAGACACCCATTTTTTTTATTTTATCATTTAGTAGATTACTGTCAACAGTTTCAGAAAAGGTATCACTCAAAGGCATTGCAATTCTAGTTTGAACCAAATTTTTGGAGACTACGAAGAAAGAAAGAAGATAAGAGTACGTGCATGGTAGCATAAGATACACAAGTGTAAACAGTAAGTACAAGCTTTATTCTAGTATTTTAAAGTTGTATGCAATATGACACATAATGCACAGGATAAACTATTGACTTAAAAGTCAAGTACAGGAAGTAGTTGGATACTATTCATGATACGTATGGCGAAGTTAAGCCGCGCTCTGTGTTTAGGGTTCACAGATACTATACCTCCCTTATAGGTATAGTAACGTCCCCTACCATACGTATCAAGTATCTGCTATTACTTGTACAAACTGAGTGAGGAGGCTCGATCCTAGCCTGGAGGCACCAAGCGTGGTGGCTAGGTCTGATCCTAGCTTGGTGGCACCGCGCTTGGTGGCTAGGTCAAAAAATCTTGTTTACCTTCGTTTTATTTGGGGAAAAAGGGATATTTTAATTTATTTTTATCCATTTGGGAATGGGGGTCTAAGGGGATATTTTAATTTTGTTATGACAACTTTTTTAAATTGTACATATGACTATTTTTTTTATATACTTTTCAATTTTATCTCAGTTAATTTTAAGCCCACCAAGTCAAATCGGAGACTAAAAAACTGGTACTCCAAAAGGAAAAGATAGGTGACCCACTGTGGGCATTTGTCTTGGTGAACTAGCACCTTAAAGTCCAGCTAACCCTCAGGCCGGCTGGCTAGTACATTAGCAGACAGGTATTTTTAATACCATTTGGCATTTTTTAACTTTGGCATTTTTTCATTTGGCCTTTTGCTTTTACATGTTGTTTTACTATTTGGCAATTTTTTATTTTTGTTTTTTTTTCTCATTTTTTGCAACATATTTTTTCATCAACACACCCAAAACACTTAAAAATTAAGAGTTAAATATACACTTTTGGCATTCATAATGTTTATCAATCAAAGTAGCATTCTTTTTTTTAAATTTACATTACACAATTTGGCTTTCTGTAACTTTGGCTGTTAATCTTTTGTACGAATGCTATGATGACCATTATGTGTAGAAAATAAGACTACATTTTTAAAGGTGGCTCAGTATCATATATTTATGTTTGGTGTCAATTATTACTAAATTTCCTTCATATTTCTAAAATGTAAATTCTTCCATTTCTGGTACATCTTATAATATCGTATTCATCTACTAACCCAATTTTCTCATAGGGATTTAACACGACGAAGAAGGGGTATAGGTGGTACAATGTAGGTGGTTAAGGGTGTTACGAAAAGGTGAAAGTGGGAGAAAGGGAGGGAGAAAAATAAAATGATGGAGAGGATGAGGGTATATGGTTGTAATTGGAATTTAGAGAGGGAGGAAATCTGTGAGAGAATGTGATTTCATAGTAAGGGTATGATGTACTGGTCTAATGGAAGTGCAGTTTCTGATTTGTCTCATGTAGTTTCTGTTTTCTTGATCAATCTAATAAGTTTAAATATTGAAATTGCTGCCGTCTAAAAGTTCACAGGTTAGCAGCCTTTCTTGTTACTGTTTATGTGCTGCTTATATATAAACATTGTATCACTTCTCAGTAGCTAGATAGAGTTGTAGCTTTTCATCAAATTAAGCAGCAGCTTCTCTACAGTCTTTTTTAGAATGATGCCAAGTACTATCCTGTAGTCCTTGTTCTTCTGTTGCTTTTATTGAAGGTTAGAAATTTTCATAGCTTTCAATGAACTGAACTAGTAATTACACATGATTAAGCTGTTAGTTTCTCATTTAATGTTATTCAAGCTGGTTTATATTCAGATCACTGTGAACTCTCTCATCTAGTCTTTTCAATCTTGGTGTATATTGGAATAATAAACTAGTATATTGGTTATATTAACTAAATGTTTCAGTTCTTTCAAGTCACTGAAAATGCAACATGATTTACCAGTCAGGAGTGTAAACAATTTTGTCTAAGAATAAAAAAGAAAATTTTTAGAAGTTAAGATATAAAGTATTGGTGGAAGATATTTTTATTCATGTTGTGAACTCTATTACTCGGAAGAGGTTCGCCTACATTGGCAGAATATATATTACAGAGTACAGATTACATCAGGTGTGTAGTTTCGCATTTTGGCCCCTGTGGATTTTTCAAATATGAGAGCTAGTGTGCAATAAAATTAATTTTTGGATAGCTGAAGATTAGAATAGCCTTCATATGTTTATAGGAATATCAAGATTATGTCATGTATGTAAGGTGGGCTGTTTTTTGTATGACAGTCCGTATTTTCATATCCATACCAAGCATTGGTGCGGCAATTATTGTAATGTTGTAGCACAAACTTCGTGATTAAACTTTACGAAAAAATGAGGCAAAAGACACCCATTTTTTTTATTTTATCATTTAGTAGATTACTGTCAACAGTTTCAGAAAAGGTATCACTCAAAGGCATTGCAATTCTAGTTTGAACCAAATTTTTGGAGACTACGAAGAAAGAAAGAAGATAAGAGTACGTGCATGGTAGCATAAGATACACAAGTGTAAACAGTAAGTACAAGCTTTATTCTAGTATTTTAAAGTTGTATGCAATATGACACATAATGCACAGGATAAACTATTGACTTAAAAGTCAAGTACAGGAAGTAGTTGGATACTATTCATGATACGTATGGCGAAGTTAAGCCGCGCTCTGTGTTTAGGGTTCACAGATACTATACCTCCCTTATAGGTATAGTAACGTCCCCTACCATACGTATCAAGTATCTGCTATTACTTGTACAAACTGAGTGAGGAGGCTCGATCCTAGCCTGGAGGCACCAAGCGTGGTGGCTAGGTCTGATCCTAGCTTGGTGGCACCGCGCTTGGTGGCTAGGTCAAAAAATCTTGTTTACCTTCGTTTTATTTGGGGAAAAAGGGATATTTTAATTTATTTTTATCCATTTGGGAATGGGGGTCTAAGGGGATATTTTAATTTTGTTATGACAACTTTTTTAAATTGTACATATGACTATTTTTTTTATATACTTTTCAATTTTATCTCAGTTAATTTTAAGCCCACCAAGTCAAATCGGAGACTAAAAAACTGGTACTCCAAAAGGAAAAGATAGGTGACCCACTGTGGGCATTTGTCTTGGTGAACTAGCACCTTAAAGTCCAGCTAACCCTCAGGCCGGCTGGCTAGTACATTAGCAGACAGGTATTTTTAATACCATTTGGCATTTTTTAACTTTGGCATTTTTTCATTTGGCCTTTTGCTTTTACATGTTGTTTTACTATTTGGCAATTTTTTATTTTTGTTTTTTTTTCTCATTTTTTGCAACATATTTTTTCATCAACACACCCAAAACACTTAAAAATTAAGAGTTAAATATACACTTTTGGCATTCATAATGTTTATCAATCAAAGTAGCATTCTTTTTTTTAAATTTACATTACACAATTTGGCTTTCTGTAACTTTGGCTGTTAATCTTTTGTACGAATGCTATGATGACCATTATGTGTAGAAAATAAGACTACATTTTTAAAGGTGGCTCAGTATCATATATTTATGTTTGGTGTCAATTATTACTAAATTTCCTTCATATTTCTAAAATGTAAATTCTTCCATTTCTGGTACATCTTATAATATCGTATTCATCTACTAACCCAATTTTCTCATAGGGATTTAACACGACGAAGAAGGGGTATAGGTGGTACAATGTAGGTGGTTAAGGGTGTTACGAAAAGGTGAAAGTGGGAGAAAGGGAGGGAGAAAAATAAAATGATGGAGAGGATGAGGGTATATGGTTGTAATTGGAATTTAGAGAGGGAGGAAATCTGTGAGAGAATGTGATTTCATAGTAAGGGTATGATGTACTGGTCTAATGGAAGTGCAGTTTCTGATTTGTCTCATGTAGTTTCTGTTTTCTTGATCAATCTAATAAGTTTAAATATTGAAATTGCTGCCGTCTAAAAGTTCACAGGTTAGCAGCCTTTCTTGTTACTGTTTATGTGCTGCTTATATATAAACATTGTATCACTTCTCAGTAGCTAGATAGAGTTGTAGCTTTTCATCAAATTAAGCAGCAGCTTCTCTACAGTCTTTTTTAGAATGATGCCAAGTACTATCCTGTAGTCCTTGTTCTTCTGTTGCTTTTATTGAAGGTTAGAAATTTTCATAGCTTTCAATGAACTGAACTAGTAATTACACATGATTAAGCTGTTAGTTTCTCATTTAATGTTATTCAAGCTGGTTTATATTCAGATCACTGTGAACTCTCTCATCTAGTCTTTTCAATCTTGGTGTATATTGGAATAATAAACTAGTATATTGGTTATATTAACTAAATGTTTCAGTTCTTTCAAGTCACTGAAAATGCAACATGATTTACCAGTCAGGAGTGTAAACAATTTTGTCTAAGAATAAAAAAGAAAATTTTTAGAAGTTAAGATATAAAGTATTGGTGGAAGATATTTTTATTCATGTTGTGAACTCTATTACTCGGAAGAGGTTCGCCTACATTGGCAGAATATATATTACAGAGTACAGATTACATCAGGTGTGTAGTTTCGCATTTTGGCCCCTGTGGATTTTTCAAATATGAGAGCTAGTGTGCAATAAAATTAATTTTTGGATAGCTGAAGATTAGAATAGCCTTCATATGTTTATAGGAATATCAAGATTATGTCATGTATGTAAGGTGGGCTGTTTTTTGTATGACAGTCCGTATTTTCATATCCATACCAAGCATTGGTGCGGCAATTATTGTAATGTTGTAGCACAAACTTCGTGATTAAACTTTACGAAAAAATGAGGCAAAAGACACCCATTTTTTTTATTTTATCATTTAGTAGATTACTGTCAACAGTTTCAGAAAAGGTATCACTCAAAGGCATTGCAATTCTAGTTTGAACCAAATTTTTGGAGACTACGAAGAAAGAAAGAAGATAAGAGTACGTGCATGGTAGCATAAGATACACAAGTGTAAACAGTAAGTACAAGCTTTATTCTAGTATTTTAAAGTTGTATGCAATATGACACATAATGCACAGGATAAACTATTGACTTAAAAGTCAAGTACAGGAAGTAGTTGGATACTATTCATGATACGTATGGCGAAGTTAAGCCGCGCTCTGTGTTTAGGGTTCACAGATACTATACCTCCCTTTTAGGTATAGTAACGTCCCCTACCATACGTATCAAGTATCTGCTATTACTTGTACAAACTGAGTGAGGAGGCTCGATCCTAGCCTGGAGGCACCAAGCGCGGTGGCTAGGTCTGATCCTAGCCTGGTGGCACCGCGCTTGGTGGCTAGGTCAAAAAATCTTGTTTACCTTCGTTTTATTTGGGGAAAAAGGGATATTTTAATTTATTTTTATCCATTTGGGAATGGGGGTCTAAGGGGATATTTTAATTTTGTTATGACAACATTTTTAAATTGTACATATGACTATTTTTTTATATACTTTTCAATTTTATCTCAGTTAATTTTAAGCCCACCAAGTCAAATCGGAGACTAAAAAACTGGTACTCCAAAAGGAAAAGATAGGTGACCCACTGTGGGCATTTGTCTTGGTGAACTAGCACCTTAAAGTCCAGCTAACCCTCAGGCCGGCTGGCTAGTACATTAGCAGACAGGTATTTTTAATACCATTTGGCATTTTTAACTTTGGCATTTTTTCATTTGGCCTTTTGCTTTTACATGTTGTTTTACTATTTGGCATTTTTTATTTATGTTTTTTTTTCTCATTTTTTGCAACATATTTTTTCATCAACACACCCAAAACACTTAAAAATTAAGAGTTAAATATACACTTTTGGCATTCATAATGTTTATCAATCAAAGAAGCATTCTTTTTTTTAAATTTACATTACACAATTTGGCTTTCTGTAACTTTGGCTGTTAATCTTTTGTACGAATGCTATGATGACCATTATGTGTAGAAAATAAGACTACATTTTTAAAGGTGGCTCAGTATCATATATTTATGTTTGGTGTCAATTATTACTAAATTTCCTTCATATTTAATTTCTGAAATGTAAGTTCTTCCATTTCTGGTACATCTTATAATATCGTATTCATCTACTAACCCAATTTTCTCATAGGGATTTAACACGACGAAGAAGGGGTATAGGTGGTACAATGTAGGTGGTTAAGGGTGTTACGAAAAGGTGAAAGTGCGAGAAAGGGAGGGAGAAAAATAAAATGATGGAGAGGATGAGGGTATATGATTGTAATTGGAATTTAGAGAGGGAGGAAATCTGTGAGAGAATGTGATTTCATAGTAAGGGTATGATGTACTGGTCTAATGGAAGTGCAGTTTCTGATTTGTCTCATGTAGTTTCTGTTTTCTTTATCAATCTAATAAGTTTAAATATTGAAATTGCTGCCGTCTAAAAGTTCACAGGTTAGCAGCCTTTCTTGTTACTGTTTATGTGCTGCTTATATATAAACATTGTATCACTTCTCAGTAGCTAGATAGAGTTGTAGCTTTTCATCAAATTAAGCAGCAGCTTCTCTACAGTCTTTTTTAGAATGATGCCAAGTACTATCCTGTAGTCCTTGTTCTTCTGTTGCTTTTATTGAAGGTTAGAAATTTTCATAGCTTTCAATGAACTGAACTAGTAATTACACATGATTAAGCTGTTAGTTTCTCATTTAATGTTATTCAAGCTGGTTTATATTCAGATCACTGTGAACTCTCTCATCTAGTCTTTTCAATCTTGGTGTATATTGGAATAATAAACTAGTATATTGGTTATATTAACTAAATGTTTCAGTTCTTTCAAGTCACTGAAAATGCAACATGATTTACCAGTCAGGAGTGTAAACAATTTTGTCTAAGAATAAAAAAGAAAATTTTTAGAAGTTAAGATATAAAGTATTGGTGGAAGATATTTTTATTCATGTTGTGAACTCTATTACTCGGAAGAGGTTCGCCTACATTGGCAGAATATATATTACAGAGTACAGATTACATCAGGTGTGTAGTTTCGCATTTTGGCCCCTGTGGATTTTTCAAATATGAGAGCTAGTGTGCAATAAAATTAATTTTTGGATAGCTGAAGATTAGAATAGCCTTCATATGTTTATAGGAATATCAAGATTATGTCATGTATGTAAGGTGGGCTGTTTTTTGTATGACAGTCCGTATTTTCATATCCATACCAAGCATTGGTGCGGCAATTATTGTAATGTTGTAGCACAAACTTCGTGATTAAACTTTACGAAAAAATGAGGCAAAAGACACCCATTTTTTTTATTTTATCATTTAGTAGATTACTGTCAACAGTTTCAGAAAAGGTATCACTCAAAGGCATTGCAATTCTAGTTTGAACCAAATTTTTGGAGACTACGAAGAAAGAAAGAAGATAAGAGTACGTGCATGGTAGCATAAGATACACAAGTGTAAACAGTAAGTACAAGCTTTATTCTAGTATTTTAAAGTTGTATGCAATATGACACATAATGCACAGGATAAACTATTGACTTAAAAGTCAAGTACAGGAAGTAGTTGGATACTATTCATGATACGTATGGCGAAGTTAAGCCGCGCTCTGTGTTTAGGGTTCACAGATACTATACCTCCCTTTTAGGTATAGTAACGTCCCCTACCATACGTATCAAGTATCTGCTATTACTTGTACAAACTGAGTGAGGAGGCTCGATCCTAGCCTGGAGGCACCAAGCGCGGTGGCTAGGTCTGATCCTAGCCTGGTGGCACCGCGCTTGGTGGCTAGGTCAAAAAATCTTGTTTACCTTCGTTTTATTTGGGGAAAAAGGGATATTTTAATTTATTTTTATCCATTTGGGAATGGGGGTCTAAGGGGATATTTTAATTTTGTTATGACAACATTTTTAAATTGTACATATGACTATTTTTTTATATACTTTTCAATTTTATCTCAGTTAATTTTAAGCCCACCAAGTCAAATCGGAGACTAAAAAACTGGTACTCCAAAAGGAAAAGATAGGTGACCCACTGTGGGCATTTGTCTTGGTGAACTAGCACCTTAAAGTCCAGCTAACCCTCAGGCCGGCTGGCTAGTACATTAGCAGACAGGTATTTTTAATACCATTTGGCATTTTTAACTTTGGCATTTTTTCATTTGGCCTTTTGCTTTTACATGTTGTTTTACTATTTGGCATTTTTTATTTATGTTTTTTTTTCTCATTTTTTGCAACATATTTTTTCATCAACACACCCAAAACACTTAAAAATTAAGAGTTAAATATACACTTTTGGCATTCATAATGTTTATCAATCAAAGAAGCATTCTTTTTTTTAAATTTACATTACACAATTTGGCTTTCTGTAACTTTGGCTGTTAATCTTTTGTACGAATGCTATGATGACCATTATGTGTAGAAAATAAGACTACATTTTTAAAGGTGGCTCAGTATCATATATTTATGTTTGGTGTCAATTATTACTAAATTTCCTTCATATTTAATTTCTGAAATGTAAGTTCTTCCATTTCTGGTACATCTTATAATATCGTATTCATCTACTAACCCAATTTTCTCATAGGGATTTAACACGACGAAGAAGGGGTATAGGTGGTACAATGTAGGTGGTTAAGGGTGTTACGAAAAGGTGAAAGTGCGAGAAAGGGAGGGAGAAAAATAAAATGATGGAGAGGATGAGGGTATATGATTGTAATTGGAATTTAGAGAGGGAGGAAATCTGTGAGAGAATGTGATTTCATAGTAAGGGTATGATGTACTGGTCTAATGGAAGTGCAGTTTCTGATTTGTCTCATGTAGTTTCTGTTTTCTTTATCAATCTAATAAGTTTAAATATTGAAATTGCTGCCGTCTAAAAGTTCACAGGTTAGCAGCCTTTCTTGTTACTGTTTATGTGCTGCTTATATATAAACATTGTATCACTTCTCAGTAGCTAGATAGAGTTGTAGCTTTTCATCAAATTAAGCAGCAGCTTCTCTACAGTCTTTTTTAGAATGATGCCAAGTACTATCCTGTAGTCCTTGTTCTTCTGTTGCTTTTATTGAAGGTTAGAAATTTTCATAGCTTTCAATGAACTGAACTAGTAATTACACATGATTAAGCTGTTAGTTTCTCATTTAATGTTATTCAAGCTGGTTTATATTCAGATCACTGTGAACTCTCTCATCTAGTCTTTTCAATCTTGGTGTATATTGGAATAATAAACTAGTATATTGGTTATATTAACTAAATGTTTCAGTTCTTTCAAGTCACTGAAAATGCAACATGATTTACCAGTCAGGAGTGTAAACAATTTTGTCTAAGAATAAAAAAGAAAATTTTTAGAAGTTAAGATATAAAGTATTGGTGGAAGATATTTTTATTCATGTTGTGAACTCTATTACTCGGAAGAGGTTCGCCTACATTGGCAGAATATATATTACAGAGTACAGATTACATCAGGTGTGTAGTTTCGCATTTTGGCCCCTGTGGATTTTTCAAATATGAGAGCTAGTGTGCAATAAAATTAATTTTTGGATAGCTGAAGATTAGAATAGCCTTCATATGTTTATAGGAATATCAAGATTATGTCATGTATGTAAGGTGGGCTGTTTTTTGTATGACAGTCCGTATTTTCATATCCATACCAAGCATTGGTGCGGCAATTATTGTAATGTTGTAGCACAAACTTCGTGATTAAACTTTATGAAAAAATGAGGCAAAAGACACCCATTTTTTTTATTTTATCATTTAGTAGATTACTGTCAACAGTTTCAGAAAAGGTATCACTCAAAGGCATTGCAATTCTAGTTTGAACCAAATTTTTGGAGACTACGAAGAAAGAAAGAAGATAAGAGTACGTGCATGGTAGCATAAGATACACAAGTGTAAACAGTAAGTACAAGCTTTATTCTAGTATTTTAAAGTTGTATGCAATATGACACATAATGCACAGGATAAACTATTGACTTAAAAGTCAAGTACAGGAAGTAGTTGGATACTATTTATGATACGTATGGCGAAGTTAAGCCGCGCTCTGTGTTTAGGGTTCACAGATACTATACCTCCCTTTTAGGTATAGTAACGTCCCCTACCATACGTATCAAGTATCTGCTATTACTTGTACAAACTGAGTGAGGAGGCTCGATCCTAGCCTGGAGGCACCAAGCGCGGTGGCTAGGTCTGATCCTAGCCTGGTGGCACCGCGCTTGGTGGCTAGGTCAAAAAATCTTGTTTACCTTCGTTTTATTTGGGGAAAAAGGGATATTTTAATTTATTTTTATCCATTTGGGAATGGGGGTCTAAGGGGATATTTTAATTTTGTTATGACAACATTTTTAAATTGTACATATGACTATTTTTTTATATACTTTTCAATTTTATCTCAGTTAATTTTAAGCCCACCAAGTCAAATCGGAGACTAAAAAACTGGTACTCCAAAAGGAAAAGATAGGTGACCCACTGTGGGCATTTGTCTTGGTGAACTAGCACCTTAAAGTCCAGCTAACCCTCAGGCCGGCTGGCTAGTACATTAGCAGACAGGTATTTTTAATACCATTTGGCATTTTTAACTTTGGCATTTTTTCATTTGGCCTTTTGCTTTTACATGTTGTTTTACTATTTGGCATTTTTTATTTATGTTTTTTTTTCTCATTTTTTGCAACATATTTTTTCATCAACACACCCAAAACACTTAAAAATTAAGAGTTAAATATACACTTTTGGCATTCATAATGTTTATCAATCAAAGAAGCATTCTTTTTTTTAAATTTACATTACACAATTTGGCTTTCTGTAACTTTGGCTGTTAATCTTTTGTACGAATGCTATGATGACCATTATGTGTAGAAAATAAGACTACATTTTTAAAGGTGGCTCAGTATCATATATTTATGTTTGGTGTCAATTATTACTAAATTTCCTTCATATTTAATTTCTGAAATGTAAGTTCTTCCATTTCTGGTACATCTTATAATATCGTATTCATCTACTAACCCAATTTTCTCATAGGGATTTAACACGACGAAGAAGGGGTATAGGTGGTACAATGTAGGTGGTTAAGGGTGTTACGAAAAGGTGAAAGTGCGAGAAAGGGAGGGAGAAAAATAAAATGATGGAGAGGATGAGGGTATATGATTGTAATTGGAATTTAGAGAGGGAGGAAATCTGTGAGAGAATGTGATTTCATAGTAAGGGTATGATGTACTGGTCTAATGGAAGTGCAGTTTCTGATTTGTCTCATGTAGTTTCTGTTTTCTTTATCAATCTAATAAGTTTAAATATTGAAATTGCTGCCGTCTAAAAGTTCACAGGTTAGCAGCCTTTCTTGTTACTGTTTATGTGCTGCTTATATATAAACATTGTATCACTTCTCAGTAGCTAGATAGAGTTGTAGCTTTTCATCAAATTAAGCAGCAGCTTCTCTACAGTCTTTTTTAGAATGATGCCAAGTACTATCCTGTAGTCCTTGTTCTTCTGTTGCTTTTATTGAAGGTTAGAAATTTTCATAGCTTTCAATGAACTGAACTAGTAATTACACATGATTAAGCTGTTAGTTTCTCATTTAATGTTATTCAAGCTGGTTTATATTCAGATCACTGTGAACTCTCTCATCTAGTCTTTTCAATCTTGGTGTATATTGGAATAATAAACTAGTATATTGGTTATATTAACTAAATGTTTCAGTTCTTTCAAGTCACTGAAAATGCAACATGATTTACCAGTCAGGAGTGTAAACAATTTTGTCTAAGAATAAAAAAGAAAATTTTTAGAAGTTAAGATATAAAGTATTGGTGGAAGATATTTTTATTCATGTTGTGAACTCTATTACTCGGAAGAGGTTCGCCTACATTGGCAGAATATATATTACAGAGTACAGATTACATCAGGTGTGTAGTTTCGCATTTTGGCCCCTGTGGATTTTTCAAATATGAGAGCTAGTGTGCAATAAAATTAATTTTTGGATAGCTGAAGATTAGAATAGCCTTCATATGTTTATAGGAATATCAAGATTATGTCATGTATGTAAGGTGGGCTGTTTTTTGTATGACAGTCCGTATTTTCATATCCATACCAAGCATTGGTGCGGCAATTATTGTAATGTTGTAGCACAAACTTCGTGATTAAACTTTACGAAAAAATGAGGCAAAAGACACCCATTTTTTTTATTTTATCATTTAGTAGATTACTGTCAACAGTTTCAGAAAAGGTATCACTCAAAGGCATTGCAATTCTAGTTTGAACCAAATTTTTGGAGACTACGAAGAAAGAAAGAAGATAAGAGTACGTGCATGGTAGCATAAGATACACAAGTGTAAACAGTAAGTACAAGCTTTATTCTAGTATTTTAAAGTTGTATGCAATATGACACATAATGCACAGGATAAACTATTGACTTAAAAGTCAAGTACAGGAAGTAGTTGGATACTATTCATGATACGTATGGCGAAGTTAAGCCGCGCTCTGTGTTTAGGGTTCACAGATACTATACCTCCCTTTTAGGTATAGTAACGTCCCCTACCATACGTATCAAGTATCTGCTATTACTTGTACAAACTGAGTGAGGAGGCTCGATCCTAGCCTGGAGGCACCAAGCGCGGTGGCTAGGTCTGATCCTAGCCTGGTGGCACCGCGCTTGGTGGCTAGGTCAAAAAATCTTGTTTACCTTCGTTTTATTTGGGGAAAAAGGGATATTTTAATTTATTTTTATCCATTTGGGAATGGGGGTCTAAGGGGATATTTTAATTTTGTTATGACAACATTTTTAAATTGTACATATGACTATTTTTTTATATACTTTTCAATTTTATCTCAGTTAATTTTAAGCCCACCAAGTCAAATCGGAGACTAAAAAACTGGTACTCCAAAAGGAAAAGATAGGTGACCCACTGTGGGCATTTGTCTTGGTGAACTAGCACCTTAAAGTCCAGCTAACCCTCAGGCCGGCTGGCTAGTACATTAGCAGACAGGTATTTTTAATACCATTTGGCATTTTTAACTTTGGCATTTTTTCATTTGGCCTTTTGCTTTTACATGTTGTTTTACTATTTGGCATTTTTTATTTATGTTTTTTTTTCTCATTTTTTGCAACATATTTTTTCATCAACACACCCAAAACACTTAAAAATTAAGAGTTAAATATACACTTTTGGCATTCATAATGTTTATCAATCAAAGAAGCATTCTTTTTTTTAAATTTACATTACACAATTTGGCTTTCTGTAACTTTGGCTGTTAATCTTTTGTACGAATGCTATGATGACCATTATGTGTAGAAAATAAGACTACATTTTTAAAGGTGGCTCAGTATCATATATTTATGTTTGGTGTCAATTATTACTAAATTTCCTTCATATTTAATTTCTGAAATGTAAGTTCTTCCATTTCTGGTACATCTTATAATATCGTATTCATCTACTAACCCAATTTTCTCATAGGGATTTAACACGACGAAGAAGGGGTATAGGTGGTACAATGTAGGTGGTTAAGGGTGTTACGAAAAGGTGAAAGTGCGAGAAAGGGAGGGAGAAAAATAAAATGATGGAGAGGATGAGGGTATATGATTGTAATTGGAATTTAGAGAGGGAGGAAATCTGTGAGAGAATGTGATTTCATAGTAAGGGTATGATGTACTGGTCTAATGGAAGTGCAGTTTCTGATTTGTCTCATGTAGTTTCTGTTTTCTTTATCAATCTAATAAGTTTAAATATTGAAATTGCTGCCGTCTAAAAGTTCACAGGTTAACAGCCTTTCTTGTTACTGTTTATGTGCTGCTTATATATAAACATTGTATCACTTCTCAGTAGCTAGATAGAGTTGTAGCTTTTCATCAAATTAAGCAGCAGCTTCTCTACAGTCTTTTTTAGAATGATGCCAAGTACTATCCTGTAGTCCTTGTTCTTCTGTTGCTTTTATTGAAGGTTAGAAATTTTCATAGCTTTCAATGAACTGAACTAGTAATTACACATGATTAAGCTGTTAGTTTCTCATTTAATGTTATTCAAGCTGGTTTATATTCAGATCACTGTGAACTCTCTCATCTAGTCTTTTCAATCTTGGTGTATATTGGAATAATAAACTAGTATATTGGTTATATTAACTAAATGTTTCAGTTCTTTCAAGTCACTGAAAATGCAACATGATTTACCAGTCAGGAGTGTAAACAATTTTGTCTAAGAATAAAAAAGAAAATTTTTAGAAGTTAAGATATAAAGTATTGGTGGAAGATATTTTTATTCATGTTGTGAACTCTATTACTCGGAAGAGGTTCGCCTACATTGGCAGAATATATATTACAGAGTACAGATTACATCAGGTGTGTAGTTTCGCATTTTGGCCCCTGTGGATTTTTCAAATATGAGAGCTAGTGTGCAATAAAATTAATTTTTGGATAGCTGAAGATTAGAATAGCCTTCATATGTTTATAGGAATATCAAGATTATGTCATGTATGTAAGGTGGGCTGTTTTTTGTATGACAGTCCGTATTTTCATATCCATACCAAGCATTGGTGCGGCAATTATTGTTATGTTGTAGCACGAACTTCGTGATTAAACTTTATGAAAAAATGAGGCAAAAGACACCCATTTTTTTTTATTTTATCATTTAGTAGATTACTGTCAACAGTTTCAGAAAAGGTATCACTCAAAGGCATTGCAATTCTAGTTTGAACCAAATTTTTGGAGACTACGAAGAAAGAAAGAAGATAAGAGTACGTGCATGGTAGCATAAGATACACAAGTGTAAACAGTAAGTACAAGCTTTATTCTAGTATTTTAAAGTTGTATGCAATATGACACATAATGCACAGGATAAACTATTGACTTAAAAGTCAAGTACAGGAAGTAGTTGGATACTATTTATGATACGTATGGCGAAGTTAAGCCGCGCTCTGTGTTTAGGGTTCACAGATACTATACCTCCCTTTTAGGTATAGTAACGTCCCCTACCATACGTATCAAGTATCTGCTATTACTTGTACAAACTGAGTGAGGAGGCTCGATCCTAGCCTGGAGGCACCAAGCGCGGTGGCTAGGTCTGATCCTAGCCTGGTGGCACCGCGCTTGGTGGCTAGGTCAAAAAATCTTGTTTACCTTCGTTTTATTTGGGGAAAAAGGGATATTTTAATTTATTTTTATCCATTTGGGAATGGGGGTCTAAGGGGATATTTTAATTTTGTTATGACAACATTTTTAAATTGTACATATGACTATTTTTTTATATACTTTTCAATTTTATCTCAGTTAATTTTAAGCCCACCAAGTCAAATCGGAGACTAAAAAACTGGTACTCCAAAAGGAAAAGATAGGTGACCCACTGTGGGCATTTGTCTTGGTGAACTAGCACCTTAAAGTCCAGCTAACCCTCAGGCCGGCTGGCTAGTACATTAGCAGACAGGTATTTTTAATACCATTTGGCATTTTTAACTTTGGCATTTTTTCATTTGGCCTTTTGCTTTTACATGTTGTTTTACTATTTGGCATTTTTTATTTATGTTTTTTTTTCTCATTTTTTGCAACATATTTTTTCATCAACACACCCAAAACACTTAAAAATTAAGAGTTAAATATACACTTTTGGCATTCATAATGTTTATCAATCAAAGAAGCATTCTTTTTTTTAAATTTACATTACACAATTTGGCTTTCTGTAACTTTGGCTGTTAATCTTTTGTACGAATGCTATGATGACCATTATGTGTAGAAAATAAGACTACATTTTTAAAGGTGGCTCAGTATCATATATTTATGTTTGGTGTCAATTATTACTAAATTTCCTTCATATTTAATTTCTGAAATGTAAGTTCTTCCATTTCTGGTACATCTTATAATATCGTATTCATCTACTAACCCAATTTTCTCATAGGGATTTAACACGACGAAGAAGGGGTATAGGTGGTACAATGTAGGTGGTTAAGGGTGTTACAAAAAGGTGAAAGTGCGAGAAAGGGAGGGAGAAAAATAAAATGATGGAGAGGATGAGGGTATATGATTGTAATTGGAATTTAGAGAGGGAGGAAATCTGTGAGAGAATGTGATTTCATAGTAAGGTTATGATGTACTGGTCTAATGGAAGTGCAGTTTCTGATTTGTCTCATGTAGTTTCTGTTTTCTTTATCAATCTAATAAGTTTAAATATTGAAATTGCTGCCGTCTAAAAGTTCACAGGTTAGCAGCCTTTCTTGTTACTGTTTATGTGCTGCTTATATATAAACATTGTATCACTTCTCAGTAGCTAGATAGAGTTGTAGCTTTTCATCAAATTAAGCAGCAGCTTCTCTACAGTCTTTTTTAGAATGATGCCAAGTACTATCCTGTAGTCCTTGTTCTTCTGTTGCTTTTATTGAAGGTTAGAAATTTTCATAGCTTTCAATGAACTGAACTAGTAATTACACATGATTAAGCTGTTAGTTTCTCATTACATGTTATTCAAGCTGGTTTATATTCAGATCACTGTGAACTCTCTCATCTAGTCTTTTCAATCTTGGTGTATATTGGAATAATAAACTAGTATATTGGTTATATTAACTAAATGTTTCAGTTCTTTCAAGTCACTGAAAATGCAACATGATTTACCAGTCAGGAGTGTAAACAATTTTGTCTAAGAATAAAAAAGAAAATTTTTAGAAGTTAAGATATAAAGTATTGGTGGAAGATATTTTTATTCATGTTGTGAACTCTATTACTCGGAAGAGGTTCGCCTACATTGGCAGAATATATATTACAGAGTACAGATTACATCAGGTGTGTAGTTTCGCATTTTGGCCCCTGTGGATTTTTCAAATATGAGAGCTAGTGTGCAATAAAATTAATTTTTGGATAGCTGAAGATTAGAATAGCCTTCATATGTTTATAGGAATATCAAGATTATGTCATGTATGTAAGGTGGGCTGTTTTTTGTATGACAGTCCGTATTTTCATATCCATACCAAGCATTGGTGCGGCAATTATTGTAATGTTGTAGCACGAACTTCGTGATTAAACTTTATGAAAAAATGAGGCAAAAGACACCCATTTTTTTATTTTATCATTTAGTAGATTACTGTCAACAGTTTCAGAAAAGGTATCACTCAAAGGCATTGCAATTCTAGTTTGAACCAAATTTTTGGAGACTACGAAGAAAGAAAGAAGATAAGAGTACGTGCATGGTAGCATAAGATACACAAGTGTAAACAGTAAGTACAAGCTTTATTCTAGTATTTTAAAGTTGTATGCAATATGACACATAATGCACAGGATAAACTATTGACTTAAAAGTCAAGTACAGGAAGTAGTTGGATACTATTCATGATACGTATGGCGAAGTTAAGCCGCGCTCTGTGTTTAGGGTTCACAGATACTATACCTCCCTTTTAGGTATAGTAACGTCCCCTACCATACGTATCAAGTATCTGCTATTACTTGTACAAACTGAGTGAGGAGGCTCGATCCTAGCCTGGAGGCACCAAGCGCGGTGGCTAGGTCTGATCCTAGCCTGGTGGCACCGCGCTTGGTGGCTAGGTCAAAAAATCTTGTTTACCTTCGTTTTATTTGGGGAAAAAGGGATATTTTAATTTATTTTTATCCATTTGGGAATGGGGGTCTAAGGGGATATTTTAATTTTGTTATGACAACATTTTTAAATTGTACATATGACTATTTTTTTATATATTTTTTCAATTTTATCTTAGTTAATTTTAAGCCCACCAAGTCAAATCGGAGACTAAAAAACTGGTACTCCAAAAGGAAAAGATAGGTGACCCACTGTGGGCATTTGTCTTGGTGAACTAGCACCTTAAAGTCCAGCTAACCCTCAGGCCGGCTGGCTAGTACATTAGCAGACAGGTATTTTTAATACCATTTGGCATTTTTTGACTTTGGCATTTTTTCATTTGGCCTTTTTCTTTTACATGTTGTTTTACTATTTGGCATTTTTTATTTATGTTTTTTTTTCTCATTTTTTGCAACATATTTTTTCATCAACACACCCAAAACACTTAAAAATTGAGAGTTAAATATACACTTTTGGCATTCATAATGTTTATCAATCAAAGTAGCATTCTATTTTTAAAATTTACATTACACAATTTGGCTTTCTGTAACTTTGGCTGTTAATCTTTTGTACGAATGCTATGATGACCATTATGTGTAGAAAATAAGACTACATTTCTAAAGGTGGCTCAGTATCATATATTTATGTTTGGTGTCAATTATTACTAAATTTCCTTCATATTTCTAAAATGTAAATTCTTCCATTTCTGGTACATCTTATAATATCGTATTCATCTACTAACCCAATTTTCTCATAGGGATTTAACACGACGAAGAAGGGGTATAGTTGGTACAATGTAGGTGGTTAAGGGTGTTACGAAAAGGTGAAAGTGCGAGAAAGGGAGGGAGAAAAATAAAATGATGGAGAGGATGAGGGTATATGATTGTAATTGGAATTTAGAGAGGGAGGAAATCTGTGAGAGAATGTGATTTCATAGTAAGGGTATGATGTACTGGTCTAATGGAAGTGCAGTTTCTGATTTGTCTCATGTAGTTTCTGTTTTCTTTATCAATCTAATAAGTTTAAATATTGAAATTGCTGCCATCTAAAAGTTCACAGGTTAGCAGCCTTTCTTGTTACTGTTTATGTGCTGCTTATATATAAACACTGTATCACTTCTCAGTAGCTAGATAGAGTTGTAGCTTTTCATCAAATTAAGCAGCAGCTTCTCTACAGTCTTTTTTAGAATGATGCCAAGTACTATCCTGTAGTCCTTGTTCTTCTGTTGCTTTTATTGAAGGTTAGAAATTTTCATAGCTTTCAATGAACTGAACTAGTAATTACACATGATTAAGCTGTTAGTTTCTCATTTAATGTTATTCAAGCTGGTTTATATTCAGATCACTGTGAACTCTCTCATCTAGTCTTCAATCTTGGTGTATATTGGAATAATAAACTAGTATATTGGTTATATTAACTAAATGTTTCAGTTCTTTCAAGTCACTGAAAATGCAACATGATTTACCAGTCAGGAGTGTAAACAATTTTGTCTAAGAATAAAAAAGAAAATTTTTAGAAGTTAAGATATAAAGTATTGGTGGAAGATATTTTTATTCATGTTGTGAACTCTATTACTCGGAAGAGGTTCGCCTACATTGGCAGAATATATATTACAGAGTACAGATTACATCAGGTGTGTAGTTTCGCATTTTGGCCCCTGTGGATTTTTCAAATATGAGAGCTAGTGTGCAATAAAATTAATTTTTGGATAGCTGAAGATTAGAATAGCCTTCATATGTTTATAGGAATATCAAGATTATGTCATGTATGTAAGGTGGGCTGTTTTTTGTATGACAGTCCGTATTTTCATATCCATACCAAGCATTGGTGCGGCAATTATTGTAATGTTGTAGCACGAACTTCGTGATTAAACTTTATGAAAAAATGAGGCAAAAGACACCCATTTTTTTTTATTTTATCATTTAGTAGATTACTGTCAACAGTTTCAGAAAAGGTATCACTCAAAGGCATTGCAATTCTAGTTTGAACCAAATTTTTGGAGACTACGAAGAAAGAAAGAAGATAAGAGTACGTGCATGGTAGCATAAGATACACAAGTGTAAACAGTAAGTACAAGCTTTATTCTAGTATTTTAAAGTTGTATGCAATATGACACATAATGCACAGGATAAACTATTGACTTAAAAGTCAAGTACAGGAAGTAGTTGGATACTATTTATGATACGTATGGCGAAGTTAAGCCGCGCTCTGTGTTTAGGGTTCACAGATACTATACCTCCCTTTTAGGTATAGTAACGTCCCCTACCATACGTATCAAGTATCTGCTATTACTTGTACAAACTGAGTGAGGAGGCTCGATCCTAGCCTGGAGGCACCAAGCGCGGTGGCTAGGTCTGATCCTAGCCTGGTGGCACCGCGCTTGGTGGCTAGGTCAAAAAATCTTGTTTACCTTCGTTTTATTTGGGGAAAAAGGGATATTTTAATTTATTTTTATCCATTTGGGAATGGGGGTCTAAGGGGATATTTTAATTTTGTTATGACAACATTTTTAAATTGTACATATGACTATTTTTTTATATACTTTTCAATTTTATCTCAGTTAATTTTAAGCCCACCAAGTCAAATCGGAGACTAAAAAACTGGTACTCCAAAAGGAAAAGATAGGTGACCCACTGTGGGCATTTGTCTTGGTGAACTAGCACCTTAAAGTCCAGCTAACCCTCAGGCCGGCTGGCTAGTACATTAGCAGACAGGTATTTTTAATACCATTTGGCATTTTTAACTTTGGCATTTTTTCATTTGGCCTTTTGCTTTTACATGTTGTTTTACTATTTGGCATTTTTTATTTATGTTTTTTTTTCTCATTTTTTGCAACATATTTTTTCATCAACACACCCAAAACACTTAAAAATTAAGAGTTAAATATACACTTTTGGCATTCATAATGTTTATCAATCAAAGAAGCATTCTTTTTTTTAAATTTACATTACACAATTTGGCTTTCTGTAACTTTGGCTGTTAATCTTTTGTACGAATGCTATGATGACCATTATGTGTAGAAAATAAGACTACATTTTTAAAGGTGGCTCAGTATCATATATTTATGTTTGGTGTCAATTATTACTAAATTTCCTTCATATTTAATTTCTGAAATGTAAGTTCTTCCATTTCTGGTACATCTTATAATATCGTATTCATCTACTAACCCAATTTTCTCATAGGGATTTAACACGACGAAGAAGGGGTATAGGTGGTACAATGTAGGTGGTTAAGGGTGTTACGAAAAGGTGAAAGTGCGAGAAAGGGAGGGAGAAAAATAAAATGATGGAGAGGATGAGGGTATATGATTGTAATTGGAATTTAGAGAGGGAGGAAATCTGTGAGAGAATGTGATTTCATAGTAAGGGTATGATGTACTGGTCTAATGGAAGTGCAGTTTCTGATTTGTCTCATGTAGTTTCTGTTTTCTTTATCAATCTAATAAGTTTAAATATTGAAATTGCTGCCGTCTAAAAGTTCACAGGTTAGCAGCCTTTCTTGTTACTGTTTATGTGCTGCTTATATATAAACATTGTATCACTTCTCAGTAGCTAGATAGAGTTGTAGCTTTTCATCAAATTAAGCAGCAGCTTCTCTACAGTCTTTTTTAGAATGATGCCAAGTACTATCCTGTAGTCCTTGTTCTTCTGTTGCTTTTATTGAAGGTTAGAAATTTTCATAGCTTTCAATGAACTGAACTAGTAATTACACATGATTAAGCTGTTAGTTTCTCATTACATGTTATTCAAGCTGGTTTATATTCAGATCACTGTGAACTCTCTCATCTAGTCTTTTCAATCTTGGTGTATATTGGAATAATAAACTAGTATATTGGTTATATTAACTAAATGTTTCAGTTCTTTCAAGTCACTGAAAATGCAACATGATTTACCAGTCAGGAGTGTAAACAATTTTGTCTAAGAATAAAAAAGAAAATTTTTAGAAGTTAAGATATAAAGTATTGGTGGAAGATATTTTTATTCATGTTGTGAACTCTATTACTCGGAAGAGGTTCGCCTACATTGGCAGAATATATATTACAGAGTACAGATTACATCAGGTGTGTAGTTTCGCATTTTGGCCCCTGTGGATTTTTCAAATATGAGAGCTAGTGTGCAATAAAATTAATTTTTGGATAGCTGAAGATTAGAATAGCCTTCATATGTTTATAGGAATATCAAGATTATGTCATGTATGTAAGGTGGGCTGTTTTTTGTATGACAGTCCGTATTTTCATATCCATACCAAGCATTGGTGCGGCAATTATTGTAATGTTGTAGCACGAACTTCGTGATTAAACTTTATGAAAAAATGAGGCAAAAGACACCCATTTTTTTTATTTTATCATTTAGTAGATTACTGTCAACAGTTTCAGAAAAGGTATCACTCAAAGGCATTGCAATTCTAGTTTGAACCAAATTTTTGGAGACTACAAAGAAAGAAAGAAGATAAGAGTACGTGCATGGTAGCATAAGATACACAAGTGTAAACAGTAAGTACAAGCTTTATTCTAGTATTTTAAAGTTGTATGCAATATGACACATAATGCACAGGATAAACTATTGACTTAAAAGTCAAGTACAGGAAGTAGTTGGATACTATTCATGATACGTATGGCGAAGTTAAGCCGCGCTCTGTGTTTAGGGTTCACAGATACTATACCTCCCTTTTAGGTATAGTAACGTCCCCTACCATACGTATCAAGTATCTGCTATTACTTGTACAAACTGAGTGAGGAGGCTCGATCCTAGCCTGGAGGCACCAAGCGCGGTGGCTAGGTCTGATCCTAGCCTGGTGGCACCGCGCTTGGTGGCTAGGTCAAAAAATCTTGTTTACCTTCGTTTTATTTGGGGAAAAAGGGATATTTTAATTTATTTTTATCCATTTGGGAATGGGGGTCTAAGGGGATATTTTAATTTTGTTATGACAACATTTTTAAATTGTACATATGACTATTTTTTTATATATTTTTTCAATTTTATCTCAGTTAATTTTAAGCCCACCAAGTCAAATCGGAGACTAAAAAACTGGTACTCCAAAAGGAAAAGATAGGTGACCCACTGTGGGCATTTGTCTTGGTGAACTAGCACCTTAAAGTCCAGCTAACCCTCAGGCCGGCTGGCTAGTACATTAGCAGACAGGTATTTTTAATACCATTTGGCATTTTTTGACTTTGGCATTTTTTCATTTGGCCTTTTGCTTTTACATGTTGTTTTACTATTTGGCATTTTTTATTTATGTTTTTTTTTCTCATTTTTTGCAACATATTTTTTCATCAACACACCCAAAACACTTAAAAATTGAGAGTTAAATATACACTTTTGGCATTCATAATGTTTATCAATCAAAGTAGCATTCTATTTTTAAAATTTACATTACACAATTTGGCTTTCTGTAACTTTGGCTGTTAATCTTTTGTACGAATGCTATGATGACCATTATGTGTAGAAAATAAGACTACATTTCTAAAGGTGGCTCAGTATCATATATTTATGTTTGGTGTCAATTATTACTAAATTTCCTTCATATTTCTAAAATGTAAATTCTTCCATTTCTGGTACATCTTATAATATCGTATTCATCTACTAACCCAATTTTCTCATAGGGATTTAACACGACGAAGAAGGGGTATAGTTGGTACAATGTAGGTGGTTAAGGGTGTTACGAAAAGGTGAAAGTGCGAGAAAGGGAGGGAGAAAAATAAAATGATGGAGAGGATGAGGGTATATGATTGTAATTGGAATTTAGAGAGGGAGGAAATCTGTGAGAGAATGTGATTTCATAGTAAGGGTATGATGTACTGGTCTAATGGAAGTGCAGTTTCTGATTTGTCTCATGTAGTTTCTGTTTTCTTTATCAATCTAATAAGTTTAAATATTGAAATTGCTGCCATCTAAAAGTTCACAGGTTAGCAGCCTTTCTTGTTACTGTTTATGTGCTGCTTATATATAAACACTGTATCACTTCTCAGTAGCTAGATAGAGTTGTAGCTTTTCATCAAATTAAGCAGCAGCTTCTCTACAGTCTTTTTTAGAATGATGCCAAGTACTATCCTGTAGTCCTTGTTCTTCTGTTGCTTTTATTGAAGGTTAGAAATTTTCATAGCTTTCAATGAACTGAACTAGTAATTACACATGATTAAGCTGTTAGTTTCTCATTTAATGTTATTCAAGCTGGTTTATATTCAGATCACTGTGAACTCTCTCATCTAGTCTTCAATCTTGGTGTATATTGGAATAATAAACTAGTATATTGGTTATATTAACTAAATGTTTCAGTTCTTTCAAGTCACTGAAAATGCAACATGATTTACCAGTCAGGAGTGTAAACAATTTTGTCTAAGAATAAAAAAGAAAATTTTTAGAAGTTAAGATATAAAGTATTGGTGGAAGATATTTTTATTCATGTTGTGAACTCTATTACTCGGAAGAGGTTCGCCTACATTGGCAGAATATATATTACAGAGTACAGATTACATCAGGTGTGTAGTTTCGCATTTTGGCCCCTGTGGATTTTTCAAATATGAGAGCTAGTGTGCAATAAAATTAATTTTTGGATAGCTGAAGATTAGAATAGCCTTCATATGTTTATAGGAATATCAAGATTATGTCATGTATGTAAGGTGGGCTGTTTTTTGTATGACAGTCCGTATTTTCATATCCATACCAAGCATTGGTGCGGCAATTATTGTAATGTTGTAGCACAAACTTCGTGATTAAACTTTACGAAAAAATGAGGCAAAAGACACCCATTTTTTTTATTTTATCATTTAGTAGATTACTGTCAACAGTTTCAGAAAAGGTATCACTCAAAGGCATTGCAATTCTAGTTTGAACCAAATTTTTGGAGACTACGAAGAAAGAAAGAAGATAAGAGTACGTGCATGGTAGCATAAGATACACAAGTGTAAACAGTAAGTACAAGCTTTATTCTAGTATTTTAAAGTTGTATGCAATATGACACATAATGCACAGGATAAACTATTGACTTAAAAGTCAAGTACAGGAAGTAGTTGGATACTATTCATGATACGTATGGCGAAGTTAAGCCGCGCTCTGTGTTTAGGGTTCACAGATACTATACCTCCCTTTTAGGTATAGTAACGTCCCCTACCATACGTATCAAGTATCTGCTATTACTTGTACAAACTGAGTGAGGAGGCTCGATCCTAGCCTGGAGGCACCAAGCGCGGTGGCTAGGTCTGATCCTAGCCTGGTGGCACCGCGCTTGGTGGCTAGGTCAAAAAATCTTGTTTACCTTCGTTTTATTTGGGGAAAAAGGGATATTTTAATTTATTTTTATCCATTTGGGAATGGGGGTCTAAGGGGATATTTTAATTTTGTTATGACAACATTTTTAAATTGTACATATGACTATTTTTTTATATATTTTTTCAATTTTATCTCAGTTAATTTTAAGCCCACCAAGTCAAATCGGAGACTAAAAAACTGGTACTCCAAAAGGAAAAGATAGGTGACCCACTGTGGGCATTTGTCTTGGTGAACTAGCACCTTAAAGTCCAGCTAACCCTCAGGCCGGCTGGCTAGTACATTAGCAGACAGGTATTTTTAATACCATTTGGCATTTTTTGACTTTGGCATTTTTTCATTTGGCCTTTTGCTTTTACATGTTGTTTTACTATTTGGCATTTTTTATTTATGTTTTTTTTTCTCATTTTTTGCAACATATTTTTTCATCAACACACCCAAAACACTTAAAAATTGAGAGTTAAATATACACTTTTGGCATTCATAATGTTTATCAATCAAAGTAGCATTCTATTTTTAAAATTTACATTACACAATTTGGCTTTCTGTAACTTTGGCTGTTAATCTTTTGTACGAATGCTATGATGACCATTATGTGTAGAAAATAAGACTACATTTCTAAAGGTGGCTCAGTATCATATATTTATGTTTGGTGTCAATTATTACTAAATTTCCTTCATATTTCTAAAATGTAAATTCTTCCATTTCTGGTACATCTTATAATATCGTATTCATCTACTAACCCAATTTTCTCATAGGGATTTAACACGACGAAGAAGGGGTATAGTTGGTACAATGTAGGTGGTTAAGGGTGTTACGAAAAGGTGAAAGTGCGAGAAAGGGAGGGAGAAAAATAAAATGATGGAGAGGATGAGGGTATATGATTGTAATTGGAATTTAGAGAGGGAGGAAATCTGTGAGAGAATGTGATTTCATAGTAAGGGTATGATGTACTGGTCTAATGGAAGTGCAGTTTCTGATTTGTCTCATGTAGTTTCTGTTTTCTTTATCAATCTAATAAGTTTAAATATTGAAATTGCTGCCATCTAAAAGTTCACAGGTTAGCAGCCTTTCTTGTTACTGTTTATGTGCTGCTTATATATAAACACTGTATCACTTCTCAGTAGCTAGATAGAGTTGTAGCTTTTCATCAAATTAAGCAGCAGCTTCTCTACAGTCTTTTTTAGAATGATGCCAAGTACTATCCTGTAGTCCTTGTTCTTCTGTTGCTTTTATTGAAGGTTAGAAATTTTCATAGCTTTCAATGAACTGAACTAGTAATTACACATGATTAAGCTGTTAGTTTCTCATTTAATGTTATTCAAGCTGGTTTATATTCAGATCACTGTGAACTCTCTCATCTAGTCTTCAATCTTGGTGTATATTGGAATAATAAACTAGTATATTGGTTATATTAACTAAATGTTTCAGTTCTTTCAAGTCACTGAAAATGCAACATGATTTACCAGTCAGGAGTGTAAACAATTTTGTCTAAGAATAAAAAAGAAAATTTTTAGAAGTTAAGATATAAAGTATTGGTGGAAGATATTTTTATTCATGTTGTGAACTCTATTACTCGGAAGAGGTTCGCCTACATTGGCAGAATATATATTACAGAGTACAGATTACATCAGGTGTGTAGTTTCGCATTTTGGCCCCTGTGGATTTTTCAAATATGAGAGCTAGTGTGCAATAAAATTAATTTTTGGATAGCTGAAGATTAGAATAGCCTTCATATGTTTATAGGAATATCAAGATTATGTCATGTATGTAAGGTGGGCTGTTTTTTGTATGACAGTCCGTATTTTCATATCCATACCAAGCATTGGTGCGGCAATTATTGTAATGTTGTAGCACAAACTTCGTGATTAAACTTTACGAAAAAATGAGGCAAAAGACACCCATTTTTTTTATTTTATCATTTAGTAGATTACTGTCAACAGTTTCAGAAAAGGTATCACTCAAAGGCATTGCAATTCTAGTTTGAACCAAATTTTTGGAGACTACGAAGAAAGAAAGAAGATAAGAGTACGTGCATGGTAGCATAAGATACACAAGTGTAAACAGTAAGTACAAGCTTTATTCTAGTATTTTAAAGTTGTATGCAATATGACACATAATGCACAGGATAAACTATTGACTTAAAAGTCAAGTACAGGAAGTAGTTGGATACTATTCATGATACGTATGGCGAAGTTAAGCCGCGCTCTGTGTTTAGGGTTCACAGATACTATACCTCCCTTTTAGGTATAGTAACGTCCCCTACCATACGTATCAAGTATCTGCTATTACTTGTACAAACTGAGTGAGGAGGCTCGATCCTAGCCTGGAGGCACCAAGCGCGGTGGCTAGGTCTGATCCTAGCCTGGTGGCACCGCGCTTGGTGGCTAGGTCAAAAAATCTTGTTTACCTTCGTTTTATTTGGGGAAAAAGGGATATTTTAATTTATTTTTATCCATTTGGGAATGGGGGTCTAAGGGGATATTTTAATTTTGTTATGACAACATTTTTAAATTGTACATATGACTATTTTTTTATATACTTTTCAATTTTATCTCAGTTAATTTTAAGCCCACCAAGTCAAATCGGAGACTAAAAAACTGGTACTCCAAAAGGAAAAGATAGGTGACCCACTGTGGGCATTTGTCTTGGTGAACTAGCACCTTAAAGTCCAGCTAACCCTCAGGCCGGCTGGCTAGTACATTAGCAGACAGGTATTTTTAATACCATTTGGCATTTTTAACTTTGGCATTTTTTCATTTGGCCTTTTGCTTTTACATGTTGTTTTACTATTTGGCATTTTTTATTTATGTTTTTTTTTCTCATTTTTTGCAACATATTTTTTCATCAACACACCCAAAACACTTAAAAATTAAGAGTTAAATATACACTTTTGGCATTCATAATGTTTATCAATCAAAGAAGCATTCTTTTTTTTAAATTTACATTACACAATTTGGCTTTCTGTAACTTTGGCTGTTAATCTTTTGTACGAATGCTATGATGACCATTATGTGTAGAAAATAAGACTACATTTTTAAAGGTGGCTCAGTATCATATATTTATGTTTGGTGTCAATTATTACTAAATTTCCTTCATATTTAATTTCTGAAATGTAAGTTCTTCCATTTCTGGTACATCTTATAATATCGTATTCATCTACTAACCCAATTTTCTCATAGGGATTTAACACGACGAAGAAGGGGTATAGGTGGTACAATGTAGGTGGTTAAGGGTGTTACGAAAAGGTGAAAGTGCGAGAAAGGGAGGGAGAAAAATAAAATGATGGAGAGGATGAGGGTATATGATTGTAATTGGAATTTAGAGAGGGAGGAAATCTGTGAGAGAATGTGATTTCATAGTAAGGGTATGATGTACTGGTCTAATGGAAGTGCAGTTTCTGATTTGTCTCATGTAGTTTCTGTTTTCTTTATCAATCTAATAAGTTTAAATATTGAAATTGCTGCCGTCTAAAAGTTCACAGGTTAGCAGCCTTTCTTGTTACTGTTTATGTGCTGCTTATATATAAACATTGTATCACTTCTCAGTAGCTAGATAGAGTTGTAGCTTTTCATCAAATTAAGCAGCAGCTTCTCTACAGTCTTTTTTAGAATGATGCCAAGTACTATCCTGTAGTCCTTGTTCTTCTGTTGCTTTTATTGAAGGTTAGAAATTTTCATAGCTTTCAATGAACTGAACTAGTAATTACACATGATTAAGCTGTTAGTTTCTCATTTAATGTTATTCAAGCTGGTTTATATTCAGATCACTGTGAACTCTCTCATCTAGTCTTTTCAATCTTGGTGTATATTGGAATAATAAACTAGTATATTGGTTATATTAACTAAATGTTTCAGTTCTTTCAAGTCACTGAAAATGCAACATGATTTACCAGTCAGGAGTGTAAACAATTTTGTCTAAGAATAAAAAAGAAAATTTTTAGAAGTTAAGATATAAAGTATTGGTGGAAGATATTTTTATTCATGTTGTGAACTCTATTACTCGGAAGAGGTTCGCCTACATTGGCAGAATATATATTACAGAGTACAGATTACATCAGGTGTGTAGTTTCGCATTTTGGCCCCTGTGGATTTTTCAAATATGAGAGCTAGTGTGCAATAAAATTAATTTTTGGATAGCTGAAGATTAGAATAGCCTTCATATGTTTATAGGAATATCAAGATTATGTCATGTATGTAAGGTGGGCTGTTTTTTGTATGACAGTCCGTATTTTCATATCCATACCAAGCATTGGTGCGGCAATTATTGTAATGTTGTAGCCCGAACTTCGTGATTAAACTTTACGAAAAAATGAGGCAAAAGACACCCATTTTTTTATTTTATCATTTAGTAGATTACTGTCAACAGTTTCAGAAAAGGTATCACTCAAAGGCATTGCAATTCTAGTTTGAACCAAATTTTTGGAGACTACGAAGAAAAAAAGAAGATAAGAGTATGTGCATGGTAGCATAAGATACACAAGTGTAAACAGTAAGTACAAGCTTTATTCTAGTATTTTAAAGTTGTATGCAATATGACACATAATGCACAGGATAAACTATTGACTTAAAAGTCAAGTACAGGAAGTAGTTGGATACTATTCATGATACGTATGGCGAAGTTAAGCCGCGCTCTGTGTTTAGGGTTCACAGATACTATACCTCCCTTTTAGGTATAGTAACGTCCCCTACCATACGTATCAAGTATCTGCTATTACTTGTACAAACTGAGTGAGGAGGCTCGATCCTAGCCTGGAGGCACCAAGCGCGGTGGCTAGGTCTGATCCTAGCCTGGTGGCACCGCGCTTTGTGGCTAGGTCAAAAAATCTTGTTTACCTTCGTTTTATTTGGGGAAAAAGGGATATTTTAATTTATTTTTATCCATTTGGGAATGGGGGTCTAAGGGGATATTTTAATTTTGTTATGACAACATTTTTAAATTGTACATATGACTATTTTTTTATATATTTTTTCAATTTTATCTCAGTTAATTTTAAGCCCACCAAGTCAAATCGGAGACTAAAAAACTGGTACTCCAAAAGGAAAAGATAGGTGACCCACTGTGGGCATTTGTCTTGGTGAACTAGCACCTTAAAGTCCAGCTAACCCTCAGGCCGGCTGGCTAGTACATTAGCAGACAGGTATTTTTAATACCATTTGGCATTTTTTGACTTTGGCATTTTTTCATTTGGCCTTTTGCTTTTACATGTTGTTTTACTATTTGGCATTTTTTATTTATGTTTTTTTTTCTCATTTTTTGCAACATATTTTTTCATCAACACACCCAAAACACTTAAAAATTGAGAGTTAAATATACACTTTTGGCATTCATAATGTTTATCAATCAAAGTAGCATTCTATTTTTAAAATTTACATTACACAATTTGGCTTTCTGTAACTTTGGCTGTTAATCTTTTGTACGAATGCTATGATGACCATTATGTGTAGAAAATAAGACTACATTTCTAAAGGTGGCTCAGTATCATATATTTATGTTTGGTGTCAATTATTACTAAATTTATTTCATATTTCTAAAATGTAAATTCTTCCATTTCTGGTACATCTTATAATATCGTATTCATCTACTAACCCAATTTTCTCTATTAATAAGTATTGCAATATGCATTTTGTTTAAATGAATTATCAGTATTTAGTTCTAAATCAATCCTAATTCTATCTCATTTTTGAATGATAGTTTTTCATATGTGACGTCATGCTGTTTCTAAATTTCATAAATTCAAATGTGGCATAACGTTTCTGCCTTTTCGCCATCGTATGTGACGTCACAATTTTTTTAATTACGTTGACGCTTGGACTGATTCGGATGTGTGTCTATTTTGTGATAAACTTGGGTTTAGTTTTCTGTAATTAGTTAATATTTCAGTTTCATTATGTATATCTCTTTCATATTCATTTGTTAACATTTACTGTTTACAATAGCATTAAGTATTCTATATAATAAGGATGTTCTTATCCCGTGCATAAAAACAATGCCGTATTTGTCAAAACCTTTTCAACTTTTAATCTTCAGTGCTGTACAACTTTGTACCTTTTTGACGTTCGATCTTTTATATCTAGGCGTTATGTATTCAGGTTTAGTTTTCTGTAATTAGTTAATACTTTAGTTTCTTTGTGTATATCTCTTTCATATTCATTTGATAAAATTTACTGTTTGCAATAGCATGAATTGTTCTATATAATAAGAATGTTCTTATCCCGGGCATAAAAACAATGCCGTATTTTGCGAAACCTTTTCAACTTTTGATCTTCAGTGCTGTACAACTTTGTACTTTTTTCACTTTCGATCTTTTATATCTGGGCGTCACTGGTGAGTCTTGTGTGGGCAAGGCGCGTTTTTGGCGTATTGAATTTTAAACCTGATGCTTTTTGTTATCTATTAATCATGTTTTTCTGTGTCTAATATGTTCTCCTATTTATTTGTATTGTAGTCCTGTAATATTATGTTGTCATTTCAATGTTATATTTAACTTTGCCATTAAAGTGCGAGGTTTGGCATGCCTTAAAACCAGGTTCAACCCACCACTTTTATTCCCCTTTAAAAGTGTCCTGTACCAAGTCAGGAAGATGGTCATTGTTATATATTGTTCGTTTCTCTTTGTGTTGCATTTTAACGTTGAGTCGTTTGTGTTTTCTCTTATTTTTGAGATATTGAGATAAGACGTGGCACGGTACTTGTCTATCCCAAATTCATGTATTTGGTTTTCATGTTACATTTGTTATTCTCGTGGTGTTTTGACTGATGATTGGTCTGTTTCTGTGTGTGTTGCGTTTCGATGTTGTGTCGTTGTTCTCCTCTTATATTTAATGCGTTTCGCTCGGTTTTGGTTTGTTACCCCGATTTTGTTTTTTGTCCATGGATTTATGAGTTTTGAACAGCGGTATACTACTGTTGCCTTTATTTCTCATAGGGATTTAACACGACGAAGAAGGGGTATAGTTGGTACAATGTAGGTGGTTAAGGGTGTTACGAAAAGGTGAAAGTGCGAGAAAGGGAGGGAGAAAAATAAAATGATGGAGAGGATGAGGGTATATGATTGTAATTGGAATTTAGAGAGGGAGGAAATCTGTGAGAGAATGTGATTTCATAGTAAGGGTATGATGTACTGGTCTAATGGAAGTGCAGTTTCTGATTTGTCTCATGTAGTTTCTGTTTTCTTTATCAATCTAATAAGTTTAAATATTGAAATTGCTGCCATCTAAAAGTTCACAGGTTAGCAGCCTTTCTTGTTACTGTTTATGTGCTGCTTATATATAAACACTGTATCACTTCTCAGTAGCTAGATAGAGTTGTAGCTTTTCATCAAATTAAGCAGCAGCTTCTCTACAGTCTTTTTTAGAATGATGCCAAGTACTATCCTGTAGTCCTTGTTCTTCTGTTGCTTTTATTGAAGGTTAGAAATTTTCATAGCTTTCAATGAACTGAACTAGTAATTACACATGATTAAGCTGTTAGTTTCTCATTTAATGTTATTCAAGCTGGTTTATATTCAGATCACTGTGAACTCTCTCATCTAGTCTTTTCAATCTTGGTGTATATTGGAATAATAAACTAGTATATTGGTTATATTAACTAAATGTTTCAGTTCTTTCAAGTCACTGAAAATGCAACATGATTTACCAGTCAGGAGTGTAAACAATTTTGTCTAAGAATAAAAAAGACAATTTTTAGAAGTTAAGATATAAAGTATTGGTGGAAGATATTTTTATTCATGTTGTGAACTCTATTACTCGGAAGAGGTTCGCCTACATTGGCAGAATATATATTACAGAGTACAGATTACATCAGGTGTGTAGTTTCGCATTTTGGCCCCTGTGGATTTTTCAAATATGAGAGCTAGTGTGCAATAAAATTAATTTTTGGATAGCTGAAGATTAGAATAGCCTTCATATGTTTATAGGAATATCAAGATTATGTCATGTATGTAAGGTGGGCTGTTTTTTGTATGACAGTCTGTATTTTCATATCCATACCAAGCATTGGTGCGGCAATTATTGTAATGTTGTAGCACGAACTTCGTGATTAAACTTTACGAAAAAATGAGGCAAAAGACACCCATTTTTTTATTTTATCATTTAGTAGATTACTGTCAACAGTTTCAGAAAAGGTATCAATCAAAGGCATTGCAATTCTAGTTTGAACCAAATTTTTGGAGACTACGAAGAAAGAAAGAAGATAAGAGTACGTGCATGGTAGCATAAGATACACAAGTGTAAACAGTAAGTACAAGCTTTATTCTAGTATTTTAAAGTTGTATGCAATATGACACATAATGCACAGGATAAACTATTGACTTAAAAGTCAAGTACAGGAAGTAGTTGGATACTATTCATGATACGTATGGCGAAGTTAAGCCGCGCTCTGTGTTTAGGGTTCACAGATACTATACCTCCCTTTTAGGTATAGTAACGTCCCCTACCATACGTATCAAGTATCTGCTATTACTTGTACAAACTGAGTGAGGAGGCTCGATCCTAGCCTGGAGGCACCAAGCGCGGTGGCTAGGTCTGATCCTAGCCTGGTGGCACTGCGCTTGGTGGCTAGGTCAAAAAATCTTGTTTACCTTCGTTTTATTTGGGGAAAAAGGGATATTTTAATTTATTTTTATCCATTTGGGAATGGGGGTCTAAGGGGATATTTTAATTTTGTTATGACAACATTTTTAAATTGTACATATGACTATTTTTTTTATATACTTTTCAATTTTATCTCAGTTAATTTTAAGCCCACCAAGTCAAATCGGAGACTAAAAAACTGGTACTCCAAAAGGAAAAGATAGGTGACCCACTGTGGGCATTTGTCTTGGTGAACTAGCACCTTAAAGTCCAGCTAACCCTCAGGCCGGCTGGCTAGTACATTAGCAGACAGGTATTTTTAATACCATTTGGCATTTTTAACTTTGGCATTTTTTCATTTGGCCTTTTGCTTTTACATGTTGTTTTACTATTTGGCATTTTTTATTTATGTTTTTTTTTTCTCATTTTTTGCAACATATTTTTTCATCAACACACCCAAAACACTTAAAAATTAAGAGTTAAATATACACTTTTGGCATTCATAATGTTTATCAATCAAAGAAGCATTCTTTTTTTTAAATTTACATTACACAATTTGGCTTTCTGTAACTTTGGCTGTTAATCTTTTGTACGAATGCTATGATGACCATTATGTGTAGAAAATAAGACTACATTTTTAAAGGTGGCTCAGTATCATATATTTATGTTTGGTGTCAATTATTACTAAATTTCCTTCATATTTAATTTCTGAAATGTAAATTCTTCCATTTCTGGTACATCTTATAATATCGTATTCATCTACTAACCCAATTTTCTCATAGGGATTTAACACGACGAAGAAGGGGTATAGGTGGTACAATGTAGGTGGTTAAGGGTGTTACGAAAAGGTGAAAGTGCGAGAAAGGGAGGGAGAAAAATAAAATGATGGAGAGGATGAGGGTATATGATTGTAATTGGAATTTAGAGAGGGAGGAAATCTGTGAGAGAATGTGATTTCATAGTAAGGGTATGATGTACTGGTCTAATGGAAGTGCAGTTTCTGATTTGTCTCATGTAGTTTCTGTTTTCTTTATCAATCTAATAAGTTTAAATATTGAAATTGCTGCCGTCTAAAAGTTCACAGGTTAGCAGCCTTTCTTGTTACTGTTTATGTGCTGCTTATATATAAACATTGTATCACTTCTCAGTAGCTAGATAGAGTTGTAGCTTTTTATCAAATTAAGCAGCAGCTTCTCTACAGTCTTTTTTAGAATGATGCCAAGTACTATCCTGTAGTCCTTGTTCTTCTGTTGCTTTTATTGAAGGTTAGAAATTTTCATAGCTTTCAATGAACTGAACTAGTAATTACACATGATTAAGCTGTTAGTTTCTCATTTAATGTTATTCAAGCTGGTTTATATTCAGATCACTGTGAACTCTCTCATCTAGTCTTTTCAATCTTGGTGTATATTGGAATAATAAACTAGTATATTGGTTATATTAACTAAATGTTTCAGTTCTTTCAAGTCACTGAAAATGCAACATGATTTACCAGTCAGGAGTGTAAACAATTTTGTCTAAGAATAAAAAAGAAAATTTTTAGAAGTTAAGATATAAAGTATTGGTGGAAGATATTTTTATTCATGTTGTGAACTCTATTACTCGGAAGAGGTTCGCCTACATTGGCAGAATATATATTACAGAGTACAGATTACATCAGGTGTGTAGTTTCGCATTTTGGCCCCTGTGGATTTTTCAAATATGAGAGCTAGTGTGCAATAAAATTAATTTTTGGATAGCTGAAGATTAGAATAGCCTTCATATGTTTATAGGAATATCAAGATTATGTCATGTATGTAAGGTGGGCTGTTTTTTGTATGACAGTCCATATTTTCATATCCATACCAAGCATTGGTGCGGCAATTATTGTAATGTTGTAGCACGAACTTCGTGATTAAACTTTACGAAAAAATGAGGCAAAAGACACCCATTTTTTTTATTTTATCATTTAGTAGATTACTGTCAACAGTTTCAGAAAAGGTATCACTCAAAGGCATTGCAATTCTAGTTTGAACCAAAGTTTTGGAGACTACGAAGAAAGACAGAAGATAAGAGTACGTGCATGGTAGCATAAGATACACCAGTGTAAACAGTAAGTACAAGCTTTATTCTAGTATTTTAAAGTTGTATGCAATATGACACATAATGCACAGGGTAAACTATTGACTTAAAAGTCAAGTACAGGAAGTAGTTGGATACTATTCATGATACGTATGGCGAAGTTAAGCCGCGCTCTGTGTTTAGGGTTCACAGATACTATACCTCCCTTTTAGGTATAGTAACGTCCCCTACCATACGTATCAAGTATCTGCTATTACTTGTACAAACTGAGTGAGGAGGCTCGATCCTAGCCTGGAGGCACCAAGCGCGGTGGCTAGGTCTGATCCTAGCCTGGTGGCACCGCGCTTGGTGGCTAGGTCAAAAAATCTTGTTTACCTTCGTTTTATTTGGGGAAAAAGGGATATTTTAATTTATTTTTATCCATTTGGGAATGGGGGTCTAAGGGGATATTTTAATTTTGTTATGACAACATTTTTAAATTGTACATATGACTATTTTTTTATATATTTTTTCAATTTTATCTCAGTTAATTTTAAGCCCACCAAGTCAAATCGGAGACTAAAAAACTGGTACTCCAAAAGGAAAAGATAGGTGACCCACTGTGGGCATTTGTCTTGGTGAACTAGCACCTTAAAGTCCAGCTAACCCTCAGGCCGGCTGGCTAGTACATTAGCAGACAGGTATTTTTAATACCATTTGGCATTTTTTGACTTTGGCATTTTTTCATTTGGCCTTTTGCTTTTACATGTTGTTTTACTATTTGGCATTTTTTATTTATGTTTTTTTTTCTCATTTTTTGCAACATATTTTTTCATCAACACACCCAAAACACTTAAAAATTGAGAGTTAAATATACACTTTTGGCATTCATAATGTTTATCAATCAAAGTAGCATTCTATTTTTAAAATTTACATTACACAATTTGGCTTTCTGTAACTTTGGCTGTTAATCTTTTGTACGAATGCTATGATGACCATTATGTGTAGAAAATAAGACTACATTTCTAAAGGTGGCTCAGTATCATATATTTATGTTTGGTGTCAATTATTACTAAATTTCCTTCATATTTCTAAAATGTAAATTCTTCCATTTCTGGTACATCTTATAATATCGTATTCATCTACTAACCCAATTTTCTCATAGGGATTTAACACGACGAAGAAGGGGTATAGTTGGTACAATGTAGGTGGTTAAGGGTGTTACGAAAAGGTGAAAGTGCGAGAAAGGGAGGGAGAAAAATAAAATGATGGAGAGGATGAGGGTATATGATTGTAATTGGAATTTAGAGAGGGAGGAAATCTGTGAGAGAATGTGATTTCATAGTAAGGGTATGATGTACTGGTCTAATGGAAGTGCAGTTTCTGATTTGTCTCATGTAGTTTCTGTTTTCTTTATCAATCTAATAAGTTTAAATATTGAAATTGCTGCCATCTAAAAGTTCACAGGTTAGCAGCCTTTCTTGTTACTGTTTATGTGCTGCTTATATATAAACACTGTATCACTTCTCAGTAGCTAGATAGAGTTGTAGCTTTTCATCAAATTAAGCAGCAGCTTCTCTACAGTCTTTTTTAGAATGATGCCAAGTACTATCCTGTAGTCCTTGTTCTTCTGTTGCTTTTATTGAAGGTTAGAAATTTTCATAGCTTTCAATGAACTGAACTAGTAATTACACATGATTAAGCTGTTAGTTTCTCATTTAATGTTATTCAAGCTGGTTTATATTCAGATCACTGTGAACTCTCTCATCTAGTCTTTTCAATCTTGGTGTATATTGGAATAATAAACTAGTATATTGGTTATATTAACTAAATGTTTCAGTTCTTTCAAGTCACTGAAAATGCAACATGATTTACCAGTCAGGAGTGTAAACAATTTTGTCTAAGAATAAAAAAGAAAATTTTTAGAAGTTAAGATATAAAGTATTGGTGGAAGATATTTTTATTCATGTTGTGAACTCTATTACTCGGAAGAGGTTCGCCTACATTGGCAGAATATATATTACAGAGTACAGATTACATCAGGTGTGTAGTTTCGCATTTTGGCCCCTGTGGATTTTTCAAATATGAGAGCTAGTGTGCAATAAAATTAATTTTTGGATAGCTGAAGATTAGAATAGCCTTCATATGTTTATAGGAATATCAAGATTATGTCATGTATGTAAGGTGGGCTGTTTTTTGTATGACAGTCCGTATTTTCATATCCATACCAAGCATTGGTGCGGCAATTATTGTAATGTTGTAGCCCGAACTTCGTGATTAAACTTTACGAAAAAATGAGGCAAAAGACACCCATTTTTTTATTTTATCATTTAGTAGATTACTGTCAACAGTTTCAGAAAAGGTATCACTCAAAGGCATTGCAATTCTAGTTTGAACCAAATTTTTGGAGACTACGAAGAAAGAAAGAAGATAAGAGTATGTGCATGGTAGCATAAGATACACAAGTGTAAACAGTAAGTACAAGCTTTATTCTAGTATTTTAAAGTTGTATGCAATATGACACATAATGCACAGGATAAACTATTGACTTAAAAGTCAAGTACAGGAAGTAGTTGGATACTATTCATGATACGTATGGCGAAGTTAAGCCGCGCTCTGTGTTTAGGGTTCACAGATACTATACCTCCCTTTTAGGTATAGTAACGTCCCCTACCATACGTATCAAGTATCTGCTATTACTTGTACAAACTGAGTGAGGAGGCTCGATCCTAGCCTGGAGGCACCAAGCGCGGTGGCTAGGTCTGATCCTAGCCTGGTGGCACCGCGCTTGGTGGCTAGGTCAAAAAATCTTGTTTACCTTCGTTTTATTTGGGGAAAAAGGGATATTTTAATTTATTTTTATCCATTTGGGAATGGGGGTCTAAGGGGATATTTTAATTTTGTTATGACAACATTTTTAAATTGTACATATGACTATTTTTTTATATATTTTTTCAATTTTATCTCAGTTAATTTTAAGCCCACCAAGTCAAATCGGAGACTAAAAAACTGGTACTCCAAAAGGAAAAGATAGGTGACCCACTGTGGGCATTTGTCTTGGTGAACTAGCACCTTAAAGTCCAGCTAACCCTCAGGCCGGCTGGCTAGTACATTAGCAGACAGGTATTTTTAATACCATTTGGCATTTTTTGACTTTGGCATTTTTTCATTTGGCCTTTTGCTTTTACATGTTGTTTTACTATTTGGCATTTTTTATTTATGTTTTTTTTTCTCATTTTTTGCAACATATTTTTTCATCAACACACCCAAAACACTTAAAAATTGAGAGTTAAATATACACTTTTGGCATTCATAATGTTTATCAATCAAAGTAGCATTCTATTTTTAAAATTTACATTACACAATTTGGCTTTCTGTAACTTTGGCTGTTAATCTTTTGTACGAATGCTATGATGACCATTATGTGTAGAAAATAAGACTACATTTCTAAAGGTGGCTCAGTATCATATATTTATGTTTGGTGTCAATTATTACTAAATTTCCTTCATATTTCTAAAATGTAAATTCTTCCATTTCTGGTACATCTTATAATATCGTATTCATCTACTAACCCAATTTTCTCTATTAATAAGTATTGCAATATGCATTTTGTTTAAATGAATTATCAGTATTTAGTTCTAAATCAATCCTAATTCTATCTCATTTTTGAATGATAGTTTTTCATATGTGACGTCATGCTGTTTCTAAATTTCATAAATTCAAATGTGGCATAACGTTTCTGCCTTTTCGCCATCGTATGTGACGTCACAATTTTTTTAATTACGTTGACGCTTGGACTGATTCGGATGTGTGTCTATTTTGTGATAAACTTGGGTTTAGTTTTCTGTAATTAGTTAATATTTCAGTTTCATTATGTATATCTCTTTCATATTCATTTGTTAACATTTACTGTTTACAATAGCATTAAGTATTCTATATAATAAGGATGTTCTTATCCCGTGCATAAAAACAATGCCGTATTTGTCAAAACCTTTTCAACTTTTAATCTTCAGTGCTGTACAACTTTGTACCTTTTTGACGTTCGATCTTTTATATCTAGGCGTTATGTATTCAGGTTTAGTTTTCTGTAATTAGTTAATACTTTAGTTTCTTTGTGTATATCTCTTTCATATTCATTTGATAAAATTTACTGTTTGCAATAGCATGAATTGTTCTATATAATAAGAATGTTCTTATCCCGGGCATAAAAACAATGCCGTATTTTGCGAAACCTTTTCAACTTTTGATCTTCAGTGCTGTACAACTTTGTACTTTTTTCACTTTCGATCTTTTATATCTGGGCGTCACTGGTGAGTCTTGTGTGGGCAAGGCGCGTTTTTGGCGTATTGAATTTTAAACCTGATGCTTTTTGTTATCTATTAATCATGTTTTTCTGTGTCTAATATGTTCTCCTATTTATTTGTATTGTAGTCCTGTAATATTATGTTGTCATTTCAATGTTATATTTAACTTTGCCATTAAAGTGCGAGGTTTGGCATGCCTTAAAACCAGGTTCAACCCACCACTTTTATTCCCCTTTAAAAGTGTCCTGTACCAAGTCAGGAAGATGGTCATTGTTATATATTGTTCGTTTCTCTTTGTGTTGCATTTTAACGTTGAGTCGTTTGTGTTTTCTCTTATTTTTGAGATATTGAGATAAGACGTGGCACGGTACTTGTCTATCCCAAATTCATGTATTTGGTTTTCATGTTACATTTGTTATTCTCGTGGTGTTTTGACTGATGATTGGTCTGTTTCTGTGTGTGTTGCGTTTCGATGTTGTGTCGTTGTTCTCCTCTTATATTTAATGCGTTTCGCTCGGTTTTGGTTTGTTACCCCGATTTTGTTTTTTGTCCATGGATTTATGAGTTTTGAACAGCGGTATACTACTGTTGCCTTTATTTCTCATAGGGATTTAACACGACGAAGAAGGGGTATAGTTGGTACAATGTAGGTGGTTAAGGGTGTTACGAAAAGGTGAAAGTGCGAGAAAGGGAGGGAGAAAAATAAAATGATGGAGAGGATGAGGGTATATGATTGTAATTGGAATTTAGAGAGGGAGGAAATCTGTGAGAGAATGTGATTTCATAGTAAGGGTATGATGTACTGGTCTAATGGAAGTGCAGTTTCTGATTTGTCTCATGTAGTTTCTGTTTTCTTTATCAATCTAATAAGTTTAAATATTGAAATTGCTGCCGTCTAAAAGTTCACAGGTTAGCAGCCTTTCTTGTTACTGTTTATGTGCTGCTTATATATAAACACTGTATCACTTCTCAGTAGCTAGATAGAGTTGTAGCTTTTCATCAAATTAAGCAGCAGCTTCTCTACAGTCTTTTTTAGAATGATGCCAAGTACTATCCTGTAGTCCTTGTTCTTCTGTTGCTTTTATTGAAGGTTAGAAATTTTCATAGCTTTCAATGAACTGAACTAGTAATTACACATGATTAAGCTGTTAGTTTCTCATTTAATGTTATTCAAGCTGGTTTATATTCAGATCACTGTGAACTCTCTCATCTAGTCTTTTCAATCTTGGTGTATATTGGAATAATAAACTAGTATATTGGTTATATTAACTAAATGTTTCAGTTCTTTCAAGTCACTGAAAATGCAACATGATTTACCAGTCAGGAGTGTAAACAATTTTGTCTAAGAATAAAAAAGACAATTTTTAGAAGTTAAGATATAAAGTATTGGTGGAAGATATTTTTATTCATGTTGTGAACTCTATTACTCGGAAGAGGTTCGCCTACATTGGCAGAATATATATTACAGAGTACAGATTACATCAGGTGTGTAGTTTCGCATTTTGGCCCCTGTGGATTTTTCAAATATGAGAGCTAGTGTGCAATAAAATTAATTTTTGGATAGCTGAAGATTAGAATAGCCTTCATATGTTTATAGGAATATCAAGATTATGTCATGTATGTAAGGTGGGCTGTTTTTTGTATGACAGTCTGTATTTTCATATCCATACCAAGCATTGGTGCGGCAATTATTGTAATGTTGTAGCACGAACTTCGTGATTAAACTTTACGAAAAAATGAGGCAAAAGACACCCATTTTTTTATTTTATCATTTAGTAGATTACTGTCAACAGTTTCAGAAAAGGTATCAATCAAAGGCATTGCAATTCTAGTTTGAACCAAATTTTTGGAGACTACGAAGAAAGAAAGAAGATAAGAGTACGTGCATGGTAGCATAAGATACACAAGTGTAAACAGTAAGTACAAGCTTTATTCTAGTATTTTAAAGTTGTATGCAATATGACACATAATGCACAGGATAAACTATTGACTTAAAAGTCAAGTACAGGAAGTAGTTGGATACTATTCATGATACGTATGGCGAAGTTAAGCCGCGCTCTGTGTTTAGGGTTCACAGATACTATACCTCCCTTTTAGGTATAGTAACGTCCCCTACCATACGTATCAAGTATCTGCTATTACTTGTACAAACTGAGTGAGGAGGCTCGATCCTAGCCTGGAGGCACCAAGCGCGGTGGCTAGGTCTGATCCTAGCCTGGTGGCACTGCGCTTGGTGGCTAGGTCAAAAAATCTTGTTTACCTTCGTTTTATTTGGGGAAAAAGGGATATTTTAATTTATTTTTATCCATTTGGGAATGGGGGTCTAAGGGGATATTTTAATTTTGTTATGACAACATTTTTAAATTGTACATATGACTATTTTTTTTATATACTTTTCAATTTTATCTCAGTTAATTTTAAGCCCACCAAGTCAAATCGGAGACTAAAAAACTGGTACTCCAAAAGGAAAAGATAGGTGACCCACTGTGGGCATTTGTCTTGGTGAACTAGCACCTTAAAGTCCAGCTAACCCTCAGGCCGGCTGGCTAGTACATTAGCAGACAGGTATTTTTAATACCATTTGGCATTTTTAACTTTGGCATTTTTTCATTTGGCCTTTTGCTTTTACATGTTGTTTTACTATTTGGCATTTTTTATTTATGTTTTTTTTTTCTCATTTTTTGCAACATATTTTTTCATCAACACACCCAAAACACTTAAAAATTAAGAGTTAAATATACACTTTTGGCATTCATAATGTTTATCAATCAAAGAAGCATTCTTTTTTTTAAATTTACATTACACAATTTGGCTTTCTGTAACTTTGGCTGTTAATCTTTTGTACGAATGCTATGATGACCATTATGTGTAGAAAATAAGACTACATTTTTAAAGGTGGCTCAGTATCATATATTTATGTTTGGTGTCAATTATTACTAAATTTCCTTCATATTTAATTTCTGAAATGTAAATTCTTCCATTTCTGGTACATCTTATAATATCGTATTCATCTACTAACCCAATTTTCTCATAGGGATTTAACACGACGAAGAAGGGGTATAGGTGGTACAATGTAGGTGGTTAAGGGTGTTACGAAAAGGTGAAAGTGCGAGAAAGGGAGGGAGAAAAATAAAATGATGGAGAGGATGAGGGTATATGATTGTAATTGGAATTTAGAGAGGGAGGAAATCTGTGAGAGAATGTGATTTCATAGTAAGGGTATGATGTACTGGTCTAATGGAAGTGCAGTTTCTGATTTGTCTCATGTAGTTTCTGTTTTCTTTATCAATCTAATAAGTTTAAATATTGAAATTGCTGCCGTCTAAAAGTTCACAGGTTAGCAGCCTTTCTTGTTACTGTTTATGTGCTGCTTATATATAAACATTGTATCACTTCTCAGTAGCTAGATAGAGTTGTAGCTTTTTATCAAATTAAGCAGCAGCTTCTCTACAGTCTTTTTTAGAATGATGCCAAGTACTATCCTATAGTCCTTGTTCTTCTGTTGCTTTTATTGAAGGTTAGAAATTTTCATAGCTTTCAATGAACTGAACTAGTAATTACACATGATTAAGCTGTTAGTTTCTCATTTAATGTTATTCAAGCTGGTTTATATTCAGATCACTGTGAACTCTCTCATCTAGTCTTTTCAATCTTGGTGTATATTGGAATAATAAACTAGTATATTGGTTATATTAACTAAATGTTTCAGTTCTTTCAAGTCACTGAAAATGCAACATGATTTACCAGTCAGGAGTGTAAACAATTTTGTCTAAGAATAAAAAAGAAAATTTTTAGAAGTTAAGATATAAAGTATTGGTGGAAGATATTTTTATTCATGTTGTGAACTCTATTACTCGGAAGAGGTTCGCCTACATTGGCAGAATATATATTACAGAGTACAGATTACATCAGGTGTGTAGTTTCGCATTTTGGCCCCTGTGGATTTTTCAAATATGAGAGCTAGTGTGCAATAAAATTAATTTTTGGATAGCTGAAGATTAGAATAGCCTTCATATGTTTATAGGAATATCAAGATTATGTCATGTATGTAAGGTGGGCTGTTTTTTGTATGACAGTCCATATTTTCATATCCATACCAAGCATTGGTGCGGCAATTATTGTAATGTTGTAGCACGAACTTCGTGATTAAACTTTACGAAAAAATGAGGCAAAAGACACCCATTTTTTTTATTTTATCATTTAGTAGATTACTGTCAACAGTTTCAGAAAAGGTATCACTCAAAGGCATTGCAATTCTAGTTTGAACCAAAGTTTTGGAGACTACGAAGAAAGACAGAAGATAAGAGTACGTGCATGGTAGCATAAGATACACCAGTGTAAACAGTAAGTACAAGCTTTATTCTAGTATTTTAAAGTTGTATGCAATATGACACATAATGCACAGGGTAAACTATTGACTTAAAAGTCAAGTACAGGAAGTAGTTGGATACTATTCATGATACGTATGGCGAAGTTAAGCCGCGCTCTGTGTTTAGGGTTCACAGATACTATACCTCCCTTTTAGGTATAGTAACGTCCCCTACCATACGTATCAAGTATCTGCTATTACTTGTACAAACTGAGTGAGGAGGCTCGATCCTAGCCTGGAGGCACCAAGCGCGGTGGCTAGGTCTGATCCTAGCCTGGTGGCACCGCGCTTGGTGGCTAGGTCAAAAAATCTTGTTTACCTTCGTTTTATTTGGGGAAAAAGGGATATTTTAATTTATTTTTATCCATTTGGGAATGGGGGTCTAAGGGGATATTTTAATTTTGTTATGACAACATTTTTAAATTGTACATATGACTATTTTTTTATATATTTTTCAATTTTATCTCAGTTAATTTTAAGCCCACCAAGTCAAATCGGAGACTAAAAAACTGGTACTCCAAAAGGAAAAGATAGGTGACCCACTGTGGGCATTTGTCTTGGTGAACTAGCACCTTAAAGTCCAGCTAACCCTCAGGCCGGCTGGCTAGTACATTAGCAGACAGGTATTTTTAATACCATTTGGCATTTTTTGACTTTGGCATTTTTTCATTTGGCCTTTTGCTTTTACATGTTGTTTTACTATTTGGCATTTTTTATTTATGTTTTTTTTTCTCATTTTTTGCAACATATTTTTTCATCAACACACCCAAAACACTTAAAAATTGAGAGTTAAATATACACTTTTGGCATTCATAATGTTTATCAATCAAAGTAGCATTCTATTTTTAAAATTTACATTACACAATTTGGCTTTCTGTAACTTTGGCTGTTAATCTTTTGTACGAATGCTATGATGACCATTATGTGTAGAAAATAAGACTACATTTCTAAAGGTGGCTCAGTATCATATATTTATGTTTGGTGTCAATTATTACTAAATTTCCTTCATATTTCTAAAATGTAAATTCTTCCATTTCTGGTACATCTTATAATATCGTATTCATCTACTAACCCAATTTTCTCATAGGGATTTAACACGACGAAGAAGGGGTATAGTTGGTACAATGTAGGTGGTTAAGGGTGTTACGAAAAGGTGAAAGTGCGAGAAAGGGAGGGAGAAAAATAAAATGATGGAGAGGATGAGGGTATATGATTGTAATTGGAATTTAGAGAGGGAGGAAATCTGTGAGAGAATGTGATTTCATAGTAAGGGTATGATGTACTGGTCTAATGGAAGTGCAGTTTCTGATTTGTCTCATGTAGTTTCTGTTTTTTTTATCAATCTAATAAGTTTAAATATTGAAATTGCTGCCGTCTAAAAGTTCACAGGTTAGCAGCCTTTCTTGTTACTGTTTATGTGCTGCTTATATATAAACACTGTATCACTTCTCAGTAGCTAGATAGAGTTGTAGCTTTTCATCAAATTAAGCAGCAGCTTCTCTACAGTCTTTTTTAGAATGATGCCAAGTACTATCCTGTAGTCCTTGTTCTTCTGTTGCTTTTATTGAAGGTTAGAAATTTTCATAGCTTTCAATGAACTGAACTAGTAATTACACATGATTAAGCTGTTAGTTTCTCATTTAATGTTATTCAAGCTGGTTTATATTCAGATCACTGTGAACTCTCTCATCTAGTCTTTTCAATCTTGGTGTATATTGGAATAATAAACTAGTATATTGGTTATATTAACTAAATGTTTCAGTTCTTTCAAGTCACTGAAAATGCAACATGATTTACCAGTCAGGAGTGTAAACAATTTTGTCTAAGAATAAAAAAGAAAATTTTTAGAAGTTAAGATATAAAGTATTGGTGGAAGATATTTTTATTCATGTTGTGAACTCTATTACTCGGAAGAGGTTCGCCTACATTGGCAGAATATATATTACAGAGTACAGATTACATCAGGTGTGTAGTTTCGCATTTTGGCCCCTGTGGATTTTTCAAATATGAGAGCTAGTGTGCAATAAAATTAATTTTTGGATAGCTGAAGATTAGAATAGCCTTCATATGTTTATAGGAATATCAAGATTATGTCATGTATGTAAGGTGGGCTGTTTTTTGTATGACAGTCCGTATTTTCATATCCATACCAAGCATTGGTGCGGCAATTATTGTAATGTTGTAGCACGAACTTCGTGATTAAACTTTACGAAAAAATGAGGCAAAAGACACCCATTTTTTTATTTTATCATTTAGTAGATTACTGTCAACAGTTTCAGAAAAGGTATCACTCAAAGGCATTGCAATTCTAGTTTGAACCAAATTTTTGGAGACTACGAAGAAAGAAAGAAGATAAGAGTACGTGCATGGTAGCATAAGATACACAAGTGTAAACAGTAAGTACAAGCTTTATTCTAGTATTTTAAAGTTGTATGCAATATGACACATAATGCACAGGATAAACTATTGACTTAAAAGTCAAGTACAGGAAGTAGTTGGATACTATTCATGATACGTATGGCGAAGTTAAGCCGCGCTCTGTGTTTAGGGTTCACAGATACTATACCTCCCTTTTAGGTATAGTAACGTCCCCTACCATACGTATCAAGTATCTGCTATTACTTGTACAAACTGAGTGAGGAGGCTCGATCCTAGCCTGGAGGCACCAAGCGCGGTGGCTAGGTCTGATCCTAGCCTGGTGGCACCGCGCTTGGTGGCTAGGTCAAAAAATCTTGTTTACCTTCGTTTTATTTGGGGAAAAAGGGATATTTTAATTTATTTTTATCCATTTGGGAATGGGGGTCTAAGGGGATATTTTAATTTTGTTATGACAACATTTTTAAATTGTACATATGACTATTTTTTTTATATACTTTTCAATTTTATCTCAGTTAATTTTAAGCCCACCAAGTCAAATCGGAGACTAAAAAACTGGTACTCCAAAAGGAAAAGATAGGTGACCCACTGTGGGCATTTGTCTTGGTGAACTAGCACCTTAAAGTCCAGCTAACCCTCAGGCCGGCTGGCTAGTACATTAGCAGACAGGTATTTTTAATACCATTTGGCATTTTTAACTTTGGCATTTTTTCATTTGGCCTTTTGCTTTTACATGTTGTTTTACTATTTGGCATTTTTTATTTATGTTTTTTTTTCTCATTTTTTGCAACATATTTTTTCATCAACACACCCAAAACACTTAAAAATTAAGAGTTAAATATACACTTTTGGCATTCATAATGTTTATCAATCAAAGTAGCATTCTTTTTTTTAAATTTACATTACACAATTTGGCTTTCTGTAACTTTGGCTGTTAATCTTTTGTACGAATGCTATGATGACCATTATGTGTAGAAAATAAGACTACATTTTTAAAGGTGGCTCAGTATCATATATTTATGTTTGGTGTCAATTATTACTAAATTTCCTTCATATTTAATTTCTGAAATGTAAATTCTTCCATTTCTGGTACATCTTATAATATCGTATTCATCTACTAACCCAATTTTCTCATAGGGATTTAACACGACGAAGAAGGGGTAAAGGTGGTACAATGTAGGTGGTTAAGGGTGTTACGAAAAGGTGAAAGTGCGAGAAAGGGAGGGAGAAAAATAAAATGATGGAGAGGATGAGGGTATATGATTGTAATTGGAATTTAGAGAGGGAGGAAATCTGTGAGAGAATGTGATTTCATAGTAAGGGTATGATGTACTGGTCTAATGGAAGTGCAGTTTCTGATTTGTCTCATGTAGTTTCTGTTTTCTTTATCAATCTAATAAGTTTAAATATTGAAATTGCTGCCGTCTAAAAGTTCACAGGTTAGCAGCCTTTCTTGTTACTGTTTATGTGCTGCTTATATATGTAAGCCTCAAATCTATGTCCGACCTCAAATCTATGTCCTTTCTACAAATCTATGTCCTTTTTAATATTGCGTCATAGACGTTCCAAATCTATGTCCTGCATTTTCTCACATCTATGTCCTTTATTTACTCAAATCTATGGCCATTTTTGGCTCAAATCTATGTCCTTTCATCGACGTAAAACATAACAAAACGTCATTAAGTAAACAATGAAAAGTTAACAATTACAGGTGTAAGTACGGCTTTTAACACGGAGCATTAACTTACACCGAACAAACATGGAACAAGTGGTTTATATGACAAAAGCATTTTATCTATTAATACACATGGTTTAAAATTGCTTGATGTTTTGTTTTTTAAACTGGAGGAAAATCTTCAACTAGAGATTTATCCTCTTGAAATGTTTTCTTACAATTATCGGGATATCTTTACTTATTACTACTATAAGGGAATATTTATAATTCAAAACAAATCCAGCCATGAACAAAGGGACTGCAGTGTTTACATCTGGTTTCTGGAGAGAAGGAATGTGACAAAACATAAAGAATGATTCTTCTCGGGCCAATATTTTCGTTATTAAAGACATTATTACAAGTTTTACATTTGAACTAAATACATTTTTTGTAGATATCAGCTAAGACTAAACAAATGATATATGTTCTATTGTGTTTCACAAATATTTCAAATATAAAGAACGTTTTATTTTTATCAATTTAGAATGATTTTTTGATACTAGTATTCAAGGAAAAACATAGATAAAGTGGTATAAATGTCAATGAAACAGCGATATGAACAAATTCATAAGACAAAACTAAGTAGGTCGAATTTGCTGTCTTTTTTAATTTAGTAAAATAAATATGTGTAGTTTCATTCTTAAAGACGGCATACAATAATAACCCACGCATGTAAAAAATTTAACCACACACATGGAAAAATGACTTAATAAAACAAAAAGCATATAAGACCGTACTTGAAACAATAAAATTATAAATACTAGCTAAATAATTAAGCCAGATTTTCTTAAACGCATACTATACTTCAGCTCTTGCACATACATGGAGAACACACACCAACTTAATATTGAATTATGGGAAATTACTTAATAAAATAAAAAAAACCTATAAGGCCGAACTTATAAGACGGGCATACATTTGCGCATGGCGAAACAAATTGGAAAAAACATTACACAGATTTGAGACCTTATCTTTTTAACGGACACAGATTTGCGAATGACGACACGATTGAAAATCGGACACAGATTTGAGGCCGAATCTTGTTTACGGACATAGATTAGCGATTGACGTCACGATGGGGGCATAGATTTGAGAAACGGACACAGATTTGAGGTCGTACACAGATCTGAGGTTTACATATATAAACATTGTATCACTTCTCAGTAGCTAGATAGAGTTGTAGCTTTTCATCAAATTAAGCAGCAGCTTCTCTACAGTCTTTTTTAGAATGATGCCAAGTACTATCCTGTAGTCCTTGTTCTTCTGTTGCTTTTATTGAAGGTTAGAAATTTTCATAGCTTTCAATGAACTGAACTAGTAATTACACATGATTAAGCTGTTAGTTTCTCATTTAATGTTATTCAAGCTGGTTTATATTCAGATCACTGTGAACTCTCTCATCTAGTCTTTTCAATCTTGGTGTATATTGGAATAATAAACTAGTATATTGGTTATATTAACTAAATGTTTCAGTTCTTTCAAGTCACTGAAAATGCAACATGATTTACCAGTCAGGAGTGTAAACAATTTTGTCTAAGAATAAAAAAGAAAATTTTTGGAAGTTAAGATATAAAGTATTGGTGGAAGATATTTTTATTCATGTTGTGAACTCTATTACTCGGAAGAGGTTCGCCTACATTGGCAGAATTTATATTACAGAGTACAGATTACATCAGGTGTGTAGTTTCGCATTTTGGCCCCTGTGGATTTTTCAAATATGAGAGCTAGTGTGCAATAAAATTAATTTTTGGATAGCTGAAGATTAGAATAGCCTTCATATGTTTATAGGAATATCAAGATTATGTCATGTATGTAAGGTGGGCTGTTTTTTGTATGACAGTCCGTATTTTCATATCCATACCAAGCATTGGTGCGGCAATTATTGTAATGTTGTAGCACGAACTTCGTGATTAAACTTTACGAAAAAATGAGGCAAAAGACACCCATTTTTTTATTTTATCATTTAGTAGATTACTGTCAACAGTTTCAGAAAAGGTATCACTCAAAGGCATTGCAATTCTAGTTTGAACCAAATTTTTGGAAAGAAAGAAGATAAGAGTACGTGCATGGTAGCATAAGATACACAAGTGTAAACAGTAAGTACAAGCTTTATTCTAGTATTTTAAAGTTGTATGCAATATGACACATAATGCACAGGATAAACTATTGACTTAAAAGTCAAGTACAGGAAGTAGTTGGATACTATTCATGATACGTATGGCGAAGTTAAGCCGCCCTCTGTGTTTAGGGTTCACAGATACTATACCTCCCTTTTAGGTATAGTAACGTCCCCTACCATACATATCAAGTATCTGCTATTACTTGTACAAACTGAGTGAGGAGGCTAGATCCTAGCCTGGAGGCACCAAGCGCGGTGGCTAGGTCTGATCCTAGCCTGGTGGCACCGCGCTTGGTGGCTAGGTCAAAAAATCTTGTTTACCTTCGTTTTATTTGGGGAAAAAGGGATATTTTAATTTATTTTTATCCATTTGGGAATGGGGGTCTAAGGGGATATTTTAATTTTGTTATGACAACATTTTTAAATTGTACATATGACTATTTTTTTTATATACTTTTCAATTTTATCTCAGTTAATTTTAAGCCCACCAAGTCAAATCGGAGACTAAAAAACTGGTACTCCAAAAGGAAAAGATAGGTGACCCACTGTGGGCATTTGTCTTGGTGAACTAGCACCTTAAAGTCCAGCTAACCCTCAGGCCGGCTGGCTAGTACATTAGCAGACAGGTATTTTTAATACCATTTGGCATTTTTTAACTTTGGCATTTTTTCATTTGGCCTTTTGCTTTTACATGTTGTTTACTATATGGCATTTTTTATTTATGTTTTTTTTTCTCAATTTTTGCAACATATTTTTTCATCAACACACCCAAAACACTTAAAAATTAAGAGTTAAATATACACTTTTGGCATTCATAATGTTTATCAATCAAAGTAGCATTTTTTTTTTTTAAATTTACATTACACAATTTGGCTTTCTGTAACTTTGGCTGTTAATCTTTTGTACGAATGCTATGATGACCATTATGTGTAGAAAATAAGACTACATTTTTAAAGGTGGCTCAGTATCATATATTTATGTTTGGTGTCAATTATTACTAAATTTCCTTCATATTTAATTTCTGAAATGTAAATTCTTCCATTTCTGGTACATCTTATAATATCGTATTCATCTACTAACCCAATTTTCTCATAGGGATTTAACACGACGAAGAAGGGGTATAGGTGGTACAATGTAGGTGGTTAAGGGTGTTACGAAAAGGTGAAAGTGCGAGAAAGGGAGGGAGAAAAATAAAATGATGGAGAGGATGAGGGTATATGATTGTAATTGGAATTTAGAGAGGGAGGAAATCTGTGAGAGAATGTGATTTCATAGTAAGGGTATGATGTACTGGTCTAATGGAAGTGCAGTTTCTGATTTGTCTCATGTAGTTTCTGTTTTCTTTATCAATCTAATAAGTTTAAATATTGAAATTGCTGCCGTCTAAAAGTTCACAGGTTAGCAGCCTTTCTTGTTACTGTGTATGTGCTGCTTATATATAAACATTGAATCACTTCTCAGTAGCTAGATAGAGTTGTAGCTTTTCATCATATTAAGCAGCAGCTTCTCTACAGTCTTTTTTAGAATGATGCCAAGTACTATCCTGTAGTCCTTGTTCTTCTGTTGCTTTTATTGAAGGTTAGAAATTTTCATAGCTTTCAATGAACTGAACTAGTAATTACACATGATTAAGCTGTTAGTTTCTCATTTAATGTTATTCAAGCTGGTTTATATTCAGATCACTGTGAACTCTCTCATCTAGTCTTTTCAAACTTGGTGTATATTGGAATAATAAACTAGTATATTGGTTATATTAACTAAATGTTTCAGTTCTTTCAAGTCACTGAAAATGCAACATGATTTACCAGTCAGGAGTGTAAACAATTTTGTCTAAGAATAAAAAAGAAAATTTTTAGAAGTTAAGATATAAAATATTGGTGGAAGATATTTTTATTCATGTTGTGAACTCTATTACTCGGAAGAGGTTCGCCTACATTGGCAGAATATATATTACAGAGTACAGATTACATCAGGTGTGTAGTTTCGCATTTTGGCCCCTGTGGATTTTTCAAATATGAGAGTTAGTGTGCAATAAAATTAATTTTTGGATAGCTGAAGATTAGAATAGCCGTCATATGTTTATAGGAATATCAAGATTATGTCATGTATGTAAGGTGGGCTGTTTTTTGTATGACAGTCCGTATTTTCATATCCATACCAAGCATTGGTGCGGCAATTATTGTAATGTTGTAGCACGAACTTCGTGATTAAACTTTACGAAAAAATGAGGCAAAAGACACCCATTTTTTTATTTTATCATTTAGTAGATTACTGTCAACAGTTTCAGAAAAGGTATCACTCAAAGGCATTGCAATTCTAGTTTGAACCAAATTTTTGGAAAGAAAGAAGATAAGAGTACGTGCATGGTAGCATAAGATACACAAGTGTAAACAGTAAGTACAAGCTTTATTCTAGTATTTTAAAGTTGTATGCAATATGACACATAATGCACAGGATAAACTATTGACTTAAAAGTCAAGTACAGGAAGTAGTTGGATACTATTCATGATACGTATGGCGAAGTTAAGCCGCGCTCTGTGTTTAGGGTTCACAGATACTATACCTCCCTTTTAGGTATAGTAACGTCCCCTACCATACGTATCAAGTATCTGCTATTACTTGTACAAACTGAGTGAGGAGGCTCGAACCTAGCCTGGAGGCACCAAGCGCGGTGGCTAGGTCTGATCCTAGCCTGGTGGCACCGCGCTTGGTGGCTAGGTCAAAGAATCTTGTTTACCTTCGTTTTATTTGGGGAAAAAGGGATATTTTAATTTATTTTTATCCATTTGGGAATGGGGGTCTAAGGGGATATTTTAATTTTGTTATGACAACATTTTTAAATTGTACATATGACTATTTTTTTTATATACTTTTCAATTTTATCTCAGTTAATTTTAAGCACACCAAGTCAAATCGGAGACTAAAAAACTGGTACTCCAAAAGGAAAAGATAGGTGACCCACTGTGGGCATTTGTCTTGGTGAACTAGCACCTTAAAGTCCAGCTAACCCTCAGGCCGGCTGGCTAGTACATTAGCAGACAGGTATTTTTAATACCATTTGGCATTTTTTAACTTTGGCATTTTTTCATTTGGCCTTTTGCTTTTACATGTTGTTTTACTATTTGGCATTTTTTATTTATGTTTTTTTTTCTCATTTTTTGCAACATATTTTTTCATCAACACACCCAAAACACTTAAAAATTAAGAGTTAAATATACACTTTTGGCATTCATAATGTTTATCAATCAAAGTAGCATTCTTTTTTTTAAATTTACATTACACAATTTGGCTTTCTGTAACTTTGGCTGTTAATCTTTTGTACGAATGCTATGATGACCATTATGTGTAGAAAATAAGACTACATTTTTAAAGGTGGCTCAGTATCATATATTTATGTTTGGTGTCAATTATTACTAAATTTCCTTCATATTTAATTTCTGAAATGTAAATTCTTCCATTTCTGGTACATCTTATAATATCGTATTCATCTACTAACCCAATTTTCTCATAGGGATTTAACACGACGAAGAAGGGGTATAGGTGGTACAATGTAGGTGGTTAAGGGTGTTACGAAAAGGTGAAAGTGCGAGAAAGGGAGGGAGAAAAATAAAATGATGGAGAGGATGAGGGTATATGATTGTAATTGGAATTTAGAGAGGGAGGAAATCTGTGAGAGAATGTGATTTCATAGTAAGGGTATGATGTACTGGTCTAATGGAAGTGCAGTTTCTGATTTGTCTCATGTAGTTTCTGTTTTCTTTATCAATCTAATAAGTTTAAATATTGAAATTGCTGCCGTCTAAAAGTTCACAGGTTAGCAGCCTTTCTTGTTACTGTTTATGTGCTGCTTATATATAAACATTGTATCACTTCTCAGTAGCTAGATAGAGTTGTAGCTTTTCATCATATTAAGCAGCAGCTTCTCTACAGTCTTTTTTAGAATGATGCCAAGTACTATCCTGTAGTCCTTGTTCTTCTGTTGCTTTTATTGAAGGTTAGAAATTTTCATAGCTTTCAATGAACTGAACTAGTAATTACACATGATTAAGCTGTTAGTTTCTCATTTAATGTTATTCAAGCTGGTTTATATTCAGATCACTGTGAACTCTCTCATCTAGTCTTTTCAATCTTGGTGTATATTGGAATAATAAACTAGTATATTGGTTATATTAACTAAATGTTTCAGTTCTTTCAAGTCACTGAAAATGCAACATGATTTACCAGTCAGGAGTGTAAACAATTTTGTCTAAGAATAAAAAAGAAAATTTTTAGAAGTTAAGATATAAAGTATTGGTGGAAGATATTTTTATTCATGTTGTGAACTCTATTACTCGGAAGAGGTTCGCCTACATTGGCAGAATTTATATTACAGAGTACAGATTACATCAGGTGTGTAGTTTCGCATTTTGGCCCCTGTGGATTTTTCAAATATGAGAGCTAGTGTGCAATAAAATTAATTTTTGGATAGCTGAAGATTAGAATAGCCTTCATATGTTTATAGGAATATCAAGATTATGTCATGTATGTAAGGTGGGCTGTTTTTTGTATGACAGTCCGTATTTTCATATCCATACCAAGCATTGGTGCGGCAATTATTGTAATGTTGTAGCACGAACTTCGTGATTAAACTTTACGAAAAAATGAGGCAAAAGACACCCATTTTTTTATTTTATCATTTAGTAGATTACTGTCAACAGTTTCAGAAAAGGTATCACTCAAAGGCATTGCAATTCTAGTTTGAACCAAATTTTTGGAGACTACGAAGAAAGAAAGAAGATAAGAGTACGTGCATGGTAGCATAAGATACACAAGTGTAAACAGTAAGTACAAGCTTTATTCTAGTATTTTAAAGTTGTATGCAATATGACACATAATGCACAGGATAAACTATTGACTTAAAAGTCAAGTACAGGAAGTAGTTGGATACTATTCATGATACGTATGGCGAAGTTAAGCCGCGCTCTGTGTTTAGGGTTCACAGATACTATACCTCCCTTATAGGTATAGTAACGTCCCCTACCATACGTATCAAGTATCTGCTATTACTTGTACAAACTGAGTGAGGAGGCTCGATCCTAGCCTGGAGGCACCAAGCGTGGTGGCTAGGTCTGATCCTAGCTTGGTGGCACCGCGCTTGGTGGCTAGGTCAAAAAATCTTGTTTACCTTCGTTTTATTTGGGGAAAAAGGGATATTTTAATTTATTTTTATCCATTTGGGAATGGGGGTCTAAGGGGATATTTTAATTTTGTTATGACAACTTTTTTAAATTGTACATATGACTATTTTTTTTATATACTTTTCAATTTTATCTCAGTTAATTTTAAGCCCACCAAGTCAAATCGGAGACTAAAAAACTGGTACTCCAAAAGGAAAAGATAGGTGACCCACTGTGGGCATTTGTCTTGGTGAACTAGCACCTTAAAGTCCAGCTAACCCTCAGGCCGGCTGGCTAGTACATTAGCAGACAGGTATTTTTAATACCATTTGGCATTTTTTAACTTTGGCATTTTTTCATTTGGCCTTTTGCTTTTACATGTTGTTTTACTATTTGGCAATTTTTTATTTTTGTTTTTTTTTCTCATTTTTTGCAACATATTTTTTCATCAACACACCCAAAACACTTAAAAATTAAGAGTTAAATATACACTTTTGGCATTCATAATGTTTATCAATCAAAGTAGCATTCTTTTTTTTAAATTTACATTACACAATTTGGCTTTCTGTAACTTTGGCTGTTAATCTTTTGTACGAATGCTATGATGACCATTATGTGTAGAAAATAAGACTACATTTTTAAAGGTGGCTCAGTATCATATATTTATGTTTGGTGTCAATTATTACTAAATTTCCTTCATATTTCTAAAATGTAAATTCTTCCATTTCTGGTACATCTTATAATATCGTATTCATCTACTAACCCAATTTTCTCATAGGGATTTAACACGACGAAGAAGGGGTATAGGTGGTACAATGTAGGTGGTTAAGGGTGTTACGAAAAGGTGAAAGTGGGAGAAAGGGAGGGAGAAAAATAAAATGATGGAGAGGATGAGGGTATATGGTTGTAATTGGAATTTAGAGAGGGAGGAAATCTGTGAGAGAATGTGATTTCATAGTAAGGGTATGATGTACTGGTCTAATGGAAGTGCAGTTTCTGATTTGTCTCATGTAGTTTCTGTTTTCTTGATCAATCTAATAAGTTTAAATATTGAAATTGCTGCCGTCTAAAAGTTCACAGGTTAGCAGCCTTTCTTGTTACTGTTTATGTGCTGCTTATATATAAACATTGTATCACTTCTCAGTAGCTAGATAGAGTTGTAGCTTTTCATCAAATTAAGCAGCAGCTTCTCTACAGTCTTTTTTAGAATGATGCCAAGTACTATCCTGTAGTCCTTGTTCTTCTGTTGCTTTTATTGAAGGTTAGAAATTTTCATAGCTTTCAATGAACTGAACTAGTAATTACACATGATTAAGCTGTTAGTTTCTCATTTAATGTTATTCAAGCTGGTTTATATTCAGATCACTGTGAACTCTCTCATCTAGTCTTTTCAATCTTGGTGTATATTGGAATAATAAACTAGTATATTGGTTATATTAACTAAATGTTTCAGTTCTTTCAAGTCACTGAAAATGCAACATGATTTACCAGTCAGGAGTGTAAACAATTTTGTCTAAGAATAAAAAAGAAAATTTTTAGAAGTTAAGATATAAAGTATTGGTGGAAGATATTTTTATTCATGTTGTGAACTCTATTACTCGGAAGAGGTTCGCCTACATTGGCAGAATATATATTACAGAGTACAGATTACATCAGGTGTGTAGTTTCGCATTTTGGCCCCTGTGGATTTTTCAAATATGAGAGCTAGTGTGCAATAAAATTAATTTTTGGATAGCTGAAGATTAGAATAGCCTTCATATGTTTATAGGAATATCAAGATTATGTCATGTATGTAAGGTGGGCTGTTTTTTGTATGACAGTCCGTATTTTCATATCCATACCAAGCATTGGTGCGGCAATTATTGTAATGTTGTAGCACAAACTTCGTGATTAAACTTTACGAAAAAATGAGGCAAAAGACACCCATTTTTTTTATTTTATCATTTAGTAGATTACTGTCAACAGTTTCAGAAAAGGTATCACTCAAAGGCATTGCAATTCTAGTTTGAACCAAATTTTTGGAGACTACGAAGAAAGAAAGAAGATAAGAGTACGTGCATGGTAGCATAAGATACACAAGTGTAAACAGTAAGTACAAGCTTTATTCTAGTATTTTAAAGTTGTATGCAATATGACACATAATGCACAGGATAAACTATTGACTTAAAAGTCAAGTACAGGAAGTAGTTGGATACTATTCATGATACGTATGGCGAAGTTAAGCCGCGCTCTGTGTTTAGGGTTCACAGATACTATACCTCCCTTTTAGGTATAGTAACGTCCCCTACCATACGTATCAAGTATCTGCTATTACTTGTACAAACTGAGTGAGGAGGCTCGATCCTAGCCTGGAGGCACCAAGCGCGGTGGCTAGGTCTGATCCTAGCCTGGTGGCACCGCGCTTGGTGGCTAGGTCAAAAAATCTTGTTTACCTTCGTTTTATTTGGGGAAAAAGGGATATTTTAATTTATTTTTATCCATTTGGGAATGGGGGTCTAAGGGGATATTTTAATTTTGTTATGACAACATTTTTAAATTGTACATATGACTATTTTTTTATATACTTTTCAATTTTATCTCAGTTAATTTTAAGCCCACCAAGTCAAATCGGAGACTAAAAAACTGGTACTCCAAAAGGAAAAGATAGGTGACCCACTGTGGGCATTTGTCTTGGTGAACTAGCACCTTAAAGTCCAGCTAACCCTCAGGCCGGCTGGCTAGTACATTAGCAGACAGGTATTTTTAATACCATTTGGCATTTTTAACTTTGGCATTTTTTCATTTGGCCTTTTGCTTTTACATGTTGTTTTACTATTTGGCATTTTTTATTTATGTTTTTTTTTCTCATTTTTTGCAACATATTTTTTCATCAACACACCCAAAACACTTAAAAATTAAGAGTTAAATATACACTTTTGGCATTCATAATGTTTATCAATCAAAGAAGCATTCTTTTTTTTAAATTTACATTACACAATTTGGCTTTCTGTAACTTTGGCTGTTAATCTTTTGTACGAATGCTATGATGACCATTATGTGTAGAAAATAAGACTACATTTTTAAAGGTGGCTCAGTATCATATATTTATGTTTGGTGTCAATTATTACTAAATTTCCTTCATATTTAATTTCTGAAATGTAAGTTCTTCCATTTCTGGTACATCTTATAATATCGTATTCATCTACTAACCCAATTTTCTCATAGGGATTTAACACGACGAAGAAGGGGTATAGGTGGTACAATGTAGGTGGTTAAGGGTGTTACGAAAAGGTGAAAGTGCGAGAAAGGGAGGGAGAAAAATAAAATGATGGAGAGGATGAGGGTATATGATTGTAATTGGAATTTAGAGAGGGAGGAAATCTGTGAGAGAATGTGATTTCATAGTAAGGATATGATGTACTGGTCTAATGGAAGTGCAGTTTCTGATTTGTCTCATGTAGTTTCTGTTTTCTTTATCAATCTAATAAGTTTAAATATTGAAATTGCTGCCGTCTAAAAGTTCACAGGTTAGCAGCCTTTCTTGTTACTGTTTATGTGCTGCTTATATATAAACATTGTATCACTTCTCAGTAGCTAGATAGAGTTGTAGCTTTTCATCAAATTAAGCAGCAGCTTCTCTACAGTCTTTTTTAGAATGATGCCAAGTACTATCCTGTAGTCCTTGTTCTTCTGTTGCTTTTATTGAAGGTTAGAAATTTTCATAGCTTTCAATGAACTGAACTAGTAATTACACATGATTAAGCTGTTAGTTTCTCATTTAATGTTATTCAAGCTGGTTTATATTCAGATCACTGTGAACTCTCTCATCTAGTCTTTTCAATCTTGGTGTATATTGGAATAATAAACTAGTATATTGGTTATATTAACTAAATGTTTCAGTTCTTTCAAGTCACTGAAAATGCAACATGATTTACCAGTCAGGAGTGTAAACAATTTTGTCTAAGAATAAAAAAGAAAATTTTTAGAAGTTAAGATATAAAGTATTGGTGGAAGATATTTTTATTCATGTTGTGAACTCTATTACTCGGAAGAGGTTCGCCTACATTGGCAGAATATATATATTACAGAGTACAGATTACATCAGGTGTGTAGTTTCGCATTTTGGCCCCTGTGGATTTTTCAAATATGAGAGCTAGTGTGCAATAAAATTAATTTTTGGATAGCTGAAGATTAGAATAGCCTTCATATGTTTATAGGAATATCAAGATTATGTCATGTATGTAAGGTGGGCTGTTTTTTGTATGACAGTCCGTATTTTCATATCCATACCAAGCATTGGTGCGGCAATTATTGTAATGTTGTAGCACGAACTTCGTGATTAAACTTTATGAAAAAATGAGGCAAAAGACACCCATTTTTTTTATTTTATCATTTAGTAGATTACTGTCAACAGTTTCAGAAAAGGTATCACTCAAAGGCATTGCAATTCTAGTTTGAACCAAATTTTTGGAGACTACGAAGAAAGAAAGAAGATAAGAGTACGTGCATGGTAGCATAAGATACACAAGTGTAAACAGTAAGTACAAGCTTTATTCTAGTATTTTAAAGTTGTATGCAATATGACACATAATGCACAGGATAAACTATTGACTTAAAAGTCAAGTACAGGAAGTAGTTGGATACTATTTATGATACGTATGGCGAAGTTAAGCCGCGCTCTGTGTTTAGGGTTCACAGATACTATACCTCCCTTTTAGGTATAGTAACGTCCCCTACCATACGTATCAAGTATCTGCTATTACTTGTACAAACTGAGTGAGGAGGCTCGATCCTAGCCTGGAGGCACCAAGCGCGGTGGCTAGGTCTGATCCTAGCCTGGTGGCACCGCGCTTGGTGGCTAGGTCAAAAAATCTTGTTTACCTTCGTTTTATTTGGGGAAAAAGGGATATTTTAATTTATTTTTATCCATTTGGGAATGGGGGTCTAAGGGGATATTTTAATTTTGTTATGACAACATTTTTAAATTGTACATATGACTATTTTTTTATATACTTTTCAATTTTATCTCAGTTAATTTTAAGCCCACCAAGTCAAATCGGAGACTAAAAAACTGGTACTCCAAAAGGAAAAGATAGGTGACCCACTGTGGGCATTTGTCTTGGTGAACTAGCACCTTAAAGTCCAGCTAACCCTCAGGCCGGCTGGCTAGTACATTAGCAGACAGGTATTTTTAATACCATTTGGCATTTTTAACTTTGGCATTTTTTCATTTGGCCTTTTGCTTTTACATGTTGTTTTACTATTTGGCATTTTTTATTTATGTTTTTTTTTCTCATTTTTTGCAACATATTTTTTCATCAACACACCCAAAACACTTAAAAATTAAGAGTTAAATATACACTTTTGGCATTCATAATGTTTATCAATCAAAGAAGCATTCTTTTTTTTAAATTTACATTACACAATTTGGCTTTCTGTAACTTTGGCTGTTAATCTTTTGTACGAATGCTATGATGACCATTATGTGTAGAAAATAAGACTACATTTTTAAAGGTGGCTCAGTATCATATATTTATGTTTGGTGTCAATTATTACTAAATTTCCTTCATATTTAATTTCTGAAATGTAAGTTCTTCCATTTCTGGTACATCTTATAATATCGTATTCATCTACTAACCCAATTTTCTCATAGGGATTTAACACGACGAAGAAGGGGTATAGGTGGTACAATGTAGGTGGTTAAGGGTGTTACGAAAAGGTGAAAGTGCGAGAAAGGGAGGGAGAAAAATAAAATGATGGAGAGGATGAGGGTATATGATTGTAATTGGAATTTAGAGAGGGAGGAAATCTGTGAGAGAATGTGATTTCATAGTAAGGGTATGATGTACTGGTCTAATGGAAGTGCAGTTTCTGATTTGTCTCATGTAGTTTCTGTTTTCTTTATCAATCTAATAAGTTTAAATATTGAAATTGCTGCCGTCTAAAAGTTCACAGGTTAGCAGCCTTTCTTGTTACTGTTTATGTGCTGCTTATATATAAACATTGTATCACTTCTCAGTAGCTAGATAGAGTTGTAGCTTTTCATCAAATTAAGCAGCAGCTTCTCTACAGTCTTTTTTAGAATGATGCCAAGTACTATCCTGTAGTCCTTGTTCTTCTGTTGCTTTTATTGAAGGTTAGAAATTTTCATAGCTTTCAATGAACTGAACTAGTAATTACACATGATTAAGCTGTTAGTTTCTCATTTAATGTTATTCAAGCTGGTTTATATTCAGATCACTGTGAACTCTCTCATCTAGTCTTTTCAATCTTGGTGTATATTGGAATAATAAACTAGTATATTGGTTATATTAACTAAATGTTTCAGTTCTTTCAAGTCACTGAAAATGCAACATGATTTACCAGTCAGGAGTGTAAACAATTTTGTCTAAGAATAAAAAAGAAAATTTTTAGAAGTTAAGATATAAAGTATTGGTGGAAGATATTTTTATTCATGTTGTGAACTCTATTACTCGGAAGAGGTTCGCCTACATTGGCAGAATATATATTACAGAGTACAGATTACATCAGGTGTGTAGTTTCGCATTTTGGCCCCTGTGGATTTTTCAAATATGAGAGCTAGTGTGCAATAAAATTAATTTTTGGATAGCTGAAGATTAGAATAGCCTTCATATGTTTATAGGAATATCAAGATTATGTCATGTATGTAAGGTGGGCTGTTTTTTGTATGACAGTCCGTATTTTCATATCCATACCAAGCATTGGTGCGGCAATTATTGTAATGTTGTAGCACAAACTTCGTGATTAAACTTTACGAAAAAATGAGGCAAAAGACACCCATTTTTTTTATTTTATCATTTAGTAGATTACTGTCAACAGTTTCAGAAAAGGTATCACTCAAAGGCATTGCAATTCTAGTTTGAACCAAATTTTTGGAGACTACGAAGAAAGAAAGAAGATAAGAGTACGTGCATGGTAGCATAAGATACACAAGTGTAAACAGTAAGTACAAGCTTTATTCTAGTATTTTAAAGTTGTATGCAATATGACACATAATGCACAGGATAAACTATTGACTTAAAAGTCAAGTACAGGAAGTAGTTGGATACTATTCATGATACGTATGGCGAAGTTAAGCCGCGCTCTGTGTTTAGGGTTCACAGATACTATACCTCCCTTTTAGGTATAGTAACGTCCCCTACCATACGTATCAAGTATCTGCTATTACTTGTACAAACTGAGTGAGGAGGCTCGATCCTAGCCTGGAGGCACCAAGCGCGGTGGCTAGGTCTGATCCTAGCCTGGTGGCACCGCGCTTGGTGGCTAGGTCAAAAAATCTTGTTTACCTTCGTTTTATTTGGGGAAAAAGGGATATTTTAATTTATTTTTATCCATTTGGGAATGGGGGTCTAAGGGGATATTTTAATTTTGTTATGACAACATTTTTAAATTGTACATATGACTATTTTTTTATATACTTTTCAATTTTATCTCAGTTAATTTTAAGCCCACCAAGTCAAATCGGAGACTAAAAAACTGGTACTCCAAAAGGAAAAGATAGGTGACCCACTGTGGGCATTTGTCTTGGTGAACTAGCACCTTAAAGTCCAGCTAACCCTCAGGCCGGCTGGCTAGTACATTAGCAGACAGGTATTTTTAATACCATTTGGCATTTTTAACTTTGGCATTTTTTCATTTGGCCTTTTGCTTTTACATGTTGTTTTACTATTTGGCATTTTTTATTTATGTTTTTTTTTCTCATTTTTTGCAACATATTTTTTCATCAACACACCCAAAACACTTAAAAATTAAGAGTTAAATATACACTTTTGGCATTCATAATGTTTATCAATCAAAGAAGCATTCTTTTTTTTAAATTTACATTACACAATTTGGCTTTCTGTAACTTTGGCTGTTAATCTTTTGTACGAATGCTATGATGACCATTATGTGTAGAAAATAAGACTACATTTTTAAAGGTGGCTCAGTATCATATATTTATGTTTGGTGTCAATTATTACTAAATTTCCTTCATATTTAATTTCTGAAATGTAAGTTCTTCCATTTCTGGTACATCTTATAATATCGTATTCATCTACTAACCCAATTTTCTCATAGGGATTTAACACGACGAAGAAGGGGTATAGGTGGTACAATGTAGGTGGTTAAGGGTGTTACGAAAAGGTGAAAATGCGAGAAAGGGAGGGAGAAAAATAAAATGATGGAGAGGATGAGGGTATATGATTGTAATTGGAATTTAGAGAGGGAGGAAATCTGTGAGAGAATGTGATTTCATAGTAAGGGTATGATGTACTGGTCTAATGGAAGTGCAGTTTCTGATTTGTCTCATGTAGTTTCTGTTTTCTTTATCAATCTAATAAGTTTAAATATTGAAATTGCTGCCGTCTAAAAGTTCACAGGTTAGCAGCCTTTCTTGTTACTGTTTATGTGCTGCTTATATATAAACATTGTATCACTTCTCAGTAGCTAGATAGAGTTGTAGCTTTTCATCAAATTAAGCAGCAGCTTCTCTACAGTCTTTTTTAGAATGATGCCAAGTACTATCCTGTAGTCCTTGTTCTTCTGTTGCTTTTATTGAAGGTTAGAAATTTTCATAGCTTTCAATGAACTGAACTAGTAATTACACATGATTAAGCTGTTAGTTTCTCATTTAATGTTATTCAAGCTGGTTTATATTCAGATCACTGTGAACTCTCTCATCTAGTCTTTTCAATCTTGGTGTATATTGGAATAATAAACTAGTATATTGGTTATATTAACTAAATGTTTCAGTTCTTTCAAGTCACTGAAAATGCAACATGATTTACCAGTCAGGAGTGTAAACAATTTTGTCTAAGAATAAAAAAGAAAATTTTTAGAAGTTAAGATATAAAGTATTGGTGGAAGATATTTTTATTCATGTTGTGAACTCTATTACTCGGAAGAGGTTCGCCTACATTGGCAGAATATATATTACAGATTACAGATTACATCAGGTGTGTAGTTTCGCATTTTGGCCCCTGTGGATTTTTCAAATATGAGAGCTAGTGTGCAATAAAATTAATTTTTGGATAGCTGAAGATTAGAATAGCCTTCATATGTTTATAGGAATATCAAGATTATGTCATGTATGTAAGGTGGGCTGTTTTTTGTATGACAGTCCGTATTTTCATATCCATACCAAGCATTGGTGCGGCAATTATTGTAATGTTGTAGCACAAACTTCGTGATTAAACTTTACGAAAAAATGAGGCAAAAGACACCCATTTTTTTTATTTTATCATTTAGTAGATTACTGTCAACAGTTTCAGAAAAGGTATCACTCAAAGGCATTGCAATTCTAGTTTGAACCAAAATTTTGGAGACTACGAAGAAAGAAAGAAGATAAGAGTACGTGCATGGTAGCATAAGATACACAAGTGTAAACAGTAAGTACAAGCTTTATTCTAGTATTTTAAAGTTGTATGCAATATGACACATAATGCACAGGATAAACTATTGACTTAAAAGTCAAGTACAGGAAGTAGTTGGATACTATTCATGATACGTATGGCGAAGTTAAGCCGCGCTCTGTGTTTAGGGTTCACAGATACTATACCTCCCTTTTAGGTATAGTAACGTCCCCTACCATACGTATCAAGTATCTGCTATTACTTGTACAAACTGAGTGAGGAGGCTCGATCCTAGCCTGGAGGCACCAAGCGCGGTGGCTAGGTCTGATCCTAGCCTGGTGGCACCGCGCTTGGTGGCTAGGTCAAAAAATCTTGTTTACCTTCGTTTTATTTGGGGAAAAAGGGATATTTTAATTTATTTTTATCCATTTGGGAATGGGGGTCTAAGGGGATATTTTAATTTTGTTATGACAACATTTTTAAATTGTACATATGACTATTTTTTTATATACTTTTCAATTTTATCTCAGTTAATTTTAAGCCCACCAAGTCAAATCGGAGACTAAAAAACTGGTACTCCAAAAGGAAAAGATAGGTGACCCACTGTGGGCATTTGTCTTGGTGAACTAGCACCTTAAAGTCCAGCTAACCCTCAGGCCGGCTGGCTAGTACATTAGCAGACAGGTATTTTTAATACCATTTGGCATTTTTAACTTTGGCATTTTTTCATTTGGCCTTTTGCTTTTACATGTTGTTTTACTATTTGGCATTTTTTATTTATGTTTTTTTTTCTCATTTTTTGCAACATATTTTTTCATCAACACACCCAAAACACTTAAAAATTAAGAGTTAAATATACACTTTTGGCATTCATAATGTTTATCAATCAAAGAAGCATTCTTTTTTTTAAATTTACATTACACAATTTGGCTTTCTGTAACTTTGGCTGTTAATCTTTTGTACGAATGCTATGATGACCATTATGTGTAGAAAATAAGACTACATTTTTAAAGGTGGCTCAGTATCATATATTTATGTTTGGTGTCAATTATTACTAAATTTCCTTCATATTTAATTTCTGAAATGTAAGTTCTTCCATTTCTGGTACATCTTATAATATCGTATTCATCTACTAACCCAATTTTCTCATAGGGATTTAACACGACGAAGAAGGGGTATAGGTGGTACAATGTAGGTGGTTAAGGGTGTTACGAAAAGGTGAAAGTGCGAGAAAGGGAGGGAGAAAAATAAAATGATGGAGAGGATGAGGGTATATGATTGTAATTGGAATTTAGAGAGGGAGGAAATCTGTGAGAGAATGTGATTTCATAGTAAGGGTATGATGTACTGGTCTAATGGAAGTGCAGTTTCTGATTTGTCTCATGTAGTTTCTGTTTTCTTTATCAATCTAATAAGTTTAAATATTGAAATTGCTGCCGTCTAAAAGTTCACAGGTTAACAGCCTTTCTTGTTACTGTTTATGTGCTGCTTATATATAAACATTGTATCACTTCTCAGTAGCTAGATAGAGTTGTAGCTTTTCATCAAATTAAGCAGCAGCTTCTCTACAGTCTTTTTTAGAATGATGCCAAGTACTATCCTGTAGTCCTTGTTCTTCTGTTGCTTTTATTGAAGGTTAGAAATTTTCATAGCTTTCAATGAACTGAACTAGTAATTACACATGATTAAGCTGTTAGTTTCTCATTTAATGTTATTCAAGCTGGTTTATATTCAGATCACTGTGAACTCTCTCATCTAGTCTTTTCAATCTTGGTGTATATTGGAATAATAAACTAGTATATTGGTTATATTAACTAAATGTTTCAGTTCTTTCAAGTCACTGAAAATGCAACATGATTTACCAGTCAGGAGTGTAAACAATTTTGTCTAAGAATAAAAAAGAAAATTTTTAGAAGTTAAGATATAAAGTATTGGTGGAAGATATTTTTATTCATGTTGTGAACTCTATTACTCGGAAGAGGTTCGCCTACATTGGCAGAATATATATTACAGAGTACAGATTACATCAGGTGTGTAGTTTCGCATTTTGGCCCCTGTGGATTTTTCAAATATGAGAGCTAGTGTGCAATAAAATTAATTTTTGGATAGCTGAAGATTAGAATAGCCTTCATATGTTTTTAGGAATATCAAGATTATGTCATGTATGTAAGGTGGGCTGTTTTTTGTATGACAGTCCGTATTTTCATATCCATACCAAGCATTGGTGCGGCAATTATTGTAATGTTGTAGCACGAACTTCGTGATTAAACTTTATGAAAAAATGAGGCAAAAGACACCCATTTTTTTTTATTTTATCATTTAGTAGATTACTGTCAACAGTTTCAGAAAAGGTATCACTCAAAGGCATTGCAATTCTAGTTTGAACCAAATTTTTGGAGACTACGAAGAAAGAAAGAAGATAAGAGTACGTGCATGGTAGCATAAGATACACAAGTGTAAACAGTAAGTACAAGCTTTATTCTAGTATTTTAAAGTTGTATGCAATATGACACATAATGCACAGGATAAACTATTGACTTAAAAGTCAAGTACAGGAAGTAGTTGGATACTATTTATGATACGTATGGCGAAGTTAAGCCGCGCTCTGTGTTTAGGGTTCACAGATACTATACCTCCCTTTTAGGTATAGTAACGTCCCCTACCATACGTATCAAGTATCTGCTATTACTTGTACAAACTGAGTGAGGAGGCTCGATCCTAGCCTGGAGGCACCAAGCGCGGTGGCTAGGTCTGATCCTAGCCTGGTGGCACCGCGCTTGGTGGCTAGGTCAAAAAATCTTGTTTACCTTCGTTTTATTTGGGGAAAAAGGGATATTTTAATTTATTTTTATCCATTTGGGAATGGGGGTCTAAGGGGATATTTTAATTTTGTTATGACAACATTTTTAAATTGTACATATGACTATTTTTTTATATATTTTTTCAATTTTATCTCAGTTAATTTTAAGCCCACCAAGTCAAATCGGAGACTAAAAAACTGGTACTCCAAAAGGAAAAGATAGGTGACCCACTGTGGGCATTTGTCTTGGTGAACTAGCACCTTAAAGTCCAGCTAACCCTCAGGCCGGCTGGCTAGTACATTAGCAGACAGGTATTTTTAATACCATTTGGCATTTTTTGACTTTGGCATTTTTTCATTTGGCCTTTTGCTTTTACATGTTGTTTTACTATTTGGCATTTTTTATTTATGTTTTTTTTTCTCATTTTTTGCAACATATTTTTTCATCAACACACCCAAAACACTTAAAAATTGAGAGTTAAATATACACTTTTGGCATTCATAATGTTTATCAATCAAAGTAGCATTCTATTTTTAAAATTTACATTACACAATTTGGCTTTCTGTAACTTTGGCTGTTAATCTTTTGTACGAATGCTATGATGACCATTATGTGTAGAAAATAAGACTACATTTCTAAAGGTGGCTCAGTATCATATATTTATGTTTGGTGTCAATTATTACTAAATTTCCTTCATATTTCTAAAATGTAAATTCTTCCATTTCTGGTACATCTTATAATATCGTATTCATCTACTAACCCAATTTTCTCATAGGGATTTAACACGACGAAGAAGGGGTATAGTTGGTACAATGTAGGTGGTTAAGGGTGTTACGAAAAGGTGAAAGTGCGAGAAAGGGAGGGAGAAAAATAAAATGATGGAGAGGATGAGGGTATATGATTGTAATTGGAATTTAGAGAGGGAGGAAATCTGTGAGAGAATGTGATTTCATAGTAAGGGTATGATGTACTGGTCTAATGGAAGTGCAGTTTCTGATTTGTCTCATGTAGTTTCTGTTTTCTTTATCAATCTAATAAGTTTAAATATTGAAATTGCTGCCATCTAAACGTTCACAGGTTAGCAGCCTTTCTTGTTACTGTTTATGTGCTGCTTATATATAAACACTGTATCACTTCTCAGTAGCTAGATAGAGTTGTAGCTTTTCATCAAATTAAGCAGCAGCTTCTCTACAGTCTTTTTTAGAATGATGCCAAGTACTATCCTGTAGTCCTTGTTCTTCTGTTGCTTTTATTGAAGGTTAGAAATTTTCATAGCTTTCAATGAACTGAACTAGTAATTACACATGATTAAGCTGTTAGTTTCTCATTTAATGTTATTCAAGCTGGTTTATATTCAGATCACTGTGAACTCTCTCATCTAGTCTTTTCAATCTTGGTGTATATTGGAATAATAAACTAGTATATTGGTTATATTAACTAAATGTTTCAGTTCTTTCAAGTCACTGAAAATGCAACATGATTTACCAGTCAGGAGTGTAAACAATTTTGTCTAAGAATAAAAAAGAAAATTTTTAGAAGTTAAGATATAAAGTATTGGTGGAAGATATTTTTATTCATGTTGTGAACTCTATTACTCGGAAGAGGTTCGCCTACATTGGCAGAATATATATTACAGAGTACAGATTACATCAGGTGTGTAGTTTCGCATTTTGGCCCCTGTGGATTTTTCAAATATGAGAGCTAGTGTGCAATAAAATTAATTTTTGGATAGCTGAAGATTAGAATAGCCTTCATATGTTTATAGGAATATCAAGATTATGTCATGTATGTAAGGTGGGCTGTTTTTTGTATGACAGTCCGTATTTTCATATCCATACCAAGCATTGGTGCGGCAATTATTGTAATGTTGTAGCCCGAACTTCGTGATTAAACTTTACGAAAAAATGAGGCAAAAGACACCCATTTTTTTATTTTATCATTTAGTAGATTACTGTCAACAGTTTCAGAAAAGGTATCACTCAAAGGCATTGCAATTCTAGTTTGAACCAAATTTTTGGAGACTACGAAGAAAGAAAGAAGATAAGAGTATGTGCATGGTAGCATAAGATACACAAGTGTAAACAGTAAGTACAAGCTTTATTCTAGTATTTTAAAGTTGTATGCAATATGACACATAATGCACAGGATAAACTATTGACTTAAAAGTCAAGTACAGGAAGTAGTTGGATACTATTCATGATACGTATGGCGAAGTTAAGCCGCGCTCTGTGTTTAGGGTTCACAGATACTATACCTCCCTTTTAGGTATAGTAACGTCCCCTACCATACGTATCAAGTATCTGCTATTACTTGTACAAACTGAGTGAGGAGGCTCGATCCTAGCCTGGAGGCACCAAGCGCGGTGGCTAGGTCTGATCCTAGCCTGGTGGCACCGCGCTTGGTGGCTAGGTCAAAAAATCTTGTTTACCTTCGTTTTATTTGGGGAAAAAGGGATATTTTAATTTATTTTTATCCATTTGGGAATGGGGGTCTAAGGGGATATTTTAATTTTGTTATGACAACATTTTTAAATTGTACATATGACTATTTTTTTATATATTTTTTCAATTTTATCTCAGTTAATTTTAAGCCCACCAAGTCAAATCGGAGACTAAAAAACTGGTACTCCAAAAGGAAAAGATAGGTGACCCACTGTGGGCATTTGTCTTGGTGAACTAGCACCTTAAAGTCCAGCTAACCCTCAGGCCGGCTGGCTAGTACATTAGCAGACAGGTATTTTTAATACCATTTGGCATTTTTTGACTTTGGCATTTTTTCATTTGGCCTTTTGCTTTTACATGTTGTTTTACTATTTGGCATTTTTTATTTATGTTTTTTTTTCTCATTTTTTGCAACATATTTTTTCATCAACACACCCAAAACACTTAAAAATTGAGAGTTAAATATACACTTTTGGCATTCATAATGTTTATCAATCAAAGTAGCATTCTATTTTTAAAATTTACATTACACAATTTGGCTTTCTGTAACTTTGGCTGTTAATCTTTTGTACGAATGCTATGATGACCATTATGTGTAGAAAATAAGACTACATTTCTAAAGGTGGCTCAGTATCATATATTTATGTTTGGTGTCAATTATTACTAAATTTCCTTCATATTTCTAAAATGTAAATTCTTCCATTTCTGGTACATCTTATAATATCGTATTCATCTACTAACCCAATTTTCTCTATTAATAAGTATTGCAATATGCATTTTGTTTAAATGAATTATCAGTATTTAGTTCTAAATCAATCCTAATTCTATCTCATTTTTGAATGATAGTTTTTCATATGTGACGTCATGCTGTTTCTAAATTTCATAAATTCAAATGTGGCATAACGTTTCTGCCTTTTCGCCATCGTATGTGACGTCACAATTTTTTTAATTACGTTGACGCTTGGACTGATTCGGATGTGTGTCTATTTTGTGATAAACTTGGGTTTAGTTTTCTGTAATTAGTTAATATTTCAGTTTCATTATGTATATCTCTTTCATATTCATTTGTTAACATTTACTGTTTACAATAGCATTAAGTATTCTATATAATAAGGATGTTCTTATCCCGTGCATAAAAACAATGCCGTATTTGTCAAAACCTTTTCAACTTTTAATCTTCAGTGCTGTACAACTTTGTACCTTTTTGACGTTCGATCTTTTATATCTAGGCGTTATGTATTCAGGTTTAGTTTTCTGTAATTAGTTAATACTTTAGTTTCTTTGTGTATATCTCTTTCATATTCATTTGATAAAATTTACTGTTTGCAATAGCATGAATTGTTCTATATAATAAGAATGTTCTTATCCCGGGCATAAAAACAATGCCGTATTTTGCGAAACCTTTTCAACTTTTGATCTTCAGTGCTGTACAACTTTGTACTTTTTTCACTTTCGATCTTTTATATCTGGACGTCACTGGTGAGTCTTGTGTGGGCAAGGCGCGTTTTTGGCGTATTGAATTTTAAACCTGATGCTTTTTGTTATCTATTAATCATGTTTTTCTGTGTCTAATATGTTCTCCTATTTATTTGTATTGTAGTCCTGTAATATTATGTTGTCATTTCAATGTTATATTTAACTTTGCCATTAAAGTGCGAGGTTTGGCATGCCTTAAAACCAGGTTCAACCCACCACTTTTATTCCCCTTTAAAAGTGTCCTGTACCAAGTCAGGAAGATGGTCATTGTTATATATTGTTCGTTTCTCTTTGTGTTGCATTTTAACGTTGAGTCGTTTGTGTTTTCTCTTATTTTTGAGATATTGAGATAAGACGTGGCACGGTACTTGTCTATCCCAAATTCATGTATTTGGTTTTCATGTTACATTTGTTATTCTCGTGGTGTTTTGACTGATGATTGGTCTGTTTCTGTGTGTGTTGCGTTTCGATGTTGTGTCGTTGTTCTCCTCTTATATTTAATGCGTTTCGCTCGGTTTTGGTTTGTTACCCCGATTTTGTTTTTTGTCCATGGATTTATGAGTTTTGAACAGCGGTATACTACTGTTGCCTTTATTTCTCATAGGGATTTAACACGACGAAGAAGGGGTATAGTTGGTACAATGTAGGTGGTTAAGGGTGTTACGAAAAGGTGAAAGTGCGAGAAAGGGAGGGAGAAAAATAAAATGATGGAGAGGATGAGGGTATATGATTGTAATTGGAATTTAGAGAGGGAGGAAATCTGTGAGAGAATGTGATTTCATAGTAAGGGTATGATGTACTGGTCTAATGGAAGTGCAGTTTCTGATTTGTCTCATGTAGTTTCTGTTTTCTCTATCAATCTAATAAGTTTAAATATTGAAATTGCTGCCGTCTAAAAGTTCACAGGTTAGCAGCCTTTCTTGTTACTGTTTATGTGCTGCTTATATATAAACACTGTATCACTTCTCAGTAGCTAGATAGAGTTGTAGCTTTTCATCAAATTAAGCAGCAGCTTCTCTACAGTCTTTTTTAGAATGATGCCAAGTACTATCCTGTAGTCCTTGTTCTTCTGTTGCTTTTATTGAAGGTTAGAAATTTTCATAGCTTTCAATGAACTGAACTAGTAATTACACATGATTAAGCTGTTAGTTTCTCATTTAATGTTATTCAAGCTGGTTTATATTCAGATCACTGTGAACTCTCTCATCTAGTCTTTTCAATCTTGGTGTATATTGGAATAATAAACTAGTATATTGGTTATATTAACTAAATGTTTCAGTTCTTTCAAGTCACTGAAAATGCAACATGATTTACCAGTCAGGAGTGTAAACAATTTTGTCTAAGAATAAAAAAGACAATTTTTAGAAGTTAAGATATAAAGTATTGGTGGAAGATATTTTTATTCATGTTGTGAACTCTATTACTCGGAAGAGGTTCGCCTACATTGGCAGAATATATATTACAGAGTACAGATTACATCAGGTGTGTAGTTTCGCATTTTGGCCCCTGTGGATTTTTCAAATATGAGAGCTAGTGTGCAATAAAATTAATTTTTGGATAGCTGAAGATTAGAATAGCCTTCATATGTTTATAGGAATATCAAGATTATGTCATGTATGTAAGGTGGGCTGTTTTTTGTATGACAGTCTGTATTTTCATATCCATACCAAGCATTGGTGCGGCAATTATTGTAATGTTGTAGCACGAACTTCGTGATTAAACTTTACGAAAAAATGAGGCAAAAGACACCCATTTTTTTATTTTATCATTTAGTAGATTACTGTCAACAGTTTCAGAAAAGGTATCAATCAAAGGCATTGCAATTCTAGTTTGAACCAAATTTTTGGAGACTACGAAGAAAGAAAGAAGATAAGAGTACGTGCATGGTAGCATAAGATACACAAGTGTAAACAGTAAGTACAAGCTTTATTCTAGTATTTTAAAGTTGTATGCAATATGACACATAATGCACAGGATAAACTATTGACTTAAAAGTCAAGTACAGGAAGTAGTTGGATACTATTCATGATACGTATGGCGAAGTTAAGCCGCGCTCTGTGTTTAGGGTTCACAGATACTATACCTCCCTTTTAGGTATAGTAACGTCCCCTACCATACGTATCAAGTATCTGCTATTACTTGTACAAACTGAGTGAGGAGGCTCGATCCTAGCCTGGAGGCACCAAGCGCGGTGGCTAGGTCTGATCCTAGCCTGGTGGCACTGCGCTTGGTGGCTAGGTCAAAAAATCTTGTTTACCTTCGTTTTATTTGGGGAAAAAGGGATATTTTAATTTATTTTTATCCATTTGGGAATGGGGGTCTAAGGGGATATTTTAATTTTGTTATGACAACATTTTTAAATTGTACATATGACTATTTTTTTTATATACTTTTCAATTTTATCTCAGTTAATTTTAAGCCCACCAAGTCAAATCGGAGACTAAAAAACTGGTACTCCAAAAGGAAAAGATAGGTGACCCACTGTGGGCATTTGTCTTGGTGAACTAGCACCTTAAAGTCCAGCTAACCCTCAGGCCGGCTGGCTAGTACATTAGCAGACAGGTATTTTTAATACCATTTGGCATTTTTAACTTTGGCATTTTTTCATTTGGCCTTTTGCTTTTACATGTTGTTTTACTATTTGGCATTTTTTATTTATGTTTTTTTTTTCTCATTTTTTGCAACATATTTTTTCATCAACACACCCAAAACACTTAAAAATTAAGAGTTAAATATACACTTTTGGCATTCATAATGTTTATCAATCAAAGAAGCATTCTTTTTTTTAAATTTACATTACACAATTTGGCTTTCTGTAACTTTGGCTGTTAATCTTTTGTACGAATGCTATGATGACCATTATGTGTAGAAAATAAGACTACATTTTTAAAGGTGGCTCAGTATCATATATTTATGTTTGGTGTCAATTATTACTAAATTTCCTTCATATTTAATTTCTGAAATGTAAATTCTTCCATTTCTGGTACATCTTATAATATCGTATTCATCTACTAACCCAATTTTCTCATAGGGATTTAACACGACGAAGAAGGGGTATAGGTGGTACAATGTAGGTGGTTAAGGGTGTTACGAAAAGGTGAAAGTGCGAGAAAGGGAGGGAGAAAAATAAAATGATGGAGAGGATGAGGGTATATGATTGTAATTGGAATTTAGAGAGGGAGGAAATCTGTGTGAGAATGTGATTTCATAGTAAGGGTATGATGTACTGGTCTAATGGAAGTGCAGTTTCTGATTTGTCTCATGTAGTTTCTGTTTTCTTTATCAATCTAATAAGTTTAAATATTGAAATTGCTGCCGTCTAAAAGTTCACAGGTTAGCAGCCTTTCTTGTTACTGTTTATGTGCTGCTTATATATAAACATTGTATCACTTCTCAGTAGCTAGATAGAGTTGTAGCTTTTTATCAAATTAAGCAGCAGCTTCTCTACAGTCTTTTTTAGAATGATGCCAAGTACTATCCTGTAGTCCTTGTTCTTCTGTTGCTTTTATTGAAGGTTAGAAATTTTCATAGCTTTCAATGAACTGAACTAGTAATTACACATGATTAAGCTGTTAGTTTCTCATTTAATGTTATTCAAGCTGGTTTATATTCAGATCACTGTGAACTCTCTCATCTAGTCTTTTCAATCTTGGTGTATATTGGAATAATAAACTAGTATATTGGTTATATTAACTAAATGTTTCAGTTCTTTCAAGTCACTGAAAATGCAACATGATTTACCAGTCAGGAGTGTAAACAATTTTGTCTAAGAATAAAAAAGAAAATTTTTAGAAGTTAAGATATAAAGTATTGGTGGAAGATATTTTTATTCATGTTGTGAACTCTATTACTCGGAAGAGGTTCGCCTACATAAGCAGAATATATATTACAGAGTACAGATTACATCAGGTGTGTAGTTTCGCATTTTGGCCCCTGTGGATTTTTCAAATATGAGAGCTAGTGTGCAATAAAATTAATTTTTGGATAGCTGAAGATTAGAATAGCCTTCATATGTTTATAGGAATATCAAGATTATGTCATGTATGTAAGGTGGGCTGTTTTTTGTATGACAGTCCATATTTTCATATCCATACCAAGCATTGGTGCGGCAATTATTGTAATGTTGTAGCACGAACTTCGTGATTAAACTTTACGAAAAAATGAGGCAAAAGACACCCATTTTTTTTATTTTATCATTTAGTAGATTACTGTCAACAGTTTCAGAAAAGGTATCACTCAAAGGCATTGCAATTCTAGTTTGAACCAAAGTTTTGGAGACTACGAAGAAAGACAGAAGATAAGAGTACGTGCATGGTAGCATAAGATACACCAGTGTAAACAGTAAGTACAAGCTTTATTCTAGTATTTTAAAGTTGTATGCAATATGACACATAATGCACAGGGTAAACTATTGACTTAAAAGTCAAGTACAGGAAGTAGTTGGATACTATTCATGATACGTATGGCGAAGTTAAGCCGCGCTCTGTGTTTAGGGTTCACAGATACTATACCTCCCTTTTAGGTATAGTAACGTCCCCTACCATACGTATCAAGTATCTGCTATTACTTGTACAAACTGAGTGAGGAGGCTCGATCCTAGCCTGGAGGCACCAAGCGCGGTGGCTAGGTCTGATCCTAGCCTGGTGGCACCGCGCTTGGTGGCTAGGTCAAAAAATCTTGTTTACCTTCGTTTTATTTGGGGAAAAAGGGATATTTTAATTTATTTTTATCCATTTGGGAATGGGGGTCTAAGGGGATATTTTAATTTTGTTATGACAACATTTTTAAATTGTACATATGACTATTTTTTTATATATTTTTCAATTTTATCTCAGTTAATTTTAAGCCCACCAAGTCAAATCGGAGACTAAAAAACTGGTACTCCAAAAGGAAAAGATAGGTGACCCACTGTGGGCATTTGTCTTGGTGAACTAGCACCTTAAAGTCCAGCTAACCCTCAGGCCGGCTGGCTAGTACATTAGCAGACAGGTATTTTTAATACCATTTGGCATTTTTTGACTTTGGCATTTTTTCATTTGGCCTTTTGCTTTTACATGTTGTTTTACTATTTGGCATTTTTTATTTATGTTTTTTTTTCTCATTTTTTGCAACATATTTTTTCATCAACACACCCAAAACACTTAAAAATTGAGAGTTAAATATACACTTTTGGCATTCATAATGTTTATCAATCAAAGTAGCATTCTATTTTTAAAATTTACATTACACAATTTGGCTTTCTGTAACTTTGGCTGTTAATCTTTTGTACGAATGCTATGATGACCATTATGTGTAGAAAATAAGACTACATTTCTAAAGGTGGCTCAGTATCATATATTTATGTTTGGTGTCAATTATTACTAAATTTCCTTCATATTTCTAAAATGTAAATTCTTCCATTTCTGGTACATCTTATAATATCGTATTCATCTACTAACCCAATTTTCTCATAGGGATTTAACACGACGAAGAAGGGGTATAGTTGGTACAATGTAGGTGGTTAAGGGTGTTACGAAAAGGTGAAAGTGCGAGAAAGGGAGGGAGAAAAATAAAATGATGGAGAGGATGAGGGTATATGATTGTAATTGGAATTTAGAGAGGGAGGAAATCTGTGAGAGAATGTGATTTCATAGTAAGGGTATGATGTACTGGTCTAATGGAAGTGCAGTTTCTGATTTGTCTCATGTAGTTTCTGTTTTCTTTATCAATCTAATAAGTTTAAATATTGAAATTGCTGCCGTCTAAAAGTTCACAGGTTAGCAGCCTTTCTTGTTACTGTTTATGTGCTGCTTATATATAAACACTGTATCACTTCTCAGTAGCTAGATAGAGTTGTAGCTTTTCATCAAATTAAGCAGCAGCTTCTCTACAGTCTTTTTTAGAATGATGCCAAGTACTATCCTGTAGTCCTTGTTCTTCTGTTGCTTTTATTGAAGGTTAGAAATTTTCATAGCTTTCAATGAACTGAACTAGTAATTACACATGATTAAGCTGTTAGTTTCTCATTTAATGTTATTCAAGCTGGTTTATATTCAGATCACTGTGAACTCTCTCATCTAGTCTTTTCAATCTTGGTGTATATTGGAATAATAAACTAGTATATTGGTTATATTAACTAAATGTTTCAGTTCTTTCAAGTCACTGAAAATGCAACATGATTTACCAGTCAGGAGTGTAAACAATTTTGTCTAAGAATAAAAAAGAAAATTTTTAGAAGTTAAGATATAAAGTATTGGTGGAAGATATTTTTATTCATGTTGTGAACTCTATTACTCGGAAGAGGTTCGCCTACATTGGCAGAATATATATTACAGAGTACAGATTACATCAGGTGTGTAGTTTCGCATTTTGGCCCCTGTGGATTTTTCAAATATGAGAGCTAGTGTGCAATAAAATTAATTTTTGGATAGCTGAAGATTAGAATAGCCTTCATATGTTTATAGGAATATCAAGATTATGTCATGTATGTAAGGTGGGCTGTTTTTTGTATGACAGTCCGTATTTTCATATCCATACCAAGCATTGGTGCGGCAATTATTGTAATGTTGTAGCACGAACTTCGTGATTAAACTTTACGAAAAAATGAGGCAAAAGACACCCATTTTTTTATTTTATCATTTAGTAGATTACTGTCAACAGTTTCAGAAAAGGTATCACTCAAAGGCATTGCAATTCTAGTTTGAACCAAATTTTTGGAAAGAAAGAAGATAAGAGTACGTGCATGGTAGCATAAGATACACAAGTGTAAACAGTAAGTACAAGCTTTATTCTAGTATTTTAAAGTTGTATGCAATATGACACATAATGCACAGGATAAACTATTGACTTAAAAGTCAAGTACAGGAAGTAGTTGGATACTATTCATGATACGTATGGCGAAGTTAAGCCGCGCTCTGTGTTTAGGGTTCACAGATACTATACCTCCCTTTTAGGTATAGTAACGTCCCCTACCATACGTATCAAGTATCTGCTATTACTTGTACAAACTGAGTGAGGAGGCTCGATCCTAGCCTGGAGGCACCAAGCGCGGTGGCTAGGTCTGATCCTAGCCTGGTGGCACCGCGCTTGGTGGCTAGGTCAAAAAATCTTGTTTACCTTCGTTTTATTTGGGGAAAAAGGGATATTTTAATTTATTTTTATCCATTTGGGAATGGGGGTCTAAGGGGATATTTTAATTTTGTTATGACAACATTTTTAAATTGTACATATGATTATTTTTTTTATATACTTTTCAATTTTATCTCAGTTAATTTTAAGCCCACCAAGTCAAATCGGAGACTAAAAAACTGGTACTCCAAAAGGAAAAGATAGGTGACCCACTGTGGGCATTTGTCTTGGTGAACTAGCACCTTAAAGTCCAGCTAACCCTCAGGCCGGCTGGCTAGTACATTAGCAGACAGGTATTTTTAATACCATTTGGCATTTTTAACTTTGGCATTTTTTCATTTGGCCTTTTGCTTTTACATGTTGTTTTACTATTTGGCATTTTTTATTTATGTTTTTTTTTCTCATTTTTTGCAACATATTTTTTCATCAACACACCCAAAACACTTAAAAATTAAGAGTTAAATATACACTTTTGGCATTCATAATGTTTATCAATCAAAGTAGCATTCTTTTTTTTAAATTTACATTACACAATTTGGCTTTCTGTAACTTTGGCTGTTAATCTTTTGTACGAATGCTATGATGACCATTATGTGTAGAAAATAAGACTACATTTTTAAAGGTGGCTCAGTATCATATATTTATGTTTGGTGTCAATTATTACTAAATTTCCTTCATATTTAATTTCTGAAATGTAAATTCTTCCATTTCTGGTACATCTTATAATATCGTATTCATCTACTAACCCAATTTTCTCATAGGGATTTAACACGACGAAGAAGGGGTAAAGGTGGTACAATGTAGGTGGTTAAGGGTGTTACGAAAAGGTGAAAGTGCGAGAAAGGGAGGGAGAAAAATAAAATGATGGAGAGGATGAGGGTATATGATTGTAATTGGAATTTAGAGAGGGAGGAAATCTGTGAGAGAATGTGATTTCATAGTAAGGGTATGATGTACTGGTCTAATGGAAGTGCAGTTTCTGATTTGTCTCATGTAGTTTCTGTTTTCTTTATCAATCTAATAAGTTTAAATATTGAAATTGCTGCCGTCTAAAAGTTCACAGGTTAGCAGCCTTTCTTGTTACTGTTTATGTGCTGCTTATATATGTAAGCCTCAAATCTATGTCCGGCCTCAAATCTATGTCCTTTCTACAAATCTATGTCCTTTTTAATATTGCGTCATAGACGTTCCAAATCTATGTCCTGCATTTTCTCACATCTATGTCCTTTATTTACTCAAATCTATGGCCATTTTTGGCTCAAATCTATGTCCTTTCATCGACGTAAAACATAACAAAACGTCATTAAGTAAACAATGAAAAGTTAACAATTACAGGTGTAAGTACGGCTTTTAACACGGAGCATTAACTTACACCGAACAAACATGGAACAAGTGGTTTATATGACAAAAGCATTTTATCTATTAATACACATGGTTTAAAATTGCTTGATGTTTTGTTTTTTAAACTGGAGGAAAATCTTCAACTAGAGATTTATCCTCTTGAAATGTTTTCTTACAATTATCGGGATATCTTTACTTATTACTACTATAAGGGAATATTTATAATTCAAAACAAATCCAGCCATGAACAAAGGGACTGCAGTGTTTACATCTGGTTTCTGGAGAGAAGGAATGTGACAAAACATAAAGAATGATTCTTCTCGGGCCAATATTTTCGTTATTAAAGACATTATTACAAGTTTTACATTTGAACTAAATACATTTTTTGTAGATATCAGCTAAGACTAAACAAATGATATATGTTCTATTGTGTTTCACAAATATTTCAAATATAAAGAACGTTTTATTTTTATCAATTTAGAATGATTTTTTGATACTAGTATTCAAGGAAAAACATAGATAAAGTGGTATAAATGTCAATGAAACAGCGATATGAACAAATTCATAAGACAAAACTAAGTAGGTCGAATTTGCTGTCTTTTTTAATTTAGTAAAATAAATATGTGTAGTTTCATTCTTAAAGACGGCATACAATAATAACCCACGCATGTAAAAAATTTAACCACACACATGGAAAAATGACTTAATAAAACAAAAAGCATATAAGACCGTACTTGAAACAATAAAATTATAAATACTAGCTAAATAATTAAGCCAGATTTTCTTAAACGCATACTATACTTCAGCTCTTGCACATACATGGAGAACACACACCAACTTAATATTGAATTATGGGAAATTACTTAATAAAATAAAAAAAACCTATAAGGCCGAACTTATAAGACGGGCATACATTTGCGCATGGCGAAACAAATTGGAAAAAACATTACACAGATTTGAGACCTTATCTTTTTAACGGACACAGATTTGCGAATGACGACACGATTGAAAATCGGACACAGATTTGAGGCCGAATCTTGTTTACGGACATAGATTAGCGATTGACGTCACGATGGGGGCATAGATTTGAGAAACGGACACAGATTTGAGGTCGTACACAGATCTGAGGTTTACATATATAAACATTGTATCACTTCTCAGTAGCTAGATAGAGTTGTAGCTTTTCATCAAATTAAGCAGCAGCTTCTCTACAGTCTTTTTTAGAATGATGCCAAGTACTATCCTGTAGTCCTTGTTCTTCTGTTGCTTTTATTGAAGGTTAGAAATTTTCATAGCTTTCAATGAACTGAACTAGTAATTACACATGATTAAGCTGTTAGTTTCTCATTTAATGTTATTCAAGCTGGTTTATATTCAGATCACTGTGAACTCTCTCATCTAGTCTTTTCAATCTTGGTGTATATTGGAATAATAAACTAGTATATTGGTTATATTAACTAAATGTTTCAGTTCTTTCAAGTCACTGAAAATGCAACATGATTTACCAGTCAGGAGTGTAAACAATTTTGTCTAAGAATAAAAAAGAAAATTTTTAGAAGTTAAGATATAAAGTATTGGTGGAAGATATTTTTATTCATGTTGTGAACTCTATTACTCGGAAGAGGTTCGCCTACATTGGCAGAATTTATATTACAGAGTACAGATTACATCAGGTGTGTAGTTTCGCATTTTGGCCCCTGTGGATTTTTCAAATATGAGAGCTAGTGTGCAATAAAATTAATTTTTGGATAGCTGAAGATTAGAATAGCCTTCATATGTTTATAGGAATATCAAGATTATGTCATGTATGTAAGGTGGGCTGTTTTTTGTATGACAGTCCGTATTTTCATATCCATACCAAGCATTGGTGCGGCAATTATTGTAATGTTGTAGCACGAACTTCGTGATTAAACTTTACGAAAAAATGAGGCAAAAGACACCCATTTTTTTATTTTATCATTTAGTAGATTACTGTCAACAGTTTCAGAAAAGGTATCACTCAAAGGCATTGCAATTCTAGTTTGAACCAAATTTTTGGAAAGAAAGAAGATAAGAGTACGTGCATGGTAGCATAAGATACACAAGTGTAAACAGTAAGTACAAGCTTTATTCTAGTATTTTAAAGTTGTATGCAATATGACACATAATGCACAGGATAAACTATTGACTTAAAAGTCAAGTACAGGAAGTAGTTGGATACTATTCATGATACGTATGGCGAAGTTAAGCCGCCCTCTGTGTTTAGGGTTCACAGATACTATACCTCCCTTTTAGGTATAGTAACGTCCCCTACCATACATATCAAGTATCTGCTATTACTTGTACAAACTGAGTGAGGAGGCTAGATCCTAGCCTGGAGGCACCAAGCGCGGTGGCTAGGTCTGATCCTAGCCTGGTGGCACCGCGCTTGGTGGCTAGGTCAAAAAATCTTGTTTACCTTCGTTTTATTTGGGGAAAAAGGGATATTTTAATTTATTTTTATCCATTTGGGAATGGGGGTCTAAGGGGATATTTTAATTTTGTTATGACAACATTTTTAAATTGTACATATGACTATTTTTTTTATATACTTTTCAATTTTATCTCAGTTAATTTTAAGCCCACCAAGTCAAATCGGAGACTAAAAAACTGGTACTCCAAAAGGAAAAGATAGGTGACCCACTGTGGGCATTTGTCTTGGTGAACTAGCACCTTAAAGTCCAGCTAACCCTCAGGCCGGCTGGCTAGTACATTAGCAGACAGGTATTTTTAATACCATTTGGCATTTTTTAACTTTGGCATTTTTTCATTTGGCCTTTTGCTTTTACATGTTGTTTACTATATGGCATTTTTTATTTATGTTTTTTTTTCTCAATTTTTGCAACATATTTTTTCATCAACACACCCAAAACACTTAAAAATTAAGAGTTAAATATACACTTTTGGCATTCATAATGTTTATCAATCAAAGTAGCATTTTTTTTTTTTAAATTTACATTACACAATTTGGCTTTCTGTAACTTTGGCTGTTAATCTTTTGTACGAATGCTATGATGACCATTATGTGTAGAAAATAAGACTACATTTTTAAAGGTGGCTCAGTATCATATATTTATGTTTGGTGTCAATTATTACTAAATTTCCTTCATATTTAATTTCTGAAATGTAAATTCTTCCATTTCTGGTACATCTTATAATATCGTATTCATCTACTAACCCAATTTTCTCATAGGGATTTAACACGACGAAGAAGGGGTATAGGTGGTACAATGTAGGTGGTTAAGGGTGTTACGAAAAGGTGAAAGTGCGAGAAAGGGAGGGAGAAAAATAAAATGATGGAGAGGATGAGGGTATATGATTGTAATTGGAATTTAGAGAGGGAGGAAATCTGTGAGAGAATGTGATTTCATAGTAAGGGTATGATGTACTGGTCTAATGGAAGTGCAGTTTCTGATTTGTCTCATGTAGTTTCTGTTTTCTTTATCAATCTAATAAGTTTAAATATTGAAATTGCTGCCGTCTAAAAGTTCACAGGTTAGCAGCCTTTCTTGTTACTGTGTATGTGCTGCTTATATATAAACATTGAATCACTTCTCAGTAGCTAGATAGAGTTGTAGCTTTTCATCATATTAAGCAGCAGCTTCTCTACAGTCTTTTTTAGAATGATGCCAAGTACTATCCTGTAGTCCTTGTTCTTCTGTTGCTTTTATTGAAGGTTAGAAATTTTCATAGCTTTCAATGAACTGAACTAGTAATTACACATGATTAAGCTGTTAGTTTCTCATTTAATGTTATTCAAGCTGGTTTATATTCAGATCACTGTGAACTCTCTCATCTAGTCTTTTCAAACTTGGTGTATATTGGAATAATAAACTAGTATATTGGTTATATTAACTAAATGTTTCAGTTCTTTCAAGTCACTGAAAATGCAACATGATTTACCAGTCAGGAGTGTAAACAATTTTGTCTAAGAATAAAAAAGAAAATTTTTAGAAGTTAAGATATAAAATATTGGTGGAAGATATTTTTATTCATGTTGTGAACTCTATTACTCGGAAGAGGTTCGCCTACATTGGCAGAATATATATTACAGAGTACAGATTACATCAGGTGTGTAGTTTCGCATTTTGGCCCCTGTGGATTTTTCAAATATGAGAGTTAGTGTGCAATAAAATTAATTTTTGGATAGCTGAAGATTAGAATAGCCTTCATATGTTTATAGGAATATCAAGATTATGTCATGTATGTAAGGTGGGCTGTTTTTTGTATGACAGTCCGTATTTTCATATCCATACCAAGCATTGGTGCGGCAATTATTGTAATGTTGTAGCACGAACTTCGTGATTAAACTTTACGAAAAAATGAGGCAAAAGACACCCATTTTTTTATTTTATCATTTAGTAGATTACTGTCAACAGTTTCAGAAAAGGTATCACTCAAAGGCATTGCAATTCTAGTTTGAACCAAATTTTTGGAAAGAAAGAAGATAAGAGTACGTGCATGGTAGCATAAGATACACAAGTGTAAACAGTAAGTACAAGCTTTATTCTAGTATTTTAAAGTTGTATGCAATATGACACATAATGCACAGGATAAACTATTGACTTAAAAGTCAAGTACAGGAAGTAGTTGGATACTATTCATGATACGTATGGCGAAGTTAAGCCGCGCTCTGTGTTTAGGGTTCACAGATACTATACCTCCCTTTTAGGTATAGTAACGTCCCCTACCATACGTATCAAGTATCTGCTATTACTTGTACAAACTGAGTGAGGAGGCTCGAACCTAGCCTGGAGGCACCAAGCGCGGTGGCTAGGTCTGATCCTAGCCTGGTGGCACCGCGCTTGGTGGCTAGGTCAAAGAATCTTGTTTACCTTCGTTTTATTTGGGGAAAAAGGGATATTTTAATTTATTTTTATCCATTTGGGAATGGGGGTCTAAGGGGATATTTTAATTTAGTTATGACAACATTTTTAAATTGTACATATGACTATTTTTTTTATATACTTTTCAATTTTATCTCAGTTAATTTTAAGCACACCAAGTCAAATCGGAGACTAAAAAACTGGTACTCCAAAAGGAAAAGATAGGTGACCCACTGTGGGCATTTGTCTTGGTGAACTAGCACCTTAAAGTCCAGCTAACCCTCAGGCCGGCTGGCTAGTACATTAGCAGACAGGTATTTTTAATACCATTTGGCATTTTTTAACTTTGGCATTTTTTCATTTGGCCTTTTGCTTTTACATGTTGTTTTACTATTTGGCATTTTTTATTTATGTTTTTTTTTCTCATTTTTTGCAACATATTTTTTCATCAACACACCCAAAACACTTAAAAATTAAGAGTTAAATATACACTTTTGGCATTCATAATGTTTATCAATCAAAGTAGCATTCTTTTTTTTAAATTTACATTACACAATTTGGCTTTCTGTAACTTTGGCTGTTAATCTTTTGTACGAATGCTATGATGACCATTATGTGTAGAAAATAAGACTACATTTTTAAAGGTGGCTCAGTATCATATATTTATGTTTGGTGTCAATTATTACTAAATTTCCTTCATATTTAATTTCTGAAATGTAAATTCTTCCATTTCTGGTACATCTTATAATATCGTATTCATCTACTAACCCAATTTTCTCATAGGGATTTAACACGACGAAGAAGGGGTATAGGTGGTACAATGTAGGTGGTTAAGGGTGTTACGAAAAGGTGAAAGTGCGAGAAAGGGAGGGAGAAAAATAAAATGATGGAGAGGATGAGGGTATATGATTGTAATTGGAATTTAGAGAGGGAGGAAATCTGTGAGAGAATGTGATTTCATAGTAAGGGTATGATGTACTGGTCTAATGGAAGTGCAGTTTCTGATTTGTCTCATGTAGTTTCTGTTTTCTTTATCAATCTAATAAGTTTAAATATTGAAATTGCTGCCGTCTAAAAGTTCACAGGTTAGCAGCCTTTCTTGTTACTGTTTATGTGCTGCTTATATATAAACATTGTATCACTTCTCAGTAGCTAGATAGAGTTGTAGCTTTTCATCATATTAAGCAGCAGCTTCTCTACAGTCTTTTTTAGAATGATGCCAAGTACTATCCTGTAGTCCTTGTTCTTCTGTTGCTTTTATTGAAGGTTAGAAATTTTCATAGCTTTCAATGAACTGAACTAGTAATTACACATGATTAAGCTGTTAGTTTCTCATTTAATGTTATTCAAGCTGGTTTATATTCAGATCACTGTGAACTCTCTCATCTAGTCTTTTCAATCTTGGTGTATATTGGAATAATAAACTAGTATATTGGTTATATTAACTAAATGTTTCAGTTCTTTCAAGTCACTGAAAATGCAACATGATTTACCAGTCAGGAGTGTAAACAATTTTGTCTAAGAATAAAAAAGAAAATTTTTAGAAGTTAAGATATAAAGTATTGGTGGAAGATATTTTTATTCATGTTGTGAACTCTATTACTCGGAAGAGGTTCGCCTACATTGGCAGAATTTATATTACAGAGTACAGATTACATCAGGTGTGTAGTTTCGCATTTTGGCCCCTGTGGATTTTTCAAATATGAGAGCTAGTGTGCAATAAAATTAATTTTTGGATAGCTGAAGATTAGAATAGCCTTCATATGTTTATAGGAATATCAAGATTATGTCATGTATGTAAGGTGGGCTGTTTTTTGTATGACAGTCCGTATTTTCATATCCATACCAAGCATTGGTGCGGCAATTATTGTAATGTTGTAGCACGAACTTCGTGATTAAACTTTACGAAAAAATGAGGCAAAAGACACCCATTTTTTTATTTTATCATTTAGTAGATTACTGTCAACAGTTTCAGAAAAGGTATCACTCAAAGGCATTGCAATTCTAGTTTGAACCAAATTTTTGGAAAGAAAGAAGATAAGAGTACGTGCATGGTAGCATAAGATACACAAGTGTAAACAGTAAGTACAAGCTTTATTCTAGTATTTTAAAGTTGTATGCAATATGACACATAATGCACAGGATAAACTATTGACTTAAAAGTCAAGTACAGGAAGTAGTTGGATACTATTCATGATACGTATGGCGAAGTTAAGCCGCGCTCTGTGTTTAGGGTTCACAGATACTATACCTCCCTTTTAGGTATAGTAACGTCCCCTACCATACGTATCAAGTATCTGCTATTACTTGTACAAACTGAGTGAGGAGGCTCGAACCTAGCCTGGAGGCACCAAGCGCGGTGGCTAGGTCTGATCCTAGCCTGGAGGCACCGCGCTTGGTGGCTAGGTCAAAAAATCATGTTTACCTTCGTTTTATTTGGGGAAAAAGGGATATTTCAATTTAATTTTATCCATTTGGGAATGGGGGTCAAAGGGGATATTTTAATTTTTTTATGACAACATTTTTAAATTGTACATATGACTATTTTTTTTATATATTTTTCATTTTATCTCAGTTAATTTTAAACCCCCAAGTCAAATCGGAGACTAAAAAACTGGTACTCCAAAAGGAAAAGATAGGTGACCCACTGTGGGCATTTGTCTTGGTGAACTAGCACCTTAAAGTCCAGCTAACCCACAGGCCGGCTGGCTAGTACATTAGCAGACAGGTATTTTTAATATCATTTGGCATTTTTTGACTTTGGCATTTTTTCATTTGGCCTTTTGCTTTTACATGTTGTTTTACTATTTGGCATTTTTTATTTATGTTTTTTTTTCTCATTTTTTGCAACATATTTTTTCATCAACACACCCAAAACACTTAAAAATTGAGAGTTAAATATACACTTTTGGCATTCATAATGTTTATCAATCAAAGTAGCATTTTTTTTTTTAAATTTACATTACACAATTTGGCTTTCTGTAACTTTGGCTGTTAATCTTTTGTACGAATGCTATGATGACCATTATGTGTAGAAAATAAGACTACATTTTTAAAGGTGGCTCAGTATCATATATTTATGTTTGGTGTCAATTATTACTAAATTTCCTTCATATTTAATTTCTGAAATGTAAATTCTTCCATTTCTGGTACATCTTATAATATCGTATTCATCTACTAACCCAATTTTCTCATAGGGACTTAACACGAAGAAGAAGGGATATAGGTGGTACAATGTAGGTGGTTAAGGGTGTTACGAAAAGGTGAAAGTGCGAGAAAGGGAGGGAGAAAAATAAAATGATGAAGAGGATGAGGGTATATGATTGTAATTGGAATTTAGAGAGGGAGGAAATCTGTGAGAGAATGTGATTTCATAGTAAGGGTAGGATGTACTGGTCTGATTTGTCTCATGTAGTTTCTGTTTTCTTTATCAATCTATTAAGTTTAAATATTGAAATTGCTGCCGTCTAAAAGTTCACAGGTTAGCAGCCTTTCTTGTTACTGTTTATGTGCTGCTTATATATAAACATTGTATCACTTCTCATTAGCTAGATAGAGTTGTAGCTTTTCATCAAATTAAGCAGCAGCTTCTCTACATTCTTTTTTAGAATGATGCCAAGTGCTATCCTGTAGTCCTTATTCTTCTGTTGCTTTTATTGAAGTTTAGAAATTTTCATAGCTTTCAATGACCTGAACTAGTAAATTACACATGATTAAGCTGTTCGTTTCTCATTTAATGTTATTCAAGCTGATTTATATTCAGATCACTGTGAACTCTCGCATCTAGTGCGCACATTTTTAGTATGAAGCGCTTCCGCGCTTCATACAAAATGTACTTCGGTCAACGCTTTTACACTCCAATAAATTTACAAAAAGCAGCATTCAATTCTTAATTAATGTAATACTTTGCCGGAAGAATACAATATTATAAAACTAAGTCATCAGAGTTCAATACACCTAAAATGATACTGCCTTTATTCAAAAATATTTTTACTCCCAAAACTAAATACCGCCAATTAGAAAATTCTCTCCATTTTTTTTTCTGTACATTCAAAAAATATATGCTCTATAGATTCTATTTCTTTACAAATGGCACATTCATTAGTAAATGGAAAGTTTATAATTTTTCAAGAAGATAAGAATGTTAGACTAATCAGCCGTCGTTTGGTTATCAACATTTGCAATGAATCTGTAAAATATTAACCTTGAACAGCTGTCCGTTCCTGAAAATATTGAACGTAATAAAAATGCAATGATGATGGTAACTCCAAGATGGGATGATGGTAACTGTCGATCATAATAGTTCGGAGAGATGGTAACTTTTATATTACACGAGGTTTCTTTTCGAACATACAGTGTTTAACATCACTATACATGAAATGAAACACAATAACCCATCTTAAATTAAAGTGTTTTGTAAATGAGAATTTCTTAAATGCAACAATTTCACAAACAGTGTTATAAGACTTGTTATACCAATTAAAAAACTATATAGCTGACTATGCGGTATGGGCTCTGCTCATTGTTGAAGGCCTTACGGTGACCTAAGGTTGTTAATGTCTGTGTCATGTTGGTCTCTTGTGGACAGTTGTCTCATTGGCAATCATACCACATTTTCTATTATATATATATATATAATATAAGTTAAAAATTACATAGAGGTAATGAAGGAAAAATCAAAAATATTTCAAGAAATGCTAGACATAAGAGTATTCCTTCTTAGGGCATCACAATATGGGGTGGGGATTTTTTTTTTTTCGGGACTCCGAGATAAGCCGTTTTTAAGCTCGGAATTTTTGGATTGATCCTTTTGGGATATGGGAATCCTATTTCAAATGTCAGGATGTCGGGATTTGAATTTCTGCGCCTGATACCGAAACGTTGTACTCAACTATGGGTCATAATATAGGACGAAATACGTAACATAAATTTATTTAAGGGTGAGGGGGCCCATATATATATATATATATATAAAGGCTAAAGTCGTTTTATATATTACCTTTTGGCAAGTTACCACCATCCCAGAAATAAGTTACGACGATTTTTTAAAAATAACAGTTACCATCATCGACGTACTTTTTTCACCCTCTATTTTCTAAGTAATGGACAACTGTTTAAGGTTAAGACTCATTGCAAATGTTAATAATTACATTAGATGTATGTTTCATTATAATACGTTATTCTGATTGGCTAACTGCACATCACGTGTTATTCCTTAAGCAGTTGCATTACACAATAAAGCTCATCATTCATGATGACACGAGGTCCAATAATAAAGTGCACAGGTAAATTAAATAAAAGCTTGATGTAAATCGTGTTTTCATGATCCTAGCTAAAAAAATGTAATTATAAGTATTGAATGCTTCTTTTTGTAACTTCATAGGGTTGTAAAAGCGTTGACCGTGCGCACATTTTTAGAATGAAACGCTCCCGCTTCCGTTCTATGAACAACATCGCCGTAAAATTAGGATGTGGTATTTCTTTAGTAATACACTTACAAACCGAAACCTCCAATGAGTTTATGTACCTATACAGATCTATACAAGAAGTCAGTTATCAAAGGTTATAAGTAATTTGTATTAAAAATTCTTTGACTTAATTATGTACCCGTAAAGTTTTATAAAATGTTTCCAGTTTGAAACCGAAATATCTAAATTTTAGTGTATTTACATCTCAGACTGGTTGTTCATAGGAGACAAGTAATGGTGTTATCTGTATTGCACTGTCCAATATGTAGGGCAATTCATGTTTTTCCTTTGATAAATTATCATGTATGTCTTCCGGTCCTTTTCCTTTGGGCAGTAGAGTAATCTGTTCTTAAGCTTTTGGATAGAAGAGTAATCTGTCCTTTCCTATGGAAAGTAAAGTACTCTGTCCTTTTCCTTTGGAAAGTAAAGTACTCTGTTCTTTTCCTTTGGGCAGTAGAGTAATATGTTCTTAAGCTTTTGGGTAGTAAAGTAATCTGTTCTTAAGCTTTAGGGTAGAAGAGTAATCTGTTCTTTCCTTTGGAATGTAAAGTACGCTGTTCTTTTCCTTTGGGCAGTGAGTAATCTGTTCTTAAGCTGTTGGGTAGTAAAGTAATCTGTTATTAAGCTTTTGGGAAAAAAAGTAATCTGTCTTTTCCTTTGGACAGTAGAGTAATCTGACGTTTTCCTTTGGACAGCAGAGTAATCTGTCCTTTTTCTTTAGACAAGGGTCACAGTGTGGGAACGGAACTGAACGTTTCTTTAATGTTTTGGTCATCTGGGAGACTTTCAAGCGGGTCTCCGACATTCGAAATAATTTTCAGCTACGGAGAAGGTAAATGTTTTTATCGGTACTTTCTCTGGGGCTTACTTGTAATGCATACGAATAAATGTTCGGTTCTGTCATTAATATTCAAACATTTATGGTTGCAAGAAATATTTTTTAGGCAAATAAAACAGGGAATAAATTGGAATAAAACTAAGAGCTCCGAACCAAATTATGCAAATGGTTGTGTTAATATGGCTAAAATTTTGACTTTAAAAGAAAAAAAAATCAATTTTCTGTAGCTTTTTAATAAGAATTAATTTGTAGTTTTTCCTCAGATTAAACCTTATATGTTTACACTCACTAATTGTTTTAAATCTTTCACCAAATATTTTTCACTGTACGGTCACTTGTTGGTAAACAACTTTCGGTTGTATTATCACTTGGAGCAGTTCTGTAATGTCGCTTGGGTCATGATTTTGGCTAGAGTATGCTTGAACAATACATTTATTAGTATATGTAAGATAGAGATTAATAAATCAATTATATTTAAATTCAACTCAGAGAGGATTGGGATCTCGCTACGTGACATGTTCACCCCGCCACATTCTGTATGTATGTGCCTGTCCCAAGTCAGGAGCCTGTTACACTAATTCAGTGGTTGTCGTTTGTTAATGTGATGCATATTTGTTTTTCGTTAATTTTTATGCCCCATTTATGGGCATTAAGTTTTTTGGTCTGTGCGTCCGTCTGTTCGTTCGTTCGTCTGTCCGTTCGTCTCGCTGCAGGTTAAAGTTTTTGGTCGAGGTAGTTTTTGATGAAGTTGAAATCCAATCAACCTTAAACTTAGTACACATGTTCCTTATGATATGATCTTTCTAATTTTAATACCAAAGTAGAGATTTTACCCAATTTTCATGGTCCACTGAACATCGAAAATGATAGTGTGGATGGGGCATTTGTGTACTTGGGACACATTCTTGTTATACATAAATTAGGCCGTTAGTTTTCTCGTTTGAATTGTTTTATACTGTCATTTCGGGGCCTTTTATAGCTAACTATGCGGTATGGGCTTTGCTCAATGTTGAAGGCCGTACGGTGACCTATAGTTGTTAATTTCTGTGTCATTTTGGTCTCTTGTGGAGAGTTGTCTCATTTGCAATCATACCACATCTCCTTGTAGAGTTGTCTCATTGGAAATTATACCACATCTCCTTTTTTTTTATTTATGTCAGAGTATTTTTCGCTGCCGTATTTAAAAATCTATACAACTGTCTAACTACATAATTTATTTCATATAAATTATCATCGGCTGTCGTGTTCTCTAAAATTGCTTTCCACTTCTAAGTTGTAGTAATCGAGACGTCTTTATCATTTACATTCACAGAAGTGTGCACTCACACACACACACGTAAGATAAATATATAATATTAAAAAACAATCTGACAAATAAAAATACAAGATTATGAGATAAATGTTATTCAGGCCGGCACCGGAGTCATTTCCGTACTAGGAAGAAGAAGACTTTGTTTTTTATTGAGAAAACCTAAAGTAAACTTATTCGTTAAAACTTCGTTTTCAACTCTTCAATTTATAGCGCGGATTGCACGATTTGCTATATACAATGTAGCATTTGTTATTCTTTTTGTAAACGATGTTATGTTAAATCCGGTAATACAAAGCATGTAAAGTCACTTACCAATTTGGAGTTTCACTTTTATATAAAAAGATACATAGACTTGTTCCGAAATTTATCGATAAAAAAAGAACAGGCAAACCGTCGTACTGAAGAAAACACCCCCTTTGTTTTACTTAAAAATAAATTATTTCGCATTGTATTTTATTTCGATCTTTTTGATTTTAGGTTTTGTTTTCTGCTCAGGGCGGTTTTTTAATTCCAGCGCCGATGATTTAGAAGTCCAGCGCTACAGATTTTAAGTCCATGCACCGCTAAAGATCTATAAAGTCAAGCGCTTGAGATCCCAAAATTGTAGCGCACATATATATAAAGCCGAGCGCTGGAGTTGTTACATGTACATCCCGGTTATTTGAACTTAAATCTTTAGAGGTGGACTTCAGATCTTTCGCTCTGGACTTTAATAGTACTGCAACCAGGGTTCATTTTTAGCTCACCTGGCCCGAAGGGCCAAGTGAGCTTTTCCCATCACTTGGCATCCGTCGTCCGTCGTCGTCGTCTGTCGTCCGTCGTCGTCGTCCGTCGTCGTTAACTTTTACAAAAATCTTCTCCTCTGAAACTACTGGGCTAAATTAAACCAAACTTGGCCACAATCATCATTGGGGTATCTAGTTTAAAAAATGTGTGGCGTGACCCGGCCAACCAACCAAGATGGCCGCCATGGCTAAAAATAGAACATAGGGATAAAATGCAGTTTTTGGCTTATAACTCAAAAACCAAAGCATTTAGAGCAAATCTGACAGGGTAAAATTGTTTATCAGGTCAAGATCTGTCTGCCCTCAAATTTTCAGTTGAATCCGACAACCCGTTATTGGGTTGCTGCCCCTGAACTGGTAATTTTAGGGAATTTTTGCTGTTTTTGGCTATTATCTTGAATATTATTATAGATAGAGATAAACTGTAAACAGCAATAATGTTCAGCAAAGTAAGATTTACAAATAAGTCAACATGACCAAAATGGTCAGTTGAACCCATTAGGAGTTATTGCCCTTTATAGTCAATTTTTAACCATTTTTCGTAAATCTTAGTAATCTTTTACAAAAATCTTCTCCTCTGAAACTACTGGGCCAAATTAATCCAAACTGGGCCACAATCATCTTTGGGATATCTAGTTTAAAAAATGTGTGGCCTGACCCGGCCAACCAACCAAGATGGCCACCATGGCTAAAAATAGAACATAGGCGTAAAATGCAGTTTTTGGCTTATAACTCAAAAACCAAAGCTTTTAGAGCAAATCTGACGCGGTAAAAGTGTTTATCAGGTCAAGATCTATCTGTCCTGAAATTTTCAGATGAATCGGACAACCTGTTGTTGGGTTGCTGCCCCTGAATGGTAATTTTAAGGAAATTTAGCTGTTTTTGGTTATTATCTTGAATATTATTATAGATAGAGATAAACTGTAAACATGAATAATGTTCAGCAAAGTAAGATTTACAAATAAGTCAGCATGACCAAAATGGTCAGTTGACCCCTGAAGGAGTTATTGCCCTTTATAGTCAATTTTTAACCAATTTTTCGTAAATCTTAGTAATCTTTTACAAAAATCTTTTTCTCTGAAACTACTTGACCAAATTAAACTCAACTTTGCCACAATCATCATTGGGGTAATTTGTTTAAAAAATGTGTGGCGTGACCTGGCCAATCAACCAAAATGGCTGCCACGGCTAATAATAGAACATAGGGGTAAAATGCAGTTTTTGGCTTATAACTCAAAAACCGAAGCATTAAGAGAAAATCTGACAGGGTTTAATTGTTTATCAGGTCAAGATCTATCTGCCCTGATGTTTTCACATGGATCGGACAACCCGTTGTTAGGTTACTGTCCTGAATTGGTAATTTTAAGGAAATTTTGCCGTTTTTTGTTATTATCTTGAATATTATTATAGATAGAGAAAAACTGTATACAGCAATAACATTCTGCAAAATAAGATCTACAAATAAGTTTGCATGACCAAAACAGTCAATTGACCCCTTAAGGAGTTATTGCCCTTTATAGTTAATTTTTAACATTTTTCATAAATTTTTGTAAATTTGTAGAAAATATTTTCCACTGTAATTACTGGGCAAAGTTCATTATAGACAGAGATAATTGTAGCAACAAGAATGTTCAGTTAAGTTAGATCTACAAACACATCACTATCACCAAAACACAATTATGTCATGAATTTATCCGTGTCCATTATTTAATATGCACAAGACCAAGGTGAGCGACACAGGCTCTTTAGTGCCTCTAGTTTAAACTTAATGTTCCGAAAGAACACATACCTAAATTATACATGGATGGAAAGAAGAAAACGTGTACAATAAGAAAAGTTTGGTCGTAAAAATCCAGAGTGGTCACATTTTTGTGAAATTGAGGTCAAAGGTCAGACCTAAAAATTTTAATTTTTCAACCACTAGGACAAAAATTTATTTAATTGCAACAAAAACGATTCAATCATAAGCATATGCTATAAACAAGGTTAAAACGACAAATTTAACTACTTATATGAAGAGCTGCCATTACAAAATGGCGTTGATCTGGAATCTTCTGATTTGTTTCCATTTATGACATAGCAAAAGAAGAAGTGGCTTTGACCTTTTCACATCCATAAACTTTCATATTGATTATAATTTTTCACTACAGTATATTACAGAATTATTTTCTAAACTATAAAACATTAGTTAATCAAATTATTTCTATATTTTTGCTATCTTTGAAAAAAAAATTCAAGCGCTGAAATAGTGTTTTTGATTTTGCATCTAAAAGGTTGTGTATTGTGTGAAAATTAGTATCTAGTTATAGATACATACATATTGTGTATTTGCGAAGTCTGGACAGATCAGTTATAACACAAAACATACCATAGTCAGCCGAGGCGAATGCGAGGTTAAAACAAATCATAAGTGTGACTTGATTTATTTAGCGTTTTGTTGAGTGTAAAACAAAGTCAGTTTGGGGCATGAACATTGTTTTAGTGGGATAATCCTGGTAAGAAAGTGTAGACTCATCAATTTTTAGAGATGTGATGGAAAAAAATGCAAAGTAATACCAATTTGTTACTATTGTAATTTAAAATCAGTCATGACCCTTATATAACTTGTCATTTAAAATCGACTATTCTTCATTAAATAGGAATAGGAATCAATCTCTTCGTCATCATATGCGGATTCAGTACGCGTATTGGCGTTACAACACACTTCCCTTTTTTGACACGAACAAGTTCGGCGCAGGACAGAATTTGTTCAAAGCAAACACAGCTTTTGAGCACAAAGATTTACCTTTGCAGGTACAAAGAAGTAATTTGATGACATTTGTCCCATGAAAAATGTTGGGGTTCATCCATTTTTGTCTTTTCGGTCGAATTTTTGTGAGAATTCGAAACGCGAACAGGACCTCTCTTACCTTTGGTATAATGAAACAGATTTACAAGTTTTATCTTGACCGCTCTTCGTTTTCATCTAACGCATTCTGGGATCAATTGTGGATTGACAAACCTGAAAGTCTGCGCGTGCCATGGAATAAAACGTTCCTTACTATTAATTGTCTCCGTGTAAATGACTATATTGTCGGCACCTGTTTGTATCACACATCTCCCTTGGGTTTTTGAATCATTGCCATCTGGAGGGTAAATACTGTCTTGATTCGGTCAAACTCGTGCATGGCAATGCCTGTCAGGTATAGTCTTACCTCTGCATAGGATGCACAAAAGCCATGTGATTACAAAGTTTCTACCAATGTTCGTGACCCATTTCCCATATTCATGATATAAAACCGAATCCCAAATGTTATGGGGCGAATGTTGCTACAGAAACAATAGATTTTGTAAAAAACATACATTTACGAATTTTTGTTATCTTTAGGGACAATATATGGTTTACAAGCGCCTTTGTGTATTTTTTCTTATTAATTAGCTAACAAATGAACTAAAGAAGCGATGCGGGCATCTTTTCCATGGAAACACCCAACGAGGACATAGCTCATAAGAGCGCTGGCGGCAGAGTGAAGTAATTGTTCTTCTTTTAATGTATCATTGGTATCTTCAGGCACACGGCTTGGTGTAGAGACTTCAATTTTCCTGCAGCAGATTTGGCATCCTGTATATTTAGTTTAGAGCTTGCTGAAGATACCAAGGATACAAATTTTATAACAAACTAACTAGATATTATGATGCCTTACAATTCAGACACAGCGGGCCAAGTGATATCAAATATAGAGCCTGAATTGTAAGGCATCATAATATCTAGTTAGTTTGTTCTAAAGTTTGGTAGTTTGGTAAGCATCAGAGGCAATCTTGGGTAAAAGTGATCGGTATATGTTGAGGATGTGCTACATGAGAAAGACCTTTTTTTTATTGAAGAACAGATCATCACTAACAATTGTTATCAATGAATTGAAAGCAAGTTTAAATTCCAATTTTCAGTAACTGTTTTATCTGATTGCACAGGTGTTGACTTCAATAAATACTTGTTAATGCTTGCTGAAAGGTAGACTGCATTTGAAAATAAATCTGTACTCGTGATTATCTTTACCATGCCATGCATGGATAAAAGATTACTCACGTTAGCACAATCTTGTGTCAACACGTTCAGAAGACTCAGTTTTGTGTATTTTTCTGTCCTTCTTAAAGGTTTTGCTTTTACACACAAAAAAACTGTTTTCATACCAAAACTACAAGGAGGAAACTGAGCGCGAGATCGTATAAAAGTGTCAGGTGAGGATAAATGTGGATCAGTTTAATCGCATATATGGCTTTTTGTTGATTCTGATTTAAAGACGCAACAATTTTGCCTTTTGGTGTAAGTCTTATTTATAACATCACTGATGATTCACAACTATTTCGCCAAAGGAAAGCAGAATATCAAGAGAACTAAGTCTTGGTTGCAGCAGCACCAAATCTCTACGTAACTTCAATAGTACTTTCCCCCGAATGCTTTTATGCATATTAATTGCTCTGAGGTTGAACATTGACATACAATGTATTTTTTCAACACAATATCAACTAGCCATTATCCGGAAAAACATCTTATCCGAAGGATTTGGTTAACTTTTATAAAAGGTCAAAATTGTATTAACAACACTATAACTTATTTACAGAAAATACACCAAAGAAATTACTACAAATATTCAAATCACTCAAAAATCAATTAACTTATCCTAGAAAATGTACATAATCACATCGTAACTATCAAATCCATTGTGAAGGAAAAAATAAATGGTGGAGCTGATTGACGGATAGGAAATTTCCGTAATTAAAAAAGGTACAAATGATGTTTTTATTTTTGAGTTTTTGACAAAAGTGTTTTAAATTTGCCCAACGAAATTGGCATGCAGTATCGCAATATTATATTTTGTCCTCTCAAATGTCAAATACTGTTTTTGAATCATATGTTTTCTCGTTTTCAAAGAAAAACGCGTTAAATTTCCATCTAAAAAACAGTCAACTTTAAGTTTGAAATAATACTCGGGGATGGTATTATATTTATGTTTTCATCATTCCGATGATCCTTGATGATATGTGCATCGTAATTATTTACGCAAATAGCGGGAAATTTAACACAAAAGTTATGTTTTCGAATTTTAAAGTGACTACCCAAAACCGTAAATGGCTGAAATACAAAAATGTGACCATAGAAACTTTTTACGACCAGACGGAAAATAAAACAGAGATATTAATCTATCATTTAAGATAATTTGCAGTCGTGTGTTATTCCGGAACATTAAACTCGTTAACTTATCGTCTTTTTCGGGGTCAGTTGCAATGCTATAAATCTATGAAGCGGGGTTTTAAGATTTATGACGCTAGAATTTTAGATCTATGACGCTGGACTTCAAAACCACTTTTATTTAAATGAGACAAATAGTAGAAATCATCTCTAAATTATAAGGATCGAAATTAATCAAAATTGAATAATATATTTTTTTAAGTTTAAAGCATGAGTATGTCTCTTTTAGTCATATTTTCATCGCTGTAGATATAAATTCCAGCGTTTTAGTCTAGAGTGCTGGAGATGTACATCTTAAAAGTGTTTGACTTTGAATCTACAGCGCTTGAATTGATATCTATGTAATATAGCGCTCAACTTCACATTTCCAGCGTTTAACTGGTTATATATTTAAAAGTTAGACTTTACATCAGCAGCGCTGGAGTTTATATTTTCAGCACTCACTAAACTTTTAGTCTTCAATAATATATTTTTTTTAAGTTTAAAGCGTGATTATGTCTCTTTCATCTTTTCAGCGTTGTAGATATAAAGTCCAGCGTTTAGCGTTAAAGACATATAAAAGTCTAGTGCTGGAAATGTACATCTCTACCGCTGGACTTTAATCTATAACGCTTGATTTGACATCTACAGGGCCAAAATTCACATCTCCATCGTTTAACTTTGTATATAAAAAAATATCTACAGTAACATCTGTAGCGCTTGAGTTTATATCTTCATTGCTGGATTTTTTTTTATCTCCAGCGCTAAACCTTGCATCTCCTTGCTGGAGTTTTCCTTCTTCAAAAAGGACCTCATAAATCCTTGTATATTGTTGTTATATTGGATAAAGCATCTCCAGTCCAAGGGGAACGATCAAAGAATCTGAATATCGCCTTTTTACCTCACCTGACCCGAAGGGCCGAGTGAGCTTTTCTCACCACTTGGCGTCCGTCGTCCGGCGTCGTCCGTCGTCGTCCGGCGGCGTCCGGCGGCGTCCGTCGTCGTCCGGCGTCGTCCGGCGTCGTCCGTCGTCGACGTCGTTAACTTTTTACATTTTTAACTTCTTCTAGAGAACCACTGAATGGAATAAAACCAAACATGGCATGAATGTTCCTTATGAGGTACTGACCAAGTGTTGTTACTTTGTAGCCGATCGATCATCCAAGATGGCCGCCAGCGGGGAACTTAGTTTAACATAGGATCCTATGGGAAATGCATACAAATGACTTCTTTTTGAGAACCACTGAATGGAACAAAACCAAACATGGCATGAATGTTCCTTATGAGGTGCTGACCAAGTTTTGTTTCTTTGTAGGTGATCCATCATCCAAGATGGCCGCCAGCGGGGGACTTAGTTTAACATAGGACCCTATGGGAAATGCATACAAATGACTTCTTTTAGAGAAAAACTGAATGGAACAAAATCAAACATGGCATGAATGTTCCTTATGAGGTGCTGACCAAGTGTTCTTACTTTGTAGGTGATCCATCATCCAAGATGGCCGCCAGGGGGGGAGGGACTTAGTTTTACATAGGACCCTATGGGAAATGCATACAAATGACTTCTTTTAGAAAACCACTGAATGAAACAAAACCAAACATGACATGAATGATCCTTATGAGGTGCTGACCAAGTGTTGTTACTTTGTAGCCGATCCATTATCCAAGATGGCCACCAGCGGGGGACTTAGTTTTACATAGGAGCCTATGGGAAAAGCATACAAATGACTTCTTTTAGAGAACCACTGAATGGAATGAAGTCAAACATAGTATGAATGTTCCTTATTTATGAGGTGCTGACCAAGTGTTGTAACTTTGTAGCCAATCCATCATCCAAGATGGCCGCCAGCGGGGGACTTAGTTTAACATAGGATCCTATTGGAAATGCATACAAATGACTTCTTTCAGAGAACCACTAAATGGAACAAAACCAAACATGGCATACCCTATGGGAAATGCATACAAATGACTTCTTTTAGAGAACAACTGAATGGAACAAAACCAAACATGACATGAATGTTCCTTATGAGGTGCTGACCAAGTGTTGTTACTTTGTAGGTGATCCATCATCCAAGATGGCCGCCAGGGGGGGGGGGACTTAGTTTTACATAGGACCCAATGGGAAATGCATATAATTGACTTCTTTCAGAGAACCACTGAATGGAATAAAACCAAACATGGCATGAATGTTCCTTATGAGGTGCTGACCAAGTGTTGTTACTTTGTAGCCGATCCATCATCCAAGATGGCCGCCAGCGGGGGACTTAGTTTAACATAGGACCCTATGGGAAATGCATACAAATGACTTCTTTTAGACAACCACTGAATGGAATAAAACCAAACATGGCATGATTGTTCCTTATGAGATGCTGAACAAGTGTTGTTACTTTGTAGCCGATCCATCATCCAAGATGGCCGCCAGCGGGGGACTTAGTTCAACATAGGACCATATGGGAAATGCATACAAATGACTTCTTTTAGAGAACCATCGAATGGAATGAAACCAAACATGACATGAATGTTCCTTATGAGGTGCTGACCAAGTGTTGTTACTTTGTAGCCAATTTATCATCTAAAATGGCCGCCAGCGGGAGACTTAGTTTAACATAGGACCCTATGGGAAATGCATACAAATGACTTCTTTTAGAGAACCACTGAATGGAATGAAGTCAAACATAGTATGAATGTTCCTAATTTATGAGGTGCTGACAAAGTGTTGTAACTTTGTAGCCGATCCATCATCCAAGATGGCCGCCAGCGGGGGACTTAGTTTAACATAGGACCCAAAGAGAAAAACATACAAATGTCTTCTTTTAGAGAACCACTAAATGGAATGAAGTCAAACATAGCATGAATGTTCCTTATGGTATGTTGACCAAGTGTTGTTACTTTAATTTGTAGCCAGTCCATCATCCAAGATGGCTTCCAGCAGGGGACTTGGTTTAATATAGAACTACTGAATTGAATGAAAGCAAACATAGCATAAATGTCCCTTTCTTAATGAGGTGCTGGCCAAGTGTTGTTACTTTGTAGCCAAATTTTATATTTTTATATGATTCCAAAATCCAAGTAGAATCAGGTGAGCGGTACAGGCTCTTGAGAGCCTCTAGTTTGTTTTGTGATTAAAATTTGAAATCAATGCAGAAAACTTTAAAAAAAAAAATCAATTTAAAGTTTTGATATAGAAAATAATGGAATAATCAGTCAAAATAATGACTAATGACTGAATTTTGTCTGACGAGCTTTATTTTTTTAATCGAGATTTGTTATCATATGTGCTGTGCTTTTTTGTCTTGCATACTGATTTTAGATTTTCTGTCTCTCTGGTATAGAAAAACTACGTGAGCGTTAGAATGGTGTACTTGATAGAAGCTTAATTGGCATACAATGACTAAATTAATGTTCACTCTTATTAAGAATATTTACAATGTAATACATCAATATTGAGTGAAGAAATGAAGAAAAAAAACAATGAAATAAATATGCAATCTATTTTATTATTTTGTTCAAGTGATTGTACAGAAAAGCCCCGAGTGATTGTACAGTCAATGAAATTTTCAAACATTAAGAAAATTGTTTTATTTTTTTTTTGTCTACTGAGACAATGGGTTCAAACTTTTAGAATGGTTAGACTATATATCAGAAAAGGGTTAATTGTAGAAATGGTTGTAGTGACGATTGTCTGTTTGTCTTTTTTTATAATTTTATTCGCTGTTGATGGAAAATTTTGAACGATTTTCTCGGAGGTCAACCATTTAAGGGTAAACGTCTGGTTGCATATGTCGTTTTCAGTATTTGATTGGTCTCTATATTTATGTAAAAAGTTTTCATTGCCAAATCTTGAAGTAGAAACTTAGTACTGTAACGTGTGCGTTAATCAAAACTTTCTGCAACTAGTTGTTTTTCAAATGTCGGTGGCCCGCTTGAGTCTCCCTCATGACCAAAATAAAAACGTACAGTTCCCAGCACTGTGATTTTGGTGTCTGTCCTTTTATCTTTTGGTAATAGAGTAGTAAATAAACTCATCATAGATACCAGGACTAAAATTTGTACATACGCCAGACGCGCGTTTCGTCTACAAAAGACTCATCAGTGACGCTCGAATCCAAAAAAGTTTAAAAGGCCAAATAAAGTAAGAAGTTGTAGAGCATTGAGGACCAAAATTCCTAAAAGTTTTGCCAAATACCGCAAGTGCTCTAAGATCTGTACTTAGTCTTTTGTGTTTAATTTGCTAGTTGTAAATGTGATTTGTATCGATATAAATAAATAAATAAATAAGAAATAAAATTCTTCATCCATTCTAGTTCTTTGACCATTATATAATTAAATGATTGAAAAACAAAATCATATTATGTATATTCTAAAGTTTATGGTAAGTCTTTGATATAAACCAGGAATATTAAAGGTCCAAATGTAGAACCTCGAGAAACTTCAAAAAGATACAGTTTTATATTCCGAGTCAGCGGTTCACAACTTTACTTATCTGATTAGTAATTCACTTATCAGCTGATTTTATTGCTTGTTATTTTATTCTTATGTTGTGGTGTTACACAAATGTCACAAGTCAGTGGACACCCGCAAACATGTTTAACCCGGTCACATTCAGTATGTGTCTGTCTGAAGTCAGAAGTGATAATCGTTTGTTGCTGTGTATAGTAATAGTTTTTCGATTGTTTTGTATATAAATCAGGCAGTTAGTTTTTTTTGTTAAAGTTGTTTTTCCACGAAAGTCAAAAGATACCAGGTATTCAAACTCTTGAGTCGAAAATAAACTGACAACGCCAAATTAATTGGGAATGTGTCCATGGGACACAGATGATGCCCCGCTTGCATATCATATGCATATCATATAAAGTTATAAAGTACGGTAAAAGTGACTCTACCCAATTTTGTCCTTGATCTGAGTTTTGTGGTAATAAGTATTGTGTATTTATAAGTATCATAGCATTTGGTTGAGGCAAACTTGAGTTAGAGAACGAAACGAAAAATTCAGCAAAAAAAGGGCATAACTCTAAAACAGTATAAGTGACTCCACTTAAATTCAACTTGATCTGTATTTTGTAGTCATAAGCATTGTGTATAAGTTTCGTAACATTTGGTTGAGCCTAACTAAAGAGAACGGAAACGAAAAATTCAGCAATATTCCCAATCGTAAAGGAGCATAACTCTAGAACAGTTGATGCGACATCACCAAAATTCATCTTGATCTGTATTTTGTGGTAATAAGCATTTGTGTATAAGTTTCATTACTTTTGGTGGTGGTAAACTAAAGTAAGAGAACGGAAACGAAAAACTCTCGGTCTCGTGAGTTTAAGGCCGGGGCTTTCAACAAAAGCTATATGGTATAATTTATGAAACACTGCAAAACTATCTAAAAGATATAAATTATCTATAACTAACTCTTATTATAGATTTTAAAAATAATAGGAATGATGAACCAAACCTGAGTTATTTAGTCTGCCAACAATTTTATACAATTATAATGTCATGATGTACACCACTGTTCATGGTAAATGGGAAACAGCATAAAAATAAGGAGATATTTGCAGTTTTCCCTACATAAAAGTTTACACAGACAATGCTTAGTTTCGCTTTTTTGGAATGTTAAATGTATCAATATGGTGTAATTTCAAACAGGTTAAATATATAAATTGTCAGCAATTTATTTGTAAATTGTTTATTAAAATGAGCGATCCCATGTTGTTTACATCTAAATAAAATGTCAGACTGTATGTCTGAACGCTGGGTAATTCCGGGGTATCACAAATAGGCTATACTTTTCTTATAAAATATATGCTTTACAGTCTTGATTTGGTGTACAGAGAATAAAATGTGCAGAAATCTACAAGGCTTCAAAATAAAAAGAATAGAGCAAAATAGGCCCAAAAAATTAAATTATAGAGAATAAGGTGCTAACATATAGACTAGATCAGACTAGAGAATAACAGGCAAAATGTATAAATAAAATAGAAAAATGGTATAAAAAATTAAAGAAAACAGTAATGAAGGGCCCTGGATAGAGATTTCGGAAGGAAAAAAACATAGCTGACTGCGTATCAAGTTTATATGTTGAGATATCCCCGTGCTGTATGGTAACTTATTTTTGTATACATCCTTTTAACATGGTCTTTTGTTGGATAGTGGTCTCATAGGGTGTCATACTACATCTTATCGCGATCATCACCCAGTCGCATTATTCGCAATAATAAAAAAAAATTGTAAGCGTTCCGCGGAACCCAGTGTCTCGCCTACTTTGCTGTTAATCACAGGCTCAACAAAATCGAGGAAAAAAATCAATAAAAATATTCATCTAGATACAAGCTTCTGTCGAAGTTTGGTACAAATCCAAAATAGTAGAAGAAAGTTATTAAAATTTTTTTTTAAATTTAACCACAGAGTGAAAGTGTTGTTTCCTGGCATAGAATCTAAGTCCATTTGAAAGTAAAATGCGGAAAAAATGGATTTAGTTTTTTACAAAAATTACTTCTGGATACTATCTTATGATCATAAACAAGTTTCTGTCCAAGTTTGGTATAAACCCAGGATAGTTTAAGAAAGTTATTACAAATTTTAAAAACTTTAACCACAGAGTGAATGTAATGTTTCCCGACAGAAAAACTAAGTTCATTTATAAGTAAAATTTGAAATGGAATTTTATTTTTACAAAATTTCCTTCTGGATACTATCTCATGATCATAAACGAGCTCCTGTCCAAGTTTGGTACAAATCAAGAACAGTTTAAGAAAGTTATTAAAATTTCAAAAACTTAACCACAGAGTGAATATTTGTGGACGCCGCCGCCGCCGACGCTGACGGAATGTTGGATCGCTTAGTCTCGCTTTTTCGACTAAAGTCTAAGGCTCGACAAAAATCGCAATAATTTCTGAATTTACAGTAATTTGAAATATAATAATTGCTTTAATTCGAATCATTTGTACCCTGATGGGTAGTCGTCTAATTAGCAATCATACCACATCTACTTATTTGTCTTTGAACTAGCTTTCAGTAAAGGCGAGTATATAGTAATATTCAAGATTTGTAAACTGTTTTTCGGGGATTTTTTTATCAATCCAATGAGTTAAAGCCTTTCCAACCGACCTATACTCTTTTCTCAAGTGTTATTACCCTCCCCCTTATTAATACACCACTTGTTGATGTTTGGGGAGGATTGACCACTCACAAACATGTTCAACCCCGCTACAAACTGTACGTGTCTTTCCCAAGTTAGGAGCCTACAATACAGTGGTTTTTGTTGGTTGCTGTTCGTCGTATTTGTTCTTGGATGATTATTGTATGATCCAAGTCTTAGGTGTTCTCTTTTAAATTGTATCGGTCAAATAGGTGCCATTCATAGCCAACTATATGGTAGAAATTTTGCTCACTATTGAAGGTATTACAGTTACACGAAACTATTCACACCATCGTCCTTTTGGAAATATTGGTAGCCGTCTCATAACCATATCAAATCTCCTTATTCTTATATTTCTTTTAAACTAGATCAAGAAGGATAAACATCCGACATGTTTAATCAAATCAAGTTTTTTTTTAAACATTACACTTCCAAGGAAAACAAGAGAGCAGTCATGCTAAAATGTCTGGGCTGCTTTGAAAATACTATTCATAATTTATTTTAGGCTGATAGTTTTGGGTCATGTCCAGATAAACCAAGACAGAAAGACACCTTACAATCATAACAAACACCAAATATAGTTGACCTATTGCTTACAGTATAAAAGGAACAGATCATGAATACTAGATATCAATAAAAAAAACCATGAATATGAGGAAATCTGCCAGATATGTACACCTTACAATCATTCCATACATAATTAACACAGATTTAAAGGAACTATTTAGTTTTAAATATGTACTACTTTCAGTATGTTCATTTTTTAATCGGACCCGATTGGAATCATCTTGCAATGAATTCCACTCAATCTGCTGCTAGGTGATATCTTACACTTGCAATGCAAGTAAGGCAATTTGTGTTTGCTCTGGGTAGAAGGACTCACTGTGACTGAGGTAACGAAAAATAATAAAACCTCCTTTCCTTAGACTTTCCCAGGTTAGGGGAGGGTTGAGACCTTGTTAAACCCTGGCTCATTCTTTAAGTGCCTGTGACAAAGTCAGTAACCTGTAGTTATATGGCTGTCGTTGGTTCATGTCTCATATTTGTTTTTCACAAATAGTTTCGTTATAAATTAGGACGTTTGAATTGTTCATTTTTTTCATGTCAGGGCCTTTTAAAGCAGACTACACGATATGTCTTTTTCTCACTGTTGAAGGCTGTACTATTGCCTTTAATGCTTACATCCACTTCATTTGAACTGAAGTGGATAGTTGACTCATTGGCAATCATACGACATCTCCTTATTTTCATATTATCTAGGAAAACTTAACATTCAGACAATGAAAATCATTGACAAGATCAGATAAAACCTACCAGACTGACATGTACACTTTACAATCATTCCATACACCAAACAAAGTTAAACTTCTGCTTACAACATCTGGGAAGCAGATCCAATCATGTAACTTTCACCTTGATCAATGAGGTTGAGGTCAGGTGAACCCTATCTGAAGAACAAAGACATAGCAATGACCCATATATCAAATCCTATGACTCATCATTGAGAAATTCAAATGAAAAAGAAAAACATTTTTCAAGCAGTTGCTGAACCATGAAAATAAGATCAAGGACAACAGACATATGACAGACAGAAACTTCAAAACATATGGCATCTGTCTGTATTAATGGTATGAATCCTCCAAGCCTATCAATTTCTGAAATATAAAGCTTTATACAAATAGCTTCTGTCGCCGTAAATCCTACGTTTTGCATTCTGAAGCTTTTGTGGCAGGTGAGACAAAAACATTTAATACTTTATCCTTAATAGGGACTTAATAACAAAGAATAACAAGAAAATTTTGCATCACATATTATTTCAATACTGAATGTAATTCAAATGTTATTGCGAACCCAATTATACCTTTTCCATAGATTCACCTGATAGTTACCTGTCCATTTAAACTTTTGGCAGTTCTATTGTCCCATCTAACAAATACAACAGGTATTGTTCTCTGTGTAGTTTATTTACTGAGACATTTAAATTTCTTCTAAGAGAAATCTATCACTCATTGATTAATCTACCCAGTAAAAGGTTAATCTGTTAAATAGATAGAAATAACAGGTTTACCGGCATTATAAAATTGCATGTGAGTTGTATTTGTTAGATGGGCCTAAATTTTAAATGGACAGGTAACTATCAGGTGAATCTATAGAAAGGTACAATTGGGTTCGCAATAAAAGTTAGAGTTAACTAAGTTAACAAGGACATTCAAATTCACAATATTGCAAAATTTAGGACACTGTTACACAGTACACAGAGATGAAAGGTTTTATCTCAAAACATCCATTTAAACATTCAAACTTTAAGGCAATTTAAGAATTCAAAATATACCCACTGTTTACATCACCCTTAATGTTTATTATCAAGAACTCTGTTTACAATTTTGTTTTCATATGATTTTTGTTATTTTTTATTTTTTCTACATTTTTTTTTACAGAGCTCTAGATAATGAAAATATTGGATGTCTAAAGTTAGAGGTATAAGCAAAGACATTGCAAATTTAAGACACTGTTAAAATAGAGTGTAATATACAGCTTAGATAGGTTTTGTCTCCAATATCTAATATTTAAAGAATCTACATCCAACTAAACATATTAACTTTAAAGCCATTTTCAATACCCAAGAAAAATGTACAGCTTGACAAAAAAATCAATTTAATATACCAATGAAAGGAAAAATCCTATTGAATACAAATCTTTCACATAAAATTAAATGTTGTATTTAATTTCATAAATATATTGAGGGGGGGGGGAGGGGGGGAATTTTGAAGCCTACACACTTTTTACATCACCCTTAATGTTTATCATCTAGGACTCTGTTTACAAATTTTGTTTTCATATTATTTTTTGGCATTTTTATTTTTTTACATTTTTTTTTTTACAAAGCTCTAGATAATAAAAATATTGGATGTATAAGGTTCAAGGTATAAGCAAGGATATTTGAAATCAGAATATTGCAAATAAAAGACACTGTAAGGGTGATATATATGCTTCCAATTAAACATATTTACCAAAAGGCAATTTCAATGCCTAAGAAAAATGTATAGCTTGACAAAAAGCATTTTAAAATATGTACACTAATGAAAAGAAAAAACTTATCCCAATTTAATTAACATGCATCATTCACCAATAAATATCTTTTGGTATTTAATTTCATAAATATATTTGGAGGGTGGAGATAATTCAAAATATACCTTCTTTTTACACCATCCTTAATGTTTATTATCTAGAACTCTGTTCACATTTTGTTTTCATATTATTTTTTGTTATTTTTGTTATTTTTCTACATTATTTTTTTTACAGAGCTCTATAGATAATAAAAATATTGGATGTCTAAGGTTAGAGGTATAAGCACAGACATTCAAAATAAGAATAGTGCAAATCTATGACACTTTTAGACTGTAATAAAGAACAATAGGTTTTGTCTCTAAATATCTAAAATCAAAAGAATTGTACGTCCAATTAAACATTCTCGTTTTGAATTTCATAAATGATCATAAATATATTGGTGAAAAAAAGAAAATATAAAACATGCCAACTTTTTACACCACCCTCAATGATTATATTATCTAGAATTAAATTTTGTTTTCATATTATTTTTTACATTTTTTTTAACAGAGCTGTAGATAATAAAAATATAAGATGTCTAAGATTAGACACATCATCACAAGCCATGTGATTGGTTGAAGACAAATTTACCAGTTGCAATATTTCTTCTCTCTCTCCTCTCTCATCCTGATACACCAGTGTGCACCCTTTCCCACTCTTGACCAAACTACATGTCTCTCTCCCCCGCTGACCATATACAATTATGAAATTTCAGTCATATATTTTAATTGACAAGAATATTAGTCTCTGACATGTTCATTGCTTTACTATGCTGTTAATATTGACATGTTGATTGTTTTACTATGCTGTTAATATGTTAAACTTTGTTCTATGTTCGTCAGTTGACTATGTCTATCAGTTGACTATGTTCATCAGTTGACTATGTTCATCAGTTGGTTCAGCTCTAACCTTTAAGTTGGTGATAAGTCAGCTGGTATGTTGATTGTTTTACTATGATATTAATATGTTAAAGTTGGTTCTGTCTATCAGTTGACTATGTCTATCAGTTGACTATGTTCATCAGTTGAGTCAGCTATAATCTAAGTCAGCTGGTATGTTGGTTAATTTCAGGGTTTTTTTTCTAATTTCATCTATCCTTTACTCTATGAGTTAATCTTTCTCTTTCCTTATTCTATGTGGTCTGTTTTTCTTGTGTACACCATTCAGATGTTTCTTAGTTCATCACTTCAATTGTCCCTCCTCACTACAAACAACAATGTAATCAGTTAATTCAATTGGATAATAAAAATTGCAAAAGAAAATGGGAACATTACATGAATTTGGAAGGTTTTACAGCAACAATGGTGAGCAGTTCAGTACTATTCTTTAGACTTAATTACATCCCCATAGAAATGTTTCCCCTGATTTTGTTTCCTCAAGCAGGCTTAGTATATTAAAGTCTCAATACAGCCATGCAGATATGAATACAAGGAGGTGAAGTGTATGAGAAAAATAACCAAAATACATCTAGACTAATTTCTTTCACTTCTAATATTCTTCTATTTTGTAGCGGTATTTAATACAGTTGATACCTCCAGTTGGAGTAATGTTACCATTATTGAACATACAATATTCAAGTTGACAATAGGGGTCGTCTTGACATTATTGCTAAGCATAAGCATTTCAGTTCATAGCTGAAGACACTGCAGCAACTGTTATGATAAAGAACAACATTAAAAGTAGTTACTTTAATCAATTGGTTATTTTCCAGTACATCATATTCATAAGTTGACCCAGTGAAACAGCTAGTTTTTCATTGGAACTCAAAGTTGTTCTACATCCTTTGGTCTCTGGTAGAGAGTTGTCTCATCAGCAATCATACCACATCTTCTTATTTTTATTAGAACATTGCGACATCAGATAGATGGACAGATAATTAATTCACTACGGAAGTTAAAGAATACCAACCTTGTATGAGGTGAGATCCTGCTCCTATTTTTTACTCCCATTAAATAATTTTGCTGGTTATCAACCTTGTACGAAGTGAGATTCAGTGGTATGTTTTACTCCCATCAAGTAGTTTTGCTGGTTTGATACTTGAAGCAGGATTTGTCGTACATCTAAAACACAGAAAATATTTCTTAGTTTTTGGGATCATCTGATTAACAATGTTTATTTATTCCCAAAGACATAAGTATCCACTTTTATAGATAAAGAGTAATACATTAATCACCAATTGTCTACTTGGCACATCATATAACTTGCTCTCTTTTAAATTGCAATACATAGGTAACAGTTCAAAATCTGCTGAATACGCTTGAAAATTAATTGTTTTAGAATGGCAACAAGAAAAGACAAAAAAAATCTTCAGTAAAAGATAGCAAAAACATTGTTTAGCATTTTAGCATATTGGGAATCCCTATTTTATCTGCTTTATTGATTGACACGCTCTAGGATATTCAGAATTTTACAGTATTTTGAAAACAGTGAGAATACCCTTATAATACTTAAAACAATTTGAACTCATTATTAGGTCCAATACATCTCACATTTACCCCAGCAGTACTTTTTTATCAATCCAATCAAATTTGCCAAACAGATTGACAGTCAATTACAAGAAATTACTAGGTATTTTGAAAATAGATTTTTTGTTTGTTTTGAATATTAAAAAGCATATGCTGGCTTCTATTATAGTGCTGTAAAATGGTTCCAATTCCATGTTAATTTTGGTGATTGTATACATAAGGGATCACAATCAACCCACCAGATTCCTTAATGTAAACACTTACCATTAATTTATCAGAATATTCTCCACAAGTCTAATATCTGTAGATATCCAGTACTTTTGTGATGGATCCTTGATTTGAGATGTCCAGCATAAATTTTAAGAATTTCGACTTTCAGGTTGAACATTGAAATCTGGAATAAAAATAATTCATTTTTATGAATGGCATTCACATACTTAAGACTTGAAATAATCTTTTAAATTAAAACTATTTAATTAAGATTTCCGTATGTTTTTTTAAATTCTATAAGGAGATCATCAAACTAATTGATTTCATTTGGTCACTGCTATATAGATGTCTCAATTGGCAATCATACCACATCATCTAAATGTCATAGCTAATATGTAATTATTTTTAAATATATTTTTTTTTTTTTCTATCAATATTATTTATGTTCGTTATTAGTTTTTCAATAAATGGTTGAAAGAAGATTCGCATTTTGCAAAGAACTCCCTCACTTTGGTAGTTGGTGCCAACTTTAACTTGCAGTAAGATGTAAGCCTGGTACAGTTCTTACTTTTAAGCTTTTTTCAAGTGCTTACTGGTATTTTTCTTTTAAAATTTGATAAATTATTTACCCTTGTTAGCTTTCAATTTATTTTTTTACTATGTATAATCAGTTTAGGCTGATCGTACAGATAACCAACATTCAAAATAGCATGCTGCCTTACAATACATTCTGATGAAATATTAAGCTATTGTTTTTATAGGCATTTTCAATGTTTTAAACTGAGGAAAAGAATTGTCAAAAAGTATTTATTGAAAGTTTAAATATAATTTTTCTTTTCATTATCCTATCAAGTCATACACATTTCACAATTCTTCATATTCATCAATAGAAAAGAAAACAAGAAAAATTACAAAACACTATCAAAAAGATATTACAAGGGAGAAATTTCCCTCACATTAATCTAAATATTCAAAGAGGATCATAAATCTAGAACTAGAATTAACACAATCAATCCACACTAACAGGTTTGGCTATTTAAATTCAAAATTTAAATTGCGTGCAAATAATACACTTTTTACAGACTTAAACTATCAATACCTTGAGTTTTTCTTGAGAAAACAGCAGAATATGTAATGAAGAGCTTGAAATCTTATCAGCTATGAGTTCTGGATACTTCATTGCAAAAGGAAACTCTGTCCGTCTTCTGAACACTTTATTGCAACTAAGGAACATCTGTTTGTGCTATAGAACATCTTTCTTCACCATTGAACATTATGTAGGAACATGTCTTCACTATAGACCATTATGTAGGAACATGTCTTCACTATAGACCATTATGTAGGGATATGTCTTCTCTATAGACCATTATGTAGGAACATGTCTTCTCTAGAACAGTATGTAGGAACATAAAATTGAGAATGGAAATGTCTTCTCTAGAACAGTATGTAGGAACATGTCTTCACTATAGACCATTATGTAGGAGCATGTCTTCTCAGAACATTATGTAGGAACATGTCTTTCTTGTAGACCATTATGTAGGAACGTGTCTTCATTATAGAACAGTATGTGGGAACATGTCTTCATTATAGAACATTATGTAGGAACATATCTTTACTATAGAACATACATGTTATTATACAAGTTCAGTTTTATTTAGCTATTATAGCTCAGTCTTTTGTCTTTGTAGATATCATTGATTACTGTTGTTGGATCTTTCTTGATAAAAGTCAGTTTCTTCTCAGAGCAATATTCTATTGTCCTCCATTGCCATGACCATTATTGAAGATTGAATATAAACATCTCAAATAAACACAGTTCTAAAGATTAACAATTTTCCAAGACTTCACAATAAACATTTTACAAATTATACAGTGCACTATTCATAATAATAATAAAAATAAGTTTCATGGACATTGGTGAAAGCCTTTTTGAGTTATTGTCCGAAGTGTTAAACATCCCCCTTTTATTATGAATAAAGCCCCATTAATCCAAAACTTAAAATCTGAAATTTATAAAAATTGAAAGGGAGCTTACATCAATAGATATAAACAATTCACCAAAGTTTCATGGACATTGGTGAAAGCCTTTTGAGTTATTGTCCGAAGTGTTGAAAATCCCCCCCTTTTTTATGAATAAAGCCCCAGAAATCCAAATCTTCAAATCTGAAATTTAAAAAAAAAAAAACGAAAGGGAGCTTACGTCAATAGATATAAACAATTCACTTAAGTTTCATGGAATTTGGTGAAAGTGTTTTTGAGTTATTGTCCGAAGTGTGGACGACGGACGGACAGACGGACGGATGGACCATGGTATACCATAATACGTTCCGTCTAAAAGACGGGCATATAAAAACAAGTTAATATACTTATGAAAGAAAAAAACCTATTCAGCGCAAAGAATTCACCAAAAAACCATGAGTTGTACATATTAAATATATTGAATAAAAAGAAATTTTAAATATGACCACTTTTTATACCACCCTCAATGTTTATTATCTAGAACTCTGTTTACAATTTTGTTTTCATATTATTTTTTGTTATTTCTTCTTATTTTTTTACATATTTTTTTTTTTTTTTTTTTTACAGAGCTCTAGATAATAAAAATATCAGATGTTGAAGGTTATAGGTTTAAACAAAGTCATTCAAAATGAAATTATTGCAAAATTTTAAGACAATATTAGCATGAAAACAGATGTTGTCTCCAAGTTACTAAAATTAAAGAAATGTGCTTCCAATTAAATATTCCGACTTTAAAGCCATTTTTGGATACCATACAAAATGTAGTTTGACAAAAAAAACAAGTTGATATACATATGAAAGAAAAAACCTATTCAGCATAAAGAATTCACAAAAAAACCACGAGTTGTACATATTAAATATATTGAGTAAAAAGAAATTTTAAATATGCCCACTTTTTATACCGCCCTCAATGTTTATTATCTAGAACTCTGTTTACAATTTTGTTTTCATATTATTTTTTGTTATTTCTTCTTATTTTTTTACATATTTTTTTTTTTTTTTTTTTTACAGAGCTCTAGATAATAAAAATATCATATGTTTAAGGTTATAGGTTTAAACAAAGTCATTCAAAATGAAATTATTGCAAAATTTTAAGACAATGTTAGCGTGTAATATTCAGAGAAAATAGATGTTGTCTCCAAGTTACTAAAATTAAAGAAATGCGAATGCGCTTCCAATTAAATATTCCAACTTTAAAGCCATTGTTCGATACCATACAAAATGTACAGCTTGACAAAAAAACAAGTTAATATACTTATGAAAGAAAAAACCTATCCAGCACAAAGAATTCACAAAAAAACCATCATATTAAATATATTGAATAAAAAGAAATTTTAAATATGCCCACTTTTTAAACCACCATCAATGTTTATTATCTAGAACTCTGTTTACAATTTTGCTTTCATATTATTTTATTTTTTTTTTCATATTTTTTCTTACAGAGCTCTAAATAATAAAAATATCAGATGATAATGGCTATCGTGAAAAACTTTCTTTCTATGGTTTAATTTTTGGTATACCCCTCAACCAATATTTGAATTGTTTTTTTGTATTTTTTATCTTTAACATTTGATATTTCAATATAGAGAAGAAACAAGTGAAACTGCGAGCTACTGCTCACTGATGATACCCCCGCCGCAAGTGGATAATATTAATTGTGTAAACATATGCAAGTGTTCGGTAAACAGGAAGTGCATGTCGAGTGATGAATCTGAAAACGCATCACACGGTATAGCTGACTTATATTAACCCTTAAACCAAATTTCAGAAATCCTTGTATTGTAGTTCCTGAGAAAAATGTGATGAACAATTTTCAACTTGGCTATCATGTGTAAAATCAAACAAGTGTTCGGTAAACAGGACGTTGTTGAGTGATGAATCTGAAAACGCATCACACTGTATAGCTGACTTATATCAAGCCTGAAACCAAATTTCAGAAATCCTGGTAGTGTAGTTCCTGAGAAAAATGTGACGAAAAATATTCATGGGATGGACGGACTGACTGACAGACTGACAGACTGACGGACTGACGGAAGGACAGACAGAGGTAAAACAGTATACCCCCCTTTTTTTCAAAGCGGGGGTATAATGAATACTTGAACTGTTCATTGTTTCAATTATGCCCATAATTAAATCAGGCTGTTGATTTATCACCATCGATAGATTGAAATCTTCAATTAAGAGGGCTAATGGGTATAAATCAGGTTTTTTTTAAATATAGGATTTTGCTATATGTTTCAATAAATGAACTCTATCATATATACTCTATCATATATACTTAACAGAAAAAGAAAATTAAAAAATTTGTAAGGGTTCCGCGGAACCCAGTGTCTCGCCTACTTTTGCTGTAAATCGCAGGCTCAACAAAAATGAGGAAAAAAATCAATAAAAACATTTCTCTTGATACTATCTTATGATTGTAAGAAACTTCTGTCCAAGTTTGGTAAAAATTTTGGATAGTTAATGAATCTATTAATAAATGTTTTGAAAACTTTAACTGCAGACTGTATGTATTGTTAACTGGAAGAAAATCTAAGTCCAATTAAAAGTAAAATACAGAAAAAAATGGAGTTATCTTTTTACAAAATTTACTTCTGGATACTTACTATCTTATGATTATAAAAAAGCTTCTGTCCAAGTTTGGTACAAACCAAGGATAGTTTAAGAAAGTTATTAAAATTTTAAAAACTTTAACCACAGAGTGAATGTAATATGTTTCCCCGCAGAAAAACTAAGTCCATTTAAAAGTAAAATACGGAAAAAATAGATTTATTTTTTCACAAAATTTACTTCTGGATACTATCTTATGATCATAAACAAGCCTCTGTTTAAGTTTGGTACAAACCAAGGATAGTTTAAGAAAGTTATTTAAACTTTAAAAACTTTAACCATAGAGTGAATGTAATGTTTCCCCGCAGAAAAAACTAAGTCCATTTATAAGTAAAATAATGAAAAAATGGAATTTTATTTTTACAAAATTTACATCTGTATACTATCTTATGATCATAAACAAGCTTCTGTCCAAGTTTGGTAGAAATCCAGTATAGTTTAAGAAAGTTATTAAAATTTCAAAAACTTTAACCACAGAGTGAATATTTGTGGATGCAGCCGCGACGACGACACTGATGACGACGGAATGTAGTCTCGCTTAGTCTCGCTTTTTCGACTAAAGTCGAAGGCTCGACAAAAATGGGGTCTTCATCAAAAACATACAATTTTGTAAAGGTATTTTTTTTCTGATGAACTAATAGGAGAAATAGAGGTAATGTCGAAATAAAAAAAGAACTAAATTACAGAAATCGCTTAAATTTTACAACTGTTTATTTTAAGTTCAGCTTAATCGAGAGAAAAAAAATGAAAAAATATAGGTCACTGATGAGTTAAAAAAGATATATTTCAATTTTTATGCAAAAAAAATGGCATTTTTGCACCAAAGGCAGATAATTTGGAGCTTTTTCAATATATACACATTTAAAAAGTCAACTGGGGCCAAAATAAATTATTTTGGTTGATTTTTGTACCATATGAACTAATAAAGTAATAAATTAAATTCGTAATGAAAATTAAAAAAAAAAAATTGCTGAAATTTTTGTATCCTCCAGCTTAGAGGCTCTTTCTGCTAATTGTACGTGGATTTTCTCATTTTTGAAGTCCATACAGTAACCTATTTTACATTAACATCATTTGGTCTCTGTAGGATAGTTGTCTCACATCTCTTGATATCATAACAAATCAATTCGTAGGTTCTTTAAAGTGGGCCGATGATGAATGGAGGGGAAATTTTTACTGCCAGCCGAGAGAGGATAATGTTGGACAGAAAGTTAGCCTTGCAACAAGTCACGTCGATACGAATATCAATTATATGGTCATTTTTATAAATTTTCTGTTTACAAAACTTTTTGACTTTTTCGAAAAACTAAGGATTTTCTTACCCCAGGAGTAGATTACCTTAGCCGTATTTGGCACAACTTTTTGGAATTTTGGGTCCTCAATGCTCTTCAACTTTGTATTTGTTTGGATTTTTTACTATTTTGATCTGAGCGTCACTGATGAGTCTTATGTAGACGAAACGCGCGTCTGGCATATAAAATTATAATCCTGGTATTTTTGATAACTACCTACTGACACCTCAAAAGAGTTGTGGCAAGGGTTCTTTAACGTGCAGAGTTGCACTGTCCCTACAAATAGGACCTATATTTTTTATTTAAATTGCTTTTCAAATTTTTGTTTGTTTTAAACAATTGATAAAAGAGGGACGAAAGATACCAAAGGGACAGTCAAACTCATAAATCTAAAACAAACTGACAACACCATGGCTAAAAATGAAAAAGACAAACAAACAACAGCACACACGACACAACATAGAAAACTAAAGAATAAACAACACGAACCCCACCAAAAAACTAGGGGTGATCTCAGGTGCTCTTAACTTTAGAAGACTTTTAGACAGGGGTCATAAAAAATATTAAAATAATCCCACTTTTGAGACCACCCTCAATGTTTATTATCTAGAACTGTTTACTATTTTGTTTTCATATTATTTTTTGGTATTTCTTTTTTATATATTTTTTTTCTTTTTTTTTTCACAGAGCTCTAGATAATAAAAATATCAGATGTTAAAGGTAACATGTATTAAAATAGTCATTCTAAATCAGAGTATTGCTAAATAGTAAGACAATTTTAGAGTGGAAAATATAGAGAAGATAGGTTTTGACTCCAAATATCTCTAGTTAAAAGAATGTACTTCCATTTATATATTCCAACTTGGAAGCCATTTTAAGGCCAAAAAAAATGTAGATTGACAAAGAAAAAAACATTTTATCATTTCCTTTTGCCATGTTATTGACATTCTAATCCAGTTCCCTATCCACTTCCCTCTCTGAACAAACCCATTCATTTCAATTTTAAGTGACCCCTGCATAAAATCTGAGACTACTATAACACAGTAGTCTCAGATAAAATATACTGATAAAAAAAAAGTGGCAAATAGTTCATGCATTATCAGGACGAGAACAACTAAACAATAAATACAATAGGTAGGTCTTGTAATTATAGAAGCCATCGTGATAGTCTGGGAAATTTGGACTGCCACTGGAAAATGAGGGTATATTGGATAGGGACAGAAATTTTGCCATGCAACAGGCTACCTACGGACCCCTCAAAGAGTTGTTGCAAGGGTTCTTAGCATGCAAAGACCATCGGACCCTCTTTACATGAAGCATCGGATTGGCTGCAAACTTGATACATCCTGCACAGCCAAACGGATGCCCCACTTTGGCAAGCGTTTTACTGCCGGTTGGAAGAAGACCAAGTGACCATATTTCTATTCCCCAGTCACCCTTGGGGGGGGGGGGGGGAGGGGGGGGAATAAGAACATGAATAATTCAAAAGATTTTTTAACTCATATTATTTGTAACATAAGTTGTGATTGTTTGAAATTTGAAATTATTCTTAATTCTTCTTGGTTTAATAATCTCCTCAATGTTTGTAATAGGATTTTAGTTTTAAAATAAATTTGTACTGCTTTTGAAATTTGCAATTTAGTACAATTGACCCCCTGAAGGGGGATTATGCCATCATATATATTACCTTCTCATACTTTGCCAAAATCTAAAAACATAAGTAAGGGTCATCATTATCACTGTGAACATCAATGGCGGATCCAGAAATTTTCATAAGTGGGGGCCCACTGACTGACCTAAGAGGGGGCCCGCTCCAGTCACGCTTCAGTGATTCCCTATATAAGCAACCAAATTTTTTCCCAAAAAGGGGGGGCCCGGGCCCCCTGGGCCCCCCCCCCTAAATCCGCCTCTGAACATATCATGGCTGGTGGACTTTTCCTTCTTAAAGTATCACTAGCAAATTGCAAGTAGCCAGTACTTTAGTAAAGGTGTGGAAATAAATGAAATTGCTGTTATATTTTAAATTTTGAAAATCTTTTTTTTAAATCAGAAGTATATCTCTGTAATGCATAGTTCTGAATCTTAAGGTTTTACTATTAACTATATCTCTGTAGTGCACAGTTCTGAATCTCAAGGTTTTACTATATCTCTGTAGTGCATAGTTCTGAATCTCAAGGTTTTACTATATCTCTGTAGTGTAAAGTTCTGAATCTCAAGGTTTTACTATATCTCTGTAGTGCATAATTCTGAATCTCAAGGTTTTACTATACAGTATCTCTGTAGTGCATAATTCTGAATCTCAAGGTTTTACTATATTTTTTGTTTAAAGTTCCTCAATGTATGTATTGGGTTCTTGACTTTCTAATACTCTAGCCTCAAATATCCATACCTGCCAACTGTCACTATTTGCAGCGGATTTCCCCCATGGAGGCTCCCAAATTGAAATTTTGAAAGATCAATTTTATTATTTTGTCCACAATTTTAAACAATACAGTTAATTTTACAATGACTCTAGGCTTATAAAAGCATGAAGCCGAAAAACAACATTAAAATGTATTTGAAGGCCCTCTTAAAGATTTTTAGGACTATGACAGCCATCTTGCAAGCAAAACCCCCATGGGCATTTTGAAAAGTTGGCAGGTATGAATATCACTGGTGAGATTTTCTTGAAATAATTTCAAAATGAATTTCTCAAAAGTTTTGTGATCCATTCATTTGGTTAAAAAATATTCATATTTCCTGAAATAACAGTTTTGTTGACCTAGTTCTACAATGCAAAAAAATCAATGATTCCTCACCTCCTGTATTTAGGGAAGAAAATATGATACATTTATCTCAAGAATACATGTTCCCCAAAATGAAGTCCTTAGATGTACTTATTCAAATTAATCCTGGAAGATATGTTGTTACTTTAATGAAGCTGGATTAGTGGTATATGTAAACGGAAATTTTACGAATAATGAATTGGAATCATTGTTTTTTTTTGTCTTTTTTTAAAATTTTGTTTTCATATTATTTTTTGGTATTTTATTTTTTCATATTTTTTTATTTATTTTTTTACAATTTTGTTTTCATATTATTTTTTGATAATTTATTTTTTCATATTTTTTTATTTATTTTTTTACAATTTTGTTTTCATATATATTTATCTCAAGAATACATGTTCCTCCAAAATGAAGTCCTTAGATGTACTTATTTAAATTAATCCTGGAAGATATGTTGTTACTTTTATACAGCTGGATCAGTGCTATATGCCAATGGAAATTTTATGAATAATGAATTGAATCATTGGGTTTTAATGGAACATTTAGCTGTCAGATTCTGATTCAAGAATCTGATCCAAATTCTCATATTTGTTTTAAACTATTCTAAAACATATATACAATTTACAAAAGTTAAAAAAAAAGCCAATGGACAATGCCTTGATTTCCCAAAAAAGTAAAACATTTGTATGGATTTTAGACAAAGAAGGTCCATCAAATTAAATCTTGAGATGTCCTCTGAAGTCTGCAGATGTTCATATCACATGATGTACACATAAATATATAAAAAAAAATACAGGCAAAAACATGTGATGGTTTGGGACCATTTGAATTAGTCGGTTTGATTTCTGTCAAAGATTAAAGATTTCATAAGGGGTTGCACAGAACATAATGTTTCGCCTGCTATTGCTGCCGTCAGAGTCATATTGAATTTAAAAAGAGAGAGAGTCTATCATCAGTAATATACAAAAATTAAATAAAGATCAAACTTTTGTCTTTGATGCTGTTTCTAAATATTTTATGAATTTATATTTATATTTATCATACATAATAAGATTTAATACTTGAATATTTTTTTATTTCTAGAATTTTGGTTAATCATGAATAAATCATACAAAGAAATGAACATGCACAAGGTCATGGTTTTCTCCAATTGTCAATGACGTCTTGACACTAAATTCATTGGTGTGAATGTGTACTGATTGATACTTTAGTCTTAGATGCATCATTTTTTTATGAGTTGTTATTGTCTTTGAACTAGCTACACAGTAGCGTCTTTTTTGTTGTGAGGATTTATAAGTACCCTTCCACTTCTTCTTCATTGTTAAAAATATTCACAATTTTGGATAATTTGGATAAATTTAAAATATGACCACTTTTTACACCACCCTTTATGTTTATTATCTAGAACTGTGTTTACAATTTTGTTTTCATATTATTTTTTGTCATATTATCTTTTTTAAGGTTGTTTTTTTTCATGCAAAGCTCCATCTAGATAATTAAAATATCAGATGTTTTTTATTTCATATATTATTGAAAAATTAATAGATTATGTCTCCATGGGACACAAATGATACACTTAATTTCATATTAAGTGGCACAATTCCTAAAAGTAAAAGTGTCGCCAACCAAATTTAAACTTGATCTGTGTTTTGATGTGAGCCAATGCTCTGTGTTTAAGGACGAACCTTGACCTATAATGGTTTACTTTTATAAATTGTTACATGGATGGAGAGTTGTCTCACTGGCACTCATACCACATCTTCCTATATCTATTTGTAGTATTCGGCATTGTGTACTTGTTTTCTAAATTCAAGCTAAGCTTAAGTTATGAGAATGGAGACCAATTTTGGAATGAACGTACAGCAGGGCATAAATAATATTCAAAATAATCCTACTTTATACACCAATCTCCATGTGTATTATCTAGAATTCTTCACAATTTTTGTTTTCATATTATTTTTTTTTGGTATTTTATTTTATTTATTTTTTTTTTATTTTTTTTTTTACAATTTTGTTTTCATATTATTTTTTGGTATTTTCTTTTTTCATATTTTTTTTTTTATTTTTTATAATTTTGTTTTCATATTATTTTTTCATATTTTATTTTTTCATTATTTTTCATTATTTTTTTACCATTTTGTTTTCATATTATTTTTTCATATTTTATTTTTTCATATTTTTTTACAATTTTGTTTTTATATTATTTTTTGGGTTTTTTTTTAAGAGCTCTAGATAAAAAATTATCAGATGTGAAAGGTAAAGGGAGCGTTCAAGCCCCATCAAACCAGTTTAAACCCTATTTGGTTTGTTTTGTATTTGTCATTTTTGGGCCTTTTTTTAGCTGACTATACATATGGCTTTTGCTCATTGTTAAAGATTATACAGTAACTTAGAGTTTTTAATTGTTATGTCATTTTTGTTGTTTCTATCTATGTTCCATTACAGTTTATTTTTGTTGCACTTCAGTGTTTCTGTTGTTTTGTTGTTTTCCTCTAATAGTTGATGTGATTCCCTCGGTTTTAGTTTGTTACCCAGTACAGCACATGCAAAGAGTGGAATAATCAACATGGAGATACAAAATCCATATATACAAGTATACCTGGATTATTGCTACATAATAATAGAAGGTTCACAATCAGAAAAAAAGAAGTCTCCTTTGTTGTAATTTTTTATAGTTCCCAACTGACCTCACCAACAACCCCCAAGCTAAGGTCAAGATATGAGCCAGTTCGTCCTGTATCAGATGCTCCTTACAACTAGCTTATAAAATATAATGTAGGATTTACAGAAGGAATCAATAATGTCAACAAACTTTGAATTATCTTTATATAAATGAAAATCAATAATAAAAAAAATAAAAAAGTAATTTTGAATTTTGAAAAAAGAAACGCCTAAATTGGGGAATGTGAGGTAAAAGTACAATGCAAGTTCCTCTGTTAATCCCCAAGAAGCCTCTGAATCAAGTCTACTACATATGTAAAGATGAATGATAGGGTGGATATCTAAAACCAGCCACATACTTGTCCCAATGGCAATCATACCACATCTGATGTTTATATGTAAATGTGATTTGAATATGAAATATTAGGTCATTGCTCCATTGTTAAAGACCCTGCATCAATCTCTGACATTTGGTCTTAATAAAGAGTTTGTCTTATTGGCAATCATATCACATCTCCATATTTGTATTGTTGAAATATAAGGTCATTGCTCCATTCCTAAAGACCCTGCATCAATCTCTGACATTTGGGCTTGATGAAGAGTTTGTCTTATTGGCAATCATATCACATCTCTAAATTTGTTACTTGTTAGGTCACTGTCATTGCTCCATAGTGTTAAAGACCCTGCATCAATCTCTGACATTTGGTCTAGATGAAGAGTTTGTCTTATTGGCAATCATATCACATCTCCATATTTGTTACTTGTTGAAATATTAGGTCATTGCTCCATTGTTAAAGACCCTGCATCAATCTCTGACATTTGGTCTTCAGATGAAGAGTTTGTCTTATTGGCAATCATAGCATATGCAATTTAAGACTGTGCCTTTGACTCATGTGGGGCGGGGAATAAAGGATTATTGAGACTGCTACAAGGGGGAGGGAGGAAGGCAGGGGGAAACCAAGACTAGAAGAAGAGCATACTGTGAACCAACTCATTTTTCAGACAATTTATTAACGAGACTTCGAGCGAAAAGAAATAAGCCGAATATAAATCACGAATATTTCAAAATAGAATTGTCTGTTAAATGAAGTAACCCGAAAAAATAAGATAATCACGAAACATATCCATGCAAAATATGCTAAAAAAGGCTATATGGGATCCTTTCCGTTTTAATTTTTACATTTGTGATTTCTGAGCCTTTTATAGCTGACTATGTGGTATCTGCTTTGCTCATTGTTGAAGGCTGTACAGAGACATGTAACTGTAAATTTCTGTGTCATTTAGTCTCTTGTGGAGAGTTGTTTCATTGGCAATCATACCACACCTTCTTTATATATTTGTGAGAGAAAAAGTATCGGTTTTGTTCATTGTTGAAGGGCATACAGTGACACATAGCTGTTAATTTCTGTGTCATTTAGTCTCTTGTGGAGAGTTGTTTCATTGGCAATCATACCACACCTTCTTTATATATTTGTGAGAGAAAAAGTATCGGTTTTGTTCATTGTTGAAGGGCATACAGTGACACATAGCTGTTAATTTCTGTGTCATTTAGTCTCTTGTGGAGAGTTGTTTCATTGGCAATCATAACACATCTTTTTTCTGCTTTGATCATTGAAGGCAGTACAGTGACCTATAGCTGTTAGTTTCTGTGTCATTTAGTCTCTTGTGGGGTGTAAAGTCTCATTGGCAATCATACTACATCTTCTTTTTTCGTATATACACAGGAAAAAATCCTATGTGAAAAACGATAGAAAGGACTGATACACGAAAAAAAAAGCACTGCGAAAATCGATAGAAATGGCGCAACACGAATAAAATGTCCATAAAATAAGTTGGTTTACAGTTGTTGGTTCCTATAGAAATGTCAACTGTGTTCCAAAAATATGATATTAAATTGGTGATAAATTGATTTTAAAAAGAAGGTGGCCTGATTTATCTGTTCCCCATCAAATTGAAATTTGAATATGATAAAATGGTCAATCGAAATTGAAAAGAACAAATGAAATAAAAAAATTCTAAACATGAATAGGTCTAAAGAAAGAAAAATTTTCAAATTTTACATTTCATCACCCCAAAAAAAATTGCTCATTTAACTGTCCCATTCTGAATTTTAGGTACTAGGTATTTATCTGAAGTTATAATCATGCAAGACTAAATTTATGGCACTTTGTCTTTTGAAAGTTATTTACTAACGACAGTCAGTCTCAACCCAATAAATTCAATTCTGCACACATACTTAATGAATACAAAGCAACCATATCCCTCCATCTGGTTAGTACCCCAAACCCTTACTAGAATGTCATACACCAATCTCTCTCTCCCTTGTGACACTCTATCACGCCACTAATACCTTAACATCCTATTTAGGAAGTATCATGTTAGTAACCCCCCAGGTTAGTGTTGATACTTCATAGAATGAAAAGATTTTTAAATGAAGTACTAGACATGGAGGGACAAGTATAACTTTTTAAAGAAATTAAAATATTTCATAAACTTAAATGAATGGATGTTACAATTTTCAGTGTAGCCAACTGGTTAGTGGAATAACCTTCATTAAGATTGCCAGAGACCAAAACTTTGTTCAGCCAATTGACATGATCATTAAAAAGCCAAAAGAGATAATATAATTATCTCATAATTAATAAACTGTAAATTTAAAGGAAAATAACGATTTAAATTTCTAAATGCATTGCTGCAGACCTTAATATTGATTCAGAATGAGAAAAGTTAAATAATTAAATAATGAAATAATGTTGAAGAGGGGGAAATTTGATAAATCTGAAAAAAGGACAAAACCGGAAAAAGTTTTAATAAGAAAACTATTAAAAAATTTAAAAAAGAACTAAAATAAAAAATGTTGACATTGCTATGGGAACCCTGCCCCTTTTAAGGCAGACTCCATACAGGTACTAATCAAGGATAAAAAGAATCAAGCATTATTCCTTAATTTCCCATTCCACAATGTAGGTGATCTCTTAAAAGGTAACTAAAAGGTGATCCCAACTAACCCACTGAAGTATCCAGAAGAAGGATACAACAGATACGGCGCTGTACTTCATTACTTGCCGTCGCCCAGAAGCCATCAGCAAGGACCAGCTGAGAGCTATTTATTTGACAAAAGAGACTTCAATTTCCCCATTGTGAACTTTTCTTATGTAGCAGCAATCCAATTATACCTGTAAATGAATTTCATGTCTCCTTGCTAATTATTTCACTCTTTGCATCTCATGCATTCAGGTATTTCCTTTAAAAAAAAAAGTTGCTGCTTTAAAAAGAAACTTCTGAAATAAGGATTGTTAATGATCAAGTTGATAGAGTTTAGTCATTCTTTACATGATTTATTCTTAACAAAAATTTTAGATGTGAAAAAAAAATCATATACAGTCAAACCTGCCTTAAGGTCACCACCTTGTTTAAGAGGTCAACTATCTCGAACAGTCTCTTGGATACCACCTAAAGCATTTTCTCTATATATTTCAGTGGTCACCTTATTTATGCACGAAATCGTCACTTTACTGTTTTCAATTACTAGTACCAATTGTCATGATTATAATCATGATGAAAAATAAGAGTCCACCATTTAATATTTGTCTGCTCAAATGAACAATAAATCTTCCAACTATAAAAATAAACCAAGTTTCAATACCAGCCACATGTTTTTTTTTGGACTGGGAATTTTTCAGAACCTCTTTTGAATTAAAGTCACTTTTCTCTAGTCATCACTTTTGATACTTCCCATGAGTGACATGCTTAAAACAGGCTTGACTGTACATGATCCTTAATACTAAATAGATCTTTATATTCAAATTTTATAGGGGGCCTCGGTGGCCGAATTAGTTACTACTGTAATCACTAGCCAGTCAACACTGAGGTTGTGAGTTCGAACCTGCTTGCGTGGGTGCATTTGACTCCGCTCTTAATTGACTAGGATTGTCAGTTTTCCTAGCGAATGTCTGTGGTTTTCTCCAGGAAATCTGGCTTTCTCTACCAATAAAAACTGATCGCCACGAAATAGCCTAAATGCGTTGCTTAAAAGTGGAGTTAAAATGCCAAAAATCTAATCAAATTTTATAAAAATTTTATAAATTTTCAGCAGTATAATTTTTTTCCCATTATGTTTTTCTCTCGCTTACTGCCCATCAAAAACAAAGATGTGAAATATAAAAGTAGATATTCTTGGGAAATTCTAAATTTCATATTTTTCAAAAATGTTCCCTTAATTTCAATGGCTGTTGAATCTACTGAATAATTAGGGTTTTAAAAGATACATTTATAAGTCAATTCTTCCCATGATTCATAAACTAAAATTCAGGATGTAGTTAAAACTGCAATAAATCATCTGCAAACTTCATTTCTGGAAGCATGTGTATTAAAAAATAAAGGAAATAGATCTTCGGCCTTATAAAACACTTGTAAAAATAACTGTCTTGTATAATTATACAAATCAATTTCTTTTAACTCAAACTTAGAGAAACTCAAACCTCTATATCATACAGGTTTTCAGCAGTATCATGTTTTTCTTCAGTTTTTTACTTTTTTCATTTTTCTTAAATATACTGCTGTGCCAAGAAAAGATGTGTAATATAAAGGCTAGTTATTCTTGGGAAATTTTAAAATTTATTATTTTATCCAAATTTTTCCCTTAATTTCAATGGCTGTTGAATCTACTGAACAATTAGGGTTTTAAAAGATAAAGTTAAAAGTCAAATTCAGGATGAAGTTAAAACTGCAATAAATCATCTGCAGACTTTATTTCTAGTGTAATGAAAAATAAAAGAAATAGATCTGCGGCCTTATAAAACATATTATAAAGGTCTTATTTAACAAATCTTATAATCAATTTCTTTTAACTCAATTTAGAGAAACTCAAACCTCTATATATCACACAGGTTTTCAGCAGGACCATAATTTTTTCTTCAGTTCTCTACATTTTTTTAAAACTTTTTTCATTTTTCTTAAATATACCGCCGCGCCAACAAGAGATGTGTAATATAAATTAGGCTGGAGTTTTTTGGGGGAAATTCTAATATTTTGATATCTCAGCATAATTTCAACTTAATTTTGGTGGTTACTTAAAAAGAAACATAATAATTTAATAAACATATATAAACATTTATAACTTATTAATTGGGGACTTTTTAACAGTAAAGTAGTAAGCCGATTCTTCACAGGATTCGGGATGTAGTTAAATGCAATAAGTCATCTGCAGACTTCATTTCTGGGAACATGTATATTTAGAAAATACAGGAAATGGATCATCAGCCCTTAAAAACATCCTTATTTTTTAAATGTCTAATTTAACCAATAACACTACCAATATTTTTAAGTCAAATTATAGTAAGAGAAGCTCTAACCTCTACATCACAAAACTATCAGCAGAACTACTCTCAGCAGAACTGTCTTCTTTGTACAACATATGATCTTCTACCTCAGAAGTTTCATCTACAGCTGTCCCCTTCTTTTAAATTCAGCTATATCCCAAAAACATCATCTACAATATAAAAATAATTCAATTATTAGAAAACTGCAGATTTGTAAACCACTGATATAATTGAATAGGTACCATATCCAACTTAGGAAAAGCATCCGATTACAAATATCATATATAAAGAAAACAATATGTTTAAGCCTATTCATGTTAATAATGACTACACATTTTATAAAAACTCAATTTAAACAGCGTTAAAAGTATATGTCAAGTTTGAAATGATCTCAACACTTACAGATATTTAAACTGAGCTATGATATAAAGAGCCTTTGATATACCAATTGGGGAAATAACTCATATATTTTTTTTATTTCCAAGGTACATGTATATGCTGGTTTCTGCAGTTAGGCCAAGTTAATGCTAAAACAAGAATGTGTCCCCAGTACACGCACTTTCATTTTCTATGTTTTGGACTGTGAAAACAGGAGGACATCTCTAATTTGGCATTAAAATCAGAAAGATCATATCATAGGGAACATGTGTATTAAGTTTCAAGTTGATTGGACTTCAACTTCATAAAAAACTACCTCGACCAAAAATTTAACCTGGGAAGAATGGACGATCGAACAAATGGACAGACGGACGCACAGACCAGAAAACATAATGCCCATAAATGGGGCATAAACGAACTCACAGACAGACGGACGCGCAGACCAGAAAACATAATGCCCATAAATTGGGCATAAAAGTTGAGAAACTGATATGCAATGCTCAGAACCAAAACTTGTAAAAAGTCTTTGAGCTGTGAGTCACTTATTGTTCTAGAATTATGCTTTTATTACCTAAAAATTACTCACTAAAATAGACATCAAATGCTCTCAAAAATTATATTTGCTTAATCATAAACTCGAAATATGTTAAGTTTTGATTGAAAAATCCTCTTCATTAACCACAGACAAAATAAATCAATTTTAAACATACGTTATAAATAAGAATAAATATAAATATCAGAAGAAGTGGTACATGTATATTGCCAATGAGACTTTTCTCCACCAGAGACCAAAAGACGTAGAAGTTAACAACAATAGGTCACCAAATAGCCTTCTGCATTATGACAAATGTAACAATTACGGATGAGAAAGCTAATACAGCTTGATAATATATATACACAATACAATTGACTGTTAAACAAATATGATATACAGCAACAAACAACCACCCCCATTTTACAGGGCTTCTGATTTGGAACAAGCATATTAAAATGTGGTGGGGTTAAACATGTTGACGGGCATCCAATTCTCCCACTTGCTCGATTTGGGACACTAAGTGGTTAACAATCCTCCAACTTACTCGATTGAGGTTGGTAACTAAGTGGTTAAACAGCATAAATTATTATATATAGAACAAACTTAAACAAACTAAGTGGTTTAATAGCAGTTTAACAGCATAACATTATTATTTTAAATACAATGTACAAACTATAACAAGAGGCAGTCAGAGCACTTGACAGCAAACCAGATTTTTTAATATTTATTTGTGTCCTGACATTTTCAATATCAAAAGACCATAAGTCATGAACGTAAAAAGTGTCAATCATCATTACAACACCCTTTTTAAATCTTTGCAAAAAACTACCCTAGATGTCCAACCCTGAAAAGTTTGGGCCAAAATGGACACAATATTCACGCTAGATACAGGTCTGATTTTGGATTGTAATTAGATTTTTGAGACATAATAGGTTTCTGACACAGAATAACTGTAGTCAAAGAACTTCAAATTGGTTATATGAATTGAATTTATATTCAATTTTTTGCTTTCATGCAATACTCTTTGCTGTTAAAAATGCGAATTGTCAGATTTCTGGTTATTGCCAAAGGCAAAAAAAAAAGTTTGTCCGTAACACAAATTCAATAGCCCCCCCCCCCCCCCCTTTCCGAAAATCAAATGGTTGCTGCCTAAGCAATTGTTTGGGATACTTTTTTTTTATTATTATCAAATGTAAAAGCTTCTGTTTGACAATAAATATTCCAAGAAAAAATAAAGTAATTGATGCATAAATAATAAAAGATTAATGAAAATGTGTTTGAGGACACTCAAGCTTTGCAATTAACCAAGTAAAAAAGGGACATAACTCTAGAACAATTAATGACGCACTGCCCTAATTCAAACTATGTGTGTTGTGGTTCTGTTCATCGTGTATGAGTTTTATAAAATTGTATAAGGCAACTTAAGTTAGAGTGCGGAAGGGAAAATGGGACAGACGGATACAGAAAGACAGACCTCAAGAGTAGTACTTAATGCCCCCATTGTCTATATTGGGTGTATAAATATTAACTATATATAGTAATCTAAATTTTTGCAACCTATAGCTACTGTAGGATGCTGAAGGCAAAACCAAAATAGTATGCACTTTTTTTCATAGCTACATTTTGTAGATGTAGCACTGAAATTGAGGACAAGACTTTACATGTACATGTATGATTAATCTTAAATTGATATTAGGGGCCTAGATGGCCGAGGTGTCCAAATAGTCAACTACTGTACAACTAGCCTATCAATACTCACGGAGGTTGTGAGTTTGAATCCCACTTGTGGCAGATACACTCGAATAATATTTGAATTAGCAGGATTGTAAATTTTTCAACTAGATGTTGTCGATTCTCTCCAGGCACTTTAGCTGGCTAAGTGGCCTTTAAACACCAATGAATCAATCAATACATTGACATTTAAGGAATAGACTTTTTGTTTTAACTAAATAACCTGACCCCTGATTATAATAAGGTTGAGAGACAATGAGGGAATGAATTACAAAAGATGCTTACCATGGAAAAACCTCTGTCATTCCATCATCTTGTATGGTGTTGCCTGCTAGTGTGTTGTCTAGTGTTGCTGTCACAGTGTTTTGTCTAGTGTTGCCTGCTAAATGTGTTGTCTCATGTTGCCGTCACAGTGTTTTGTCTGGAGTTGTTAGCCACAATGGTTTGTAAATAACTTAGCTATATAGAAGCCTGAAAACAAATGATTCAAACAGTCAATAAATATTGACACAAATAATGAAATTATTCTAATATTATTATACAATTGGAGACAAATCTCTAATTTCCAATACTCTGTATTTAAAACAGATTGAGACCATTTATTTGTATCTAAAGCAGAAAATGGCAAAAGCACATTATTTTCTTCTTATTATGGCATTAACCTGCAGCAATGGGTGCACTAATTGATGTAAATGTATAGGTACCTACTTTATTCAATATGCACATGTCTAGTTTACTGCTCAAGTGACTGAAAATTGGACTCATCATATTTCAAAGCTGTTATGATCAGGTAAATTCCACTCAGTTATGCCTCAGTGAACAGATTTCAATTGTTAGATTTAACATAAAATTCAATGGTCAACTATTGTTGTTGGTCAGCAGTTCATATACACAATAGATAGCAAGTTATTTTCACTTTAGCTAATAACTAGTCTTCTAAATAATTGAAACCTCTTTTCAGCATTTCAGTCATTTTCCTGCTTAAACATGTTAAAATCAACTTTAAACAAATACACTATATACATGTAACATTTGTAGGTGTAAATATCACCATTGATTTTAACCATTTGTCTGTTAAATTTGCACTTTTTATCTGTATTTCAAAAAAGAAATACTTGGCACGAGTAAACTTTAAGTTTTATCTAATGTCCCATTCTATAGACAAAATTCAATATTTTTAAAATAGCAATACATTGTATTTCATGTATCAAGTTGTACTCTAAATTAAAAATATTTATATACATATTGCTGTCTAAAGAAGGATAAGCATTAATTTTATTCTCATGAGTCTTGTGAAAGTATTATCATCACATATATTAAAGGTGCTTGGTCCCACATGTGCAAGACAAATGAAACAAGTGAAACTGCGAGCTACTGCTCACGAATGATACCCCCGCCGCAAGTGGATAATATTAATAGTGTAAAAATATGCAAGTGTTCGGTAAACAGGAAGTTGTCGAGTGATGAATCTGAAAACGCATCACACGGTATAGCTGACTTATATAAATCCTGAAACCAAATTTCAGAAATCCTTGTATTGTAGTTCCTGAGAAAAATGTGACGGAAATTTTCAACTTGGCTATCATGTGTAAAATCAGACAAGTGTTCGGTAAACAGGAAGTTGTCAAGTGATGAATCTGAAAACGCATCACACGGTATGGCTGACATATATAAATGTTGATACCAAATTACAGAAAGGGTGGATGTGTAGTTCCTGAGAAAAATGTGACGAAAGTTTCATGGGACGGACTGACTGACGGACGAACTGATGGACGGACGGACTGACGGACGGACTGACAGACAGAGGTAAAACAGTATACCCCCCCTTTTTTAAAGCGGGGGTATAACAACAAAGGGATTATTTCCCTTAGTGAAGATAGATGCTATGACTTTTTATAATGCTTCTCATTGTAAAATATTTCTTAAATAACTTTGACTTAAAAATAACGAGGTATGATCTAGTCTTTATATTGCTGCAATGTCGCATTGCTCAAATGACACTACTACATAATAAAATTAAATCAAGGAATTCTAAATAAATATATATTTATACATTCTATCGTACTTTAACCTATAATGGTTTACTTTTTAAATTGTTATTTGTATGGAGAGTTGTCTCATTGGCACTCACACCACATCTTCCTATATCTATTGGACTCTCTTCTTAATTAAGCATAAATAATGTTATTTTAGATCATTATAAGTTTTTAATAATGTCTAACAAAGTGAACTTTTCAATTCTAAATCATTATTTAACTGTTAATCATCCAAAGTTATGAATATTAACAGAAAGAATGAAATGGTCACTCTGCCATAAAAATCCCAATTTTCCAAATTTAATAAGAGAGAAACAAACATGTATTAAGAAAGGACATAGGACAGCACCAATGAGACCCCTGTCTTGGGACAGGCACATTAAAATACTATTAGAATTACCAGACTGTTATCATAGAACACTGTGGGCAGTAAGCTATATAAATTGCCCTTAAAGAGCTATGAGATGCACCAACATTGTACTAAAAGAATGCAGATATGACCATGAGTCTTAGGTACAGGAGACATACATTTGTAATGTACATAATGATATAAGGGGAATTAAGGGGCATTAAGGTGGTACCAAACACCTCGTCTAAAATTAATAAGGCTCATTTTATTTTCATAAAATTTGGACAAAATATTAACTTTGACCCTTTGAAAATAATATAAAAATTTCAAAAAACACTAATTTTGATCATTGAGAAGCTTCGTTAATATTATTCCTTAACAATACAATCACTGTGAATGTGATTAAAATGTTTAGCTGGTTTTACAGAGTTATCTCACTCTACGGTATACAGTGTTAGGTGCAACCTTCAGTCAGGGATAATATAATCTATAGGGTTATTACAGAAAAATAACATACATTTGTTATTGTGGATTAAAAATCAAAGAACTGTGATAAAATATGTATGTAACATGTTTCAAAGGGACAATATACATCATTAGTTTAGTTAAAGTGTTCTATTGATATTACTATTGTCTTTATGTATACTTAACTATATATAGATAGAAAGATACAACAGTTCAAAGTTAACCAATTATGCATACATAGGCAGATCCACAGGGGGGGCCCTTTTGTGGGAAAAATGTGGTTGATAATATAGGGAATCACTGTTTAGAATGACTGGAGCGCCCCCCTTATTAAGAGGCCTTGTTTTGGCCACAAAAAAAAGAAGTTTTTGAGAAGGATTCCAAATTCGCACATGTTTTGGAAAGCATAAAATCAAGAAATATAAACTGAATTACACAAGATCATTTATGCTAAGACGACACAATTACCTCATATGTACTATTTTATAAAAACAAAGAAAACAGCAAGCTTTATGAATTTTTCCGTTAATATTTTGTAAATTACGGAAACATCATGCGTTGGGAAGAAACAAAATAATTTGAGAGAAGCTTTATCACATATATTCTAACCAAATATAAAGTTGTTTTTGTATGCACACATTCATTGAATGATGAAATTTGAAAAAAAGCAGGACAGGATTTTTGAGTAAAAAAAAAAGGCAGGATAAGCAACTAGGCAAAAAAAAAGGTTGGATGACAAGTAATGTAAAAAAGGTCAGGATAAACTAAGAAAAAAAAGGCAGGACCGAAAACGGAGTGAACAAGTGAAACTGCGAGCCGCTGCAAGTGGATAATATTAATTGTGTAAAAATATGCAAGTGTTCGGTAAACAGGAAGTTGTCGAGTGATGAATCTGAAAACACATCACACGGTATAGCTGACTTATATTAACCCTTAAACCAAATTTCAGAAATCCTTGGTAGTGTAGTTCCTGAGAAAAATGTGACGAAAAATATTCATGGGACGGACGGCCTGACTGACAGACTGACGGACGGACAGACAGAGGTAAAACAGTATACCCCACTTTTTTCAAAGCGGGGGTATAAAAATAAAAAGGCAGGACAGAGATTACAACTTTAAAAAAATGTGCAGGACAAAATTTTTCATCCTAGCCCCCCTAAAAATCAAGTGGTAGCTCCCTTTATAAGAAAATAGCTCTAAAATTACACAAAATTGTCACAACATTGGATGTTGCCATGGTAAATGTTCTCTTTTATCTAATTAACTCACTGTAAATATGTATGTGTCACTGAATCTTCATAATAAGTCTTGTGTGTAGGAGCAATAGAAATAACATCCTTCTCGTAAATATCATGGAATACAAAATGGAAGACGTAAAAGTGCGCGACACCGGACTGCCCAGGGCTAGATTTGACCAAAAAAGTATTGATTTACATGCCTTGTTTTCAACAATTAATCAAAAAAGTTCAAAAAGAATAATTTTTGTTCAAACATATTTCTTTTTATATTTATTCGAATCATTTTCTTTTTTTTTTCATCATATAACAGATAATTTAGATTTGACCTTGAACTGTGCACACACAGCTCACCTTGGGCGTGTTTTTTTGTTCTTCGGTAGTGAGCCAGAAGAGGTCCATTTTTTTTGCATTCTTCTTCTTCTTTAGGTTTTCAGTAGTCCTCAATGATCTGAAGATTATTTACTGTTTGCGCAGCGTGGCCTATTTATATATATGTTTACAAAAACAATAACAAAAATATTTGGAAATAAATTTGAGGTGCGTAATTTAATTTTTAAGTTGTGATTAAAAAAACTATGTATATAGGCTAATAATGAGTTAGATAAATTTTTGGAGAACAGCTGGTGTGAGCTGTTCACTGAAAGTGTCGACTGTGGTGACAGCGACTGTTAGCATTGGCAATAAGGTCCACTGAGTTATGGTATATTGAAAAAATGAATATTTATATGTATCCTTTTTGGTTGAAATATGTCTAAAAGTATAATTATGGTTTTTGTGGGTTCTACTGTCTGATGGTATGAGAATAGCAGATGGTATAGCTACGATTTGATGTACATATTGTAGAACATTATTAATCGTGTGCGTGTTCTTTTTTCCTGTAGAGTTGACCAGTTTAGGGTGTTTCTCATATCTGTTGGGTAACTGATGCTATGGTATCTTTAGAGGTTTGTTCAACTGTGTGAGGGTCCCATAATGAACATGAATATTCCAGTTTAGGACGGACCAGTGCCAGATATGCCTGAGTTTTGATGTTCTGACATGATGAGTTTAAAATTGGGAGGAACATCTGTTCCTGTTCTATTTCTTTTTTTTTTAAACAGGTTGTTAAGACGGCAGAGGCATACATTGTATAACAAACATGGCGTCGTTTACTTTATGATATCTGTAATAAATTTATGAATTCAGATATAATAGAATGAGTACATGAAGTGTGATTAACGTTTTTGTGGTATTGAACATCATTGTAAGGACGATAACCTGGATAAATATAAAAACTACATGAACAATCAAATTAAGGCGACGAATTTTTGATATATCATGGGGAGGGGGAGGGAGCATGATATTTTTCGACGGATTTATAATACATTCTAGTATGCCCCTAAGCATGCCATGTCTATTTTCAGCTCTCACTAGGCCTCAATATTCCTTTTCAAAATCATCGTGTCCCCCACCCCTACCAGAAAATTGGTTTCTCCTTATTAATTCAATACGAGTTCAAAGTGAATGGTAGTTTGTTACTTAATTTTAACGTCCAGGAACAGATATTTCATGCATTTTCTGGAAAAAAAACATGAGTCTAATAGTCCGAGGTATCTATAATACTAAAATTACGAGGTCCAATTTGTCAGCCGTCATCACGTAAAAACGACGAATCAAAGAATTCAACTTTATATATAACTAATATAGTACAAAGGTGTAGATTAAAAATTACACCACTCTAGACCCTTTTGTTTTCCACGTTATTAATATTGCCAATAATTAAGAAGTTCCGGGTCGAGTCCGATACCGATACCAATAGTATATTCACCTGTTACCTATTACCTTATCTATAGGTTCCTCATCTGACAGGCGCACCACCAAACGGTGTATTCAGGATTAATATGCTATATACACGGGTTGTTGCCTATTGTAGTATTTTAGTCAGTAAGACTTTCCAAGATAACAATACGAATACTAAAAATCGGGACTTAAAATAAGCCGGGCGTATAGGTACAGTTTTCAATTTGTTAGCGGGCATGACGTAAAACAGCGAATCAAAGAATTCAACTTTATTTATAACTAATATAGGACAATGCTGTTGATTAAAAAATACTCCATTCCAGGACCTTCTGTTTTCCAAAAAATTAATATTACCAAAAATTGATAAGTTCCCAGTTCGACGGGTTCAAACAGAAAGATTTGAAATCAGAGAAAACTGTGTATCTTATAATCGGCATGACTTTATCAGATGACAATACTAATACTAAAATAAGGCTTGCGCATAGTTATATACTTTAATTCAGTCACGGACCCGCGATATCACGGGTGTGTTCTAGTATGATATAAAAAATAAGGAGATGGGGTATATTTGCTAATGAGAAAACAATCCATTGGAGTTTAAGTTGAGGGGATATAAGGCAATCTAGGTAACCGTATGGCCTTCAACCATGACAAAAAATGTAAAACACTTGAATCGAAAAAAACTAATGACCTTGATGTATATAACATTTTTGTTTTACAAATGCCAAATATAAGGCAACACTGACGGGGCAACACGCCTTAAACAACGACAACCACTGAACTACATGCAACTGACTTGGCACAGACACATTAAGAATATAGCATGGTTAAACTCCGGGCGGTCGCCTTTCCGTGCACTCCAGGAGAATACAGGGTCCTTTTTTAAACAAAGTATTTGTCTAGAACAGAATCGCTTATTTGACTGTTTCAGATACAAGTATAGATGGTATGTTTTTCAATGTTTTCTGGTTAGAACAGGGTATGATTTGGCAAGTGCTGTCGGTACAGTCATCGTCAGTAACTCCCCGGGGGTTAAACATGTTTATGATTGATCAATTCTTCCCTTAACTGGGACAGTGGTGTAACTGTACAGCATAAGAACAAACTGTAAAAATTGGTTGCAATAGTAATAACTAAAAAAATAAGAGACTAAAAAAATAAAACCCAAGTAACATAATGACAATAGACACAAAGCACCGAAATAAGAGTATTTTCAGTTACTGAAAGTTTGTTCAAAGCCAATTACAACTAACAAATAAATGTTGTTCCCCAAACTAAAGTATCAATCATTACACAATCAACGGATGTAGTAATAAACAGTCTGAGAAACGCCATGACCATGTATACCTTGCATACATGTATACAAACAAAAAGTCGTGCATGGTCCGAAGGTTTTGACCATCGAAATTTTGTTTTTGTAACAGAAATAAGAGTTATGATCAGCTGATTTTCTTCAAGAGTCACCCGAGAAAAAGATTTTGAGAATTATTTCATCTATGCAAAAAATAATCCAGTTCTTTGCTTTAAAAAAATAATAGACGAGATGTTCAAACAAACATTGAAAAATTCTTGTACAGTTAAAGATTATTCCTTAAAATCACATGGTCGGCGCTTCAAAGTAAATTTTTTTTTCAGCAGAATTGAGTTTGAAAAGTATAAACACAGTTCTCATATTCCATCTAATTTTCTTTGTTTTTCAATTATTGTATAATTACCCCAATTCTGGAACCTAGCACACTATAACAATCGTGTCTACCGAATAAATTGAAGAATCTTAGTTTTCTAATCAATCGTCGTAAACTTCGACGGCACATAGATTTTTGTTTTATTGCTTCTTCTGCAGAATAACTCCAGAAGAGGTCTAGATTCATTTTTTTAAATCTTCACCAGAAGACGTTTTGGTTGTACAGAAGAGACGAATGAAACACGCCCCTGTACTGTGTTGCCGTTAAGTAATGACTCTCGGTAGTTAACGTCTCTCGCTGGTTAACTTTAAGTGCCGACCATATCTAAGATATATATCTTAAGAAATCGGAATGAATCCATGGTAACCTTCTCTGGTCTTTGAACATTAGTTAATTGTTCTTTTAGCCGTGAGGGACAAGCTAGGCGAACGTAAAATGTGGGTATACGAACAGTTTTCTTTTTTGAGGACATGGCTTTGTTTTTAGTATTTTTTCCTTGAGAGAAAAAGATTATTGCAGAAGGGATGCTTTTCCATTGAAAATTACAGAAATAATGAATTCAAAATCGAGCTCTTAAACAAAATTGTTCCTGTCACGGTTATTGAAGCACAGTTGAATATACAAATGTCTTGATATAGGGACGAGCATATTGTACTTTGTATAAAGCAACTATTCAAACAATAGTTTAGAAGTATTAAACTACATTTTGTTTGATTTATCAAAATCATAACACATTTGTAACGTTATTAAGGCAATAGTTTCTAACAAAAAAATATGGGATTCAACCGTGCTCTCCTGTTCACCAAAATGTTCTTTTATTCATATAGTTCATTCATTTATAATCTATCCATACTACTTGGTCATTCTTGGCAAACACCATAAACGTATTTATAGTTTATACCATAAACGGTACCAAGTTTAATGCACCAAATGCGCATTTCGAAAATCAATGTTTCTTCAGTGATGCTGGAGGCCAAAATATTTAAATAACCTAAATACAAGTGTTGAAAACAAAAGCCATAAAGTAAAGCCAATTCCGGATAAGATTCCTACCTTTGTAGGAGGAATATAGTTTCCTTAGTTTAGAAAAAATAAAAACAAACTTGATTGAAAAAAGTTGGTTTTTTTTCAATCAATATCAGAATTTCTTACCAGTAACAAAGTACCAAGTACTGGCTACTGGGCTGGTGATATCCACGGGGACTGACAGTAGATAGCAGATGAAACATGATAGAAGATCTTAAACTCTTATATAGAAGAATCTGTACGCTTAAGAGGTGATTATGCTATTGTCATCGAGGAACTGTCTTGGTTTATAAAAAATTATGTTTTTTTGTACCGAGAATTAAAAGTTGTCTGATCAGTAAAGCCTTTTTTCTGCAAATTCTTATAGTTTGTTCCAAAGATTGTGCTGTTCCACTATTGTCCCGGGTAAGATTAAGGTTGAACACCAGCAAACATGTTTAGCGCTGGCACATTCTGTATATATAGGAAAATGTGGTATGAGTGCCAATGAGACAAATCTCCATCCAAGTAATAATTTATAAAAGTAAACCATTATAGGTCAAGGTACGGTATTCAACACGGAGCCTAGGCTCACACCGAACAACAAGCTATAAAAAGCCTTAAAAATTATAAGGGTAAAACCATTCAAACGAGAAAACCAACGGTATAATCTATATTAAAAACGAGAAACGAGAAACACTTATGAACCACATAAACAGACGACAACCACTGAACTTCAGATTCCTCAATTAGATCAGGTGCAAACTTAATGGTACCAAACCCTCTCCATTTTCTGAAATAATAGTATAACGTCACAACATAAAAAGACACATGGCGCTGGCACATTCTGTATGTTCCTGTATCAAGTCAGTATACTGTAATTCTTATTAAAGTAGTTTTCGATTGTTTGCTGTATATCATATTTGTTTTTCGTTAATTGTTTTTCATGTACATAAATGAGGCAGTAATTAGTTGCTTTAACGTTTTGATCGTTTTCATGACGGGGGCTTTTATAACAATGCGATATTTGTATTGGTCATTGTTGAAAGTCGTATGTTGACATATAGTGGCATACATCTGCGTTTTTGGGTCTCTGGTTTCCTTATTTTGTTTAGTTATATTTAATATCAACTGGAAAATGAAATATTTTTTTTATTTAACTTTTATAAATCCGGATTTGTCGTAGACAATAACTTTGTGCCAGTGTGTTACCACCAGATGTCAACCTTTCCTTCCCGAGAAATAACATCATGTTTTTGAACCCCATCGACTCATTTTGCCAAACAATGAATGGGAGAAATTTTTCACTCACTTTACCTATAACCAAAAGCCATTGTTACCTTGTACTATCAGCTAAGCTTAAATATGGTTTTCCGGCATATATGAAAAGTTTACTAGGAACAGATGAAAACAATTCCGTACTGCTTCCGCAGAAAACACGTAAATATGTTTGGACAATAAAGTTAACTGACAGGTTGTAGATATTCGTATAGGTACCAATTGTGCCCTTTAAATTTCAAACTTTATATCTGTATTGTCAAAAATCTAATTGTGTAACCACACTCGGTAAAAAATATCGTCTTAATACAATTTGATAGAGAAAAATAGTTACATCCACTGTGTCTTTCGTGGTGTTTTTTGGTTTAAATCCAGAATTTTTATTATCATGTAGCAGAAATTTACCAAAGGTAGTTTTAATATAAACAGCAACACTTTCTTATAGATTTATTGTCTCACACAGGAAACTTTTTACAATATGACATGCGGTTTTTTTTTTTGGCTCCTTATTGTTAATTTTCCGTGTTTAGATGGTGATGCTTCTTTCGTTCCTTCTTACGGTGTTTGTTTCCCTATCCGCTATGCTTATGTTTGTAGCAATGTTTTTAAACAAAGAACTTTATCTTTTACAACATGTTCTAAAATAAGTAAATTGTTAACCCGGGGATTGTTTTGTCACTACTTGAGACCAATACCAAATCTACGTTGGTCAGTCTTTTTTATGAAAAACAAAATACAAAGCAGGACAAACTATTTCAATTTGTAAGGATGGAATGGGGAAATACTTGTGTAAAGTGTAGAAAAGTCAAAAGTTTTAGTACTGTTGCAAGTTTAAGATTATATGGACTCTAACAGATCTTTGGAACTTGTTGGTATCCTCATGTATCTGATTCACGTCGCCTCTAGAATATGTTCCTCCATTATATTACTTTGAAGTCCCGACTTTAATTGCTGATACAATTGATGTTACCAATTTAGAAAGGGGTTTCTGGAGCACGTGTTTGCAAGAACACATATGCAATTAAAGACACCCTTGTAGATTTCGAAAAAGAGTAGGCTAATGCCGCTACAAGGCAGCACTCGCACCCGCAAAGTGGAAAGGGATTAATATAAGTTGCAAAACTTGTTTCCCTATAAATGAATATGTTTAAACTAAACCTATGCAATTAAGGTATCCAATACAATGAAGAAAGATCCAGTTCTTCATCTTTTGGTTGAAATTCAAAAGGAACATATAAAAGACATTTAATAGCCTAGGATTTCCTCCTTGGTTAGTGTCGTGGAGCCATATATTGAGTTACAAAATGAATTGTCTATACCTACTTCATTTGTCAACTGTTTATGTAGTGTGATTTGTATACAAAAACGTTGTTGCTTTGTGCTTTATCTTCGGATACAATAACATATTTTTCGTGTCGGTATCGGTAGGAAAGGTACTTTGCAAAATTTCAATTTTACAAAATTGATGAGGCATCTATATCTATATAGACCAATTCAGATTTTAAATTATAATTTGTATCAACGACATCGCAGCCATAATCCATTCGGAAAGAGTATCTATCTCGTATTTCTCCCGTTGAACTTATAGCCTCTCATAATCTCAGACGGAATCAATCATTAATCATAAGTTGTGATTCTAATTCAAGGATTATAAGGCTCACGATATTTCGGACCTTTGGATAACACCTTTCGCAGAGAAGTGTTATTCACCAGTAATAACGTAGGCAGTAGGAATAGCTATAAATAACAGTCTGGCCTTCAACAATCAGCGAAAAAAAAAGCTCCGGAATAAAATAAATGATGAAAAAAACCATGAGAAAACCAACAGCCTTGTTAAAGCTAAAAACAATAAAGGAAAACCATGTATGACAGAAAAAAACCTACGACAACGTCTGAAATACATGCTCCTGGTTTAAAACACGGTTGAGACGGTTTAAACGTAATTGTGAGCGCTCCTCCCTTCCCCCCACATGGAACAGTGTAAAAATCAACCGGTTGGTACGATATACAATAAAAAGAAAGCGAACATATTTATGTAATAACATTCCAGCAGCGCTTGCATATTGAGTAATTTTTCCAAGCTGATACGACATTTCAGGGACTGTGTTTCTTATCATGATAGAGGGTATTTGGTATTCAAGAGCTTGCAGCTGCCAATCATACTTTTTAAAATGTCACCAGTGTCTGAGAAGAAAGTTGATGAACCAAGGGTAAAGTATGTCCAAGAATGTCTCAGCCTTTTTCTAACAAAAATCATCGGGAAATACCAAGACCTTGTTGATAAATATTCCGTATCAACATCACAAATAATACATATATATTCTAGGTATTGACGTTGTTAATCATCTTAATAATGTGTTATAGTACTCTTTTGTTTGTCTTTGTGAATATTATTTTTACTGTTTTAGTCTATTTTTGGTAATATCTATTTGACGTGGCTCGATAAATTTACATCCCGTCATTGTGTTATTGTGATACATGGTAAGATTTTGTATTCTTTTTTTTTCTTCATTTTTTGGTAATGTGTTTTGTCTGTTATGCCTTTTTATGTTTTTTTGTTAACATATTTGTTTATTTTTTATATTGATTAAGATTATAGCAAAAATGTTATATTGTGCTGTTCCACGGTCCCAATGTCCCGGGTACGACTATGGTTAACCACCAGCAAACATGCTTAGCTCGTGCACATTCTCTATGTCGTTATGTATCTGGTGGACAGTTAACTCAATCGTATCACATTTCCTCCTTGGTAAGGGCCATATATTGAGTTACCAAAAAGTCAAATCACAAAAATAATGAACTCCGTGTAAAATTCAAAACGGAAAGTCCCTAATCAAAAGCTCAAACATTTCAGACGATAGGATAACAACTGTCATATTCCTGATTTGGTACAGGCATTTTTATGATGGATTGAACGTGGTTTTTAAAGCTAACTAAACCTCCCATTTGTATGACAGTCGCATCAAATTCCATTATATTGACAACAATGCGTGAACTAAACAAACAGGCATAATAGGTCAAAATGTCAAAAATACAGCAGTCAACATTGCGTTATAATTTTAATCGCTAAAAGAACATACAAATATGTATACCAAAAAAGCACAAAAATGACATACAGACAAAGCATATTAACAAAAATTAAAGACAAGAATACACAAATTTACCATAATACAATAACACAATGACGGGATGTATAAGTAAATAGCCACGTCATATTTGTAACATCGAAACATTAACAAAGAAATATAAAAAGGCATGGACAAACCACATAAGCAAATATGAAAGCCAAGCAACAAACAAGTTTTCGAAGCTACACCAAAAGGCATATTGACAAAGCACATTAGCAAAAATGAAAAACAAGAATACGAGAATATTATAAACAGTAATGACAGGATGAACAAGCCTAATAACAATAAAAACAAACAATTATTTGACAAAGAAGCACAAAATGCATATATCAAATTTAACAACCTCATTCATTGCTTCCTTATTTTTGAATTTTATTTTATATGTATGTTAAATCCACCCATACACGATTGTAAGATTTTAAGCATTGGAACCGAATGGCCAGATCAACACGGCGCGTTTGACGTCATTCTGGAACGTAAACGTCACACAGGTAAAGATATAAAATAATTTTGTCGTTCAAGGTATGAAAATAATACAGTTCTTAAGGATGTACTTAGGTGAGGGTTTTGGAATTTGTGTCAAATGTTCTGACTCCTTGGTGTTTTCCCATACAATACAATGTCAAAGATTTTGCCCCATAACACCAATTTATTTTTTCATATAAGACTTAATAGCTCATGAAAGGTCATTTACCAAAATATTTGGATTCTTGATTTTCTTTCTTTTGTTTTGAGACACAAAAAGTACCAATGCAAATATAAGGTAAAAATCCGAGTCAGCCTTTTCCCGCCATATTTTTAAATCTCAAATATCTCGAAAAGGAGGTCGATGACCTATCAATATTTTTAGCTTATCTTTATCTTCCTTAATTGATGCTCTACCAGCTTATAGTATCAATTTTAATTTCTTAATTTTTTTAATTTTTACCTAACCTCACCTAAGTACATCCTTAAGGCATACTCTCTGCAGAATGTAAATTAGAAGTTTACATGTCCTTCTTGCCGAATGAATTGTCTATACCTACTTCATTTGTCAACTGTTTATGTAGTCTCATTTCACAAAAACGATGTTGTGTTGGGGCTTTATCTTCGGGTAACTTATTTTTCATGTCGATATCGGTAGAATGAATGCTTTGCAACATTTTGGTTTTTGAAAATTGATGACGCATCAGTATCTGTAGACCCATTCAAATTTTAATCTTATTTGTATAAACGACGTTGCAGTCATAATTCATTCAGAAAGAGAATCTACCTCTTCTTTTTCCCGTTGAACTTATTACCTGGCATAATTCTAGACGGAATTCACCATTTATAAGTTTTGATTCGAATTCAAGGATTAAAAGGCTGCAACCATTTGATTTTCTGGAGGGGAAGGGCTATGGACTATTTTTCCCGGACAAACTTTTTTTTTCGCCTTCGGCAACAAGTCAAAATCATTATTTTCTTTCATTGTAGCATTACATTTAGTGGCAGCTGAGGGTGAAACAAACAAATTTTTTTCCCAGGGTCAAAAACAATTTTTTTTCTCCAAAAGCTGGAAACACACTTTTTTTCCAAAAAAATCCATAGACCCCCCCCCCCCCCCCAGAAAATCAAATGGTTGCTGCCTAAATAAAGGCAACAGTAGTATACCGCTGTTCAAAACTCAAAAATCGATAGACAAAAAAAATCCGTGTAACAAACTAAAACTGAGGGAAACGCATTAAATATAAAAGAACAACGACACATTAAAATGTAACACACACAGAAACGAACTAAGCATTAGACAAAATCCGATGAGAATAATAAATGAATTATCAAAACTAAATACATAAATTTGGGATATAAAAGTACCGTGACACGTCTTATAAAAATGTTAATTCACACTCAAATATAAGAAGAAACAAACGACACAATAGAAAAACAACGTTAAAATGTAACACACATAGAAACGTATGATATAACAATGGCTATATTCCTGACTTAGTACAGGACATTTCAAAAGAAAGAAATAGTGGGCTGAACCTGGTTTTGTGGCATGCAAAACCTCCCGCTTTAATTGCAATGTTAAATATAACATTAAAATGACAACACAACATAACAGGACTACAATACAAATAAATAGGAGAACATATTGGACAAAGAAACATTCGAATAATAGCTAACAAAAGGCACCAGTTTTAAAATATAATTTGTCAGGAGTGCGTTTCGTCCACACAGGACTTACTAGTGACGCCCAGATACAAAATTTCGAAAGCAAAAACAAGTACAAAGTTGAACAGCAAAAGTTCAAAAAAGCTGATCCAAATCTGAAAAAGGTCCGTGATATTTCGGACCTTTGGATAACACATTTCGCAGAGAAGTGTTATTGTCAATGTTAAGGTCATCAGTAATAACATGACCAGTCGGAATAACTATAGATAACCTTATGGCCTTCAACAATCAAAGAAAAATCAAGAAAAACTTTAAAATCCTACGGCATAAAATAAATGATGAAAAAAACATTAGAAAACCAACAGACTTGTTAAAGCTAAAAACAATATAGGGAAACCATGTATGGGAGACAACAACCTACGACAATGTCTGAAATACAGCCTCCTGATTTGAAACCGTCACACAAATAATGTGACGGTTTTAACGTGATTGTGGGTGCTCATGCCTTCCCTTAACAAGGAATAGTGGTGACTAACCGGGGAAGAGGTGACACACCTGGTACGAAAAACAATAAAAAGAAAATGTGAATTTCTATGTAGCATCATTTCAGCAGCGCTTGCATATGTGATATATATCTCCCATCTGATACGATATTCCAGGGAACACGTTTCGTTTTATAATATCTTTGATTGATGTTGATGGTCAAACGGACGCTACCAAACCTAGAGTTTCAAGTGATGAAGTTGAAATCATCCCTTCAAAAATTGTACGGCCGCCATCTCGAGCTGAATGACCGTTACGCACATGACGACAGATATGTTTCAATCGTCCGTACCACAATCCCGTTCTCATTTTCTCCGGAGTTAACCTACTATATTAGACCTATCACCGGGTTCGTATTTACATGAGCAACACGACGGGCTCCACATGTGGACAAGTGGTGTCTGTGTGTATACCCTTCCAAAACAAGACTCCGAAACACCTTTGATCATCTCCGGGTTTTTTTTATGTTGCTCGTGTTACTCAGTCTTCAGTGTTCGACTTATGAGTTTGAATGCCCCTTTGTTTTCTTTCGTCACTCTTTTATTTCCACAAGACTACATACTTGTATATACGTTGGTCATTCTTTTATAATTAACAAAGCAGGATTAACTCTTTCAATTTATCTTTAAGTCTGGAATTTGAAATACTTGTGTAAGAACGATAAACAGTTTATCAATCTTGTTTTAATACAAAAAATTAAACAAAACTCTTGTTGAATACAAAATTTTATTAGTTGTGCAAAATAAAAACAATCAAATATATTAAACCATTACCAAAAGAAACATAATTGTTATTATAGAAACTGTATAATAAAACACTATGAAGAACCGAACCTCATTTTATTAAAATTACAAAGATGTTGAAAGCATAAATGTGTCTTATAATCTAAAAGTTTTAACATATGCTTTAAATACAATGTATTTCAAAATCTCACTTAATATTCAAGTGGAATATTTAATTTAAATATATATGTTTTAAAATAAAAATAGGAGTTGAGTATATGTCAATGAGTAAGTAACCAAGCGACACGAAATATCGAAAAGATATCTAGAGTTCAAAATATAGTCTTTAAAAAAGACAGATGTCTATGGAATGTGTAAAGCTTTTTCTCACCCGAAGCCTCTTAAAATTTTGAACTGATCAAATAGATTATCGAAAATGTAATTACTTGAATGCCAAAAAAAACCCAAAAATAACATTGAGATACAACAAAAGGTCATAGTGATTCAAATGTAAAGTTTTGCATGAGAACATTGTACCATGTACATTAATTTTATATCACTTCTTTTCCAATTTATACAGACTTTTACAATTATTCAGCCGGCGCCAATGTGATTTATTTTGCACGCTCTTTATTGTTAAACTGAAAGAAGTAGTACATGTTGGAAATTGTGCACATACGCAAGATTCTAATTTCAAATGTTCTATTGCAATATATATGTTTTATATGCAAATCTGATAAATTCCATTTCGAAAATTTCCCGCCAAATACTTCATTATATTTGTACTTAGTTATGTATATGTATGAAAAGGCTATAGCTATTTAAAAATGTTGGAAGTGAATGAAAAAGTTGAAGATAGAAATTCATAATATTCTTTTTAACGTTATTTAATGCTGATGCAAGCTGTACATCATATTTCAGGACCAATGTTGACATTTGTCTCTAGAGGAGTTTTGTCTCCTTGGATTTCTGGCTCATTGACATATGGCTTTTTTCATCTTTCAATTCTATTTTACAATGTTGTGAAGTGTTTTTTTTTTTGTGCTTTAAAATTTAACATTATTTCTCTTTTCGTCCTTGGTAAAGAAAGATCTTCAACTGCTGAAGGATTTTTGTTTGTAATTGTACATTTATATCTAAAGAAGATTATGCAAATATTACAACCAAACGACAAAACAGAAACTAAATCTTTCTTCGGATTTTAGAACAGTAGGAAATTGTATTTTATGTTGATATACAAATATTTTGAAATAAAAATAGTAAAATATCCAAATTACATACAAGAGAACGTCATCAAATTTAAACAATTTGCAACCGCAACAAGCGTATAACCATAAAATAGTACTAATTAACAACATCTAAAAAAAACATTTAAAAATTCTAATTATTAATAATAAACATAGAAATCTTTACGATTCTGAAAGGGGCATTAGCTGTCAAATTTGTGTCCACTGATTTGACACCAATTCTGATATTTGATAACTTACTTATATGTATATTCAAAATTTAAAAAAATCTAAAATAAACAGGTTACGATGATTAGAGTCGATAATTTTTATGAGCATTTCATGTTTATTTAGTCTAGATGCCATCTTATAAACCATCGAGGTGACATATGAAGACTGCCGATGGTCATATAACCGGATTTAAACATAATATAGATGTTTGGGACCATTTATAGCTTGCTGGTCGGTGTGAGACAAGGCTCCATGTTGAAGGCCGTACCTTGACCTATAATGGTTTACTTTTTATAGATTGTTTCTTGGATGGAGAGTTGTTTCATTGGCACTCATACCACATCTTCCTATATCTATAACTATATAGCGAACACATGCTATATAGTCTGTTTGATTTCATATTATAGGCCTATAATATATGTGAATCATCGTTGTTATAAGCCTGACAACTAATTAATAGTATAAGAATGATTTTTTTTGTGGATCGAATAAGTCAACCAAATAATTAATCCTGGTTTCACCTTCAATGTTGAAATTATTTTTCTATTAATATCAAAATTCACTTACTATTTATTTTTTTATTTTCCGTAGCTAATGCCCCTTTAACACAACATTAAACAGTTTTAACTATGTTAAAATACAATTGAATCAACTCAACAAATAAGGGAGACATTGGTTAATAAAAATATAAATTTACATATTTACACTATTT